>NC_051405.1:33452648-33453767 GCF_015228065.2 Penaeus monodon
ATAGTAAAACTATCATGAAGCTTTCGTTAGTTTGCGTTTGCTTGGAGACAAAAAACGCCATTCGTTTTCTGGATATAACTGCGCAGGAAAGTTTCTGGCTTTAGTGTGAAACTATATAGATTTCACTCTTATAAATGCTGAAAAAGTATGAATGAGAAACAATATTTCACAGTGGAAGATGTCTCATTCAACTTTTTTATTATTATATTTTGTTCATGATTACATAATTGTGAAGAATTCGTAGCATGTTACGTATCATGCATTGTGCAACTATCTTAAGGTTAATGTGTACAACTCCATTATTAAGATATAATAAAGAATAATTGCAACAACAACAGGAAAATATCTTGGAAAATATTCACCTACCAATCACCATTCACTATAAAACATCCTTAAAACTTTCATCATCTTTCTGTTAGTGCTACGTACCTTGGCTCCTCATACGACCCAAGTGGTTCATTTGCATATGCACGTCTCTCGGCAATAACATATTTCACGCAAAAGAGTCAGGAGTATTTCCAGTACCGCAAATGCATATAGATAGTCAAATATATAGGTTGAAACATGATCTTCCTAGAATATGCATATATATATTTTTTTTTTCTTTTTTCACAAGTAATGGATATAAGATTAGCCAAGCGGATCCTCCACGGATCTTACCTCAACGTCTCATTATAGAGAAATTGATTCTTTGAAACCGTCTATTTTTAACGCTTGACGAATCCGGGTGTTTACCAATTATGTCTTATTTTATCTCCAAGCTGTCTTTCAAATCTCTTGAGCTCGTGAGGTGAATTTTTATCTAATCATTTATACCATTTCTTAAATTATCATGAAATAACAAAGAGCTATAAATTATGTGTTGAATATATATTTTTTTCTTCAAGCTTATTCAAAGCACGAGCTACTAATTAGAATGGCTTACGTTATGCTGTGGGGTTTTCACTGTGCTAAATATTCTTTTTTTATCTGCCTAAATATTGTTAAATGGAAGGAGGGAAAAAAGAAGAGGCGGAAAAATGATAAAGAGTGAAGAGAGGAAATAAGGGGAGGAGAAACATTAGATTGAGAAAAGGGAGAAGAAATGCTAATAACGAAAGAGCGAAAGAACGATAGACA
>NC_051405.1:33454327-33454487 GCF_015228065.2 Penaeus monodon
TTATTTCGTTTTGTTCATATAAGTAAAGTGGAATTTGCCTTGGAAATTTCCCCTCTTTTGCAATGCTGGTTTATGAACTGTCATTATGCTATTTACACAATTAAGGGGGAAATTCTATCCTTTTACCCTCCATGAGCAAAGTCACGCGACCTACGGTTCT
>NC_051405.1:33454813-33454961 GCF_015228065.2 Penaeus monodon
GGTATATCCAGAAGTTAAAGGTGTACGAATAGGTAGCAGGGGCTTTCACACGCTACCTACATCATGCTTTTCATTTCAGCTTTAACCTGCTCTTCCGTGGTGTCAGGAACGCTGTCGCATATTCAGCGCTATTTATCTAACCCTTTGG
>NC_051405.1:33455073-33455139 GCF_015228065.2 Penaeus monodon
TATTTGTTTATCCATTTGTCTAAATCTTTTTCTTCTTTAGGTCAACCTCGTCTTTTATACGGGATG
>NC_051405.1:33455657-33455921 GCF_015228065.2 Penaeus monodon
TGAGGGGGGAAAGGAGGGCGTTAAACCCCGCACTGGCAACATTTTCAATACTTGTCATACCAGATACAGGATGGTGATGTATCATATATACATATAAAAAAAGTTCTTTCACCCTACTCCCTCAAAAATTCTGCTCACGGTCCTGTTATTTATCCGTGTAAATTCGAACAGGTCTATGCTGCGATGCTATACTGCCTTTGTTTATCCTGACACTAACCCGTCTGGTGAAAGTAAAGTTTAAACAATCTCATCACCCCCCCCCCC
>NC_051405.1:33456001-33456584 GCF_015228065.2 Penaeus monodon
TCGTGCTATTAGCGGAGTGTTGAAATCCCTTACCTGAAACATATCAATAAAAAATAAAAAAATAAATCAGTATTTTCTTTTCTTCTCAAGTATCGTTTCCCTCTTGCCGGCAATAGAACAGTGGAGACTGACGGCTCATGGGTTATGTATGGAAGTGTTACGCATCTGCAACATGGGTTTCTACATCGACGACAACATAGCATGACGTGTACATGACATTTTGACACAACCTTAACACAACGGTCTGGGTTTGTTTACATACTAAGCATCGTGAAAATATCGACGACTGTTCTTGGAAGCATATGTTTGCTTTTCCTTCTATTATTTTTGGCTGTTCATATAGGGCATGTAAATAACTATGTCCCTTATTTTTTATTAGCATTAATGTTATTAGCGTTATTTGTATCATCAGTGAATACTGTAATCAATATCCTCTTCTTCAATTCACTTTATCGTCTTAATATCAGGAACGACCATATATCAGGAGTACATTAGTTATTAACACCTATATGTCTTACAGGAAATAATACATGGCATATTCGTAAGAAGGAAATCTCTTTATTGTGTATGTAGCGCAGGTTAT
>NC_051405.1:33456672-33457129 GCF_015228065.2 Penaeus monodon
CACATCCATGAGTAAGTCAAAAGTAAGGCGTGAAATGGAACTTTTACTTGACTCTCCGTGAAATACAAAGTTCATATGTTTGAACATGTGAATGTCAGTCTGTGTGTGTGACGTGCTTTTGTATGCAGAAGGATGTGGTGGAAAAAGAGAACCACAGAAGAGAGAAAAAGGAAAAGAAGAAGAAAATCGGGGCGGATGGAAGATAAAAAATAACAGGAAATCAAAGAATAAGTACGTAAAAATTACCAGGTGAGCAAGAAAGGATGGACAAAGAGATCTAGATAAAAACAGAAGAAAAGCCAAGGAAATGAAAAGATTGAATACTAAAAATTCTGAGGGCTAAAAATATTAGGGAAAATATTGTCAAAAAGTGTGATATCAAATGGGCTATCTCCCCCAAACTGTTCCGAAAAGTCAAAACCAGGAATCTGTGATGGTGAGGTTAATTTTTTTCTTA
>NC_051405.1:33457376-33457560 GCF_015228065.2 Penaeus monodon
ATGGTCACAACATTTCTTCATATACCCTTCATACTGAGATTCATAACAATAGCACTGTATACAATATGTTTTTGTTGGTGTTGTTAACTTTCAACGTATGTCGATTAGATTTAATCCAAGAATATTGTAAATGTAAAAAAAGAGACTAATTTCCGTTCACTGGCATCATTTCATAAGATATGTT
>NC_051405.1:33458354-33458590 GCF_015228065.2 Penaeus monodon
TACAATAAGAAGGGGAAAACGAAATAGGAACAATAATAAAAATGTTCATCCGACGCATGAAATTGCATTATAATATCTCTACAAATATTTTAATTTTCAGAACAATACCATGATGCAAGAGTTATTTTGTTCAGTTTCCCTGGATACAATGTGATATTCTGTTATTTTGCACCTCTATTGCAACAGAAAATTCCCATTTTATTCATAGCCAGCGTAGTCAAAATACGGAAACATTA
>NC_051405.1:33458634-33458784 GCF_015228065.2 Penaeus monodon
TACATATCACAAATTAATATGTTTTCCCTTTTCTCCAGCAAATCCTGACTCCTCAGTCTTTTTCATTTCCTTAATAACGTTAATACATCTAATATTCTATAAGTGATAACATAGAGCACTATAATTTTCCGAATACGGATAATCATATTA
>NC_051405.1:33459526-33460081 GCF_015228065.2 Penaeus monodon
TTTTCCCCCTACAGACTTTTTTTTTTTTTGTGGGGAGGTGGGGGTGGTCTGTCGACATGGAGCAAGGGCCCTTCATTCTATTTGTAACAACACTGTATAATGTCAGCGAAGGCAAAGTTTCCTAATTTCACCATGAATATACGAATTTATCGACAAATATAGGACTATGCATATAAAGACATGCGTGGAACACACAAACGATGTGGATAATTAAGATAACATCAACAAAAACGTAAACCCTATCATAGAGTTCGAGAGAAACAGGTTACGTGTGTTTCATAAAAAGTCGTAGCAAAACTAAGATAAGGAGGCCTTAGAGCAAGTACAACTTCGTGCTTCTAGACTCGTTCAGGGGATCTCACATCTGTCTTGCTCAGAATGTGTGGCATATCTCCAGTTGCCAACCATGGAATTTCGGCATCAAAGGTCAGATCTATTCCAGGCGGTATATTTGTCTAAGGAAGAGGGTATCCTGAATCCTTGGAAATGGGTCTCATTACCTTAATCACGTACTTGACCTTTACATAAGATGGATACTTGACTTAAATGTCATAA
>NC_051405.1:33460198-33461813 GCF_015228065.2 Penaeus monodon
GCGAGAGCAGAAGCATGACATATCAGCACTATCCTTCAGAACTGATATCTGTTAGATGAAATATTATTGCAATATTTATTACATATTTGGATCCAACAGAAAATTACCTATTAAGTAAGCCTAAACTACGTGCTATATTTCATTTTGCTCGGGACTGGTGGGCTACTTAAGTGTGAGGCGTTTAACAGTTAACAATATAGAAAGAAGTGTTAACACTAAAGAATCTTTTCTCTGCAGACCAATCAGGGAGAGGCATGCAACATTCGTATGGCATTCTGCAGTGCAGCTGGTACCTAGTCCAAACGTATCATTTGCTCAAAGGTGAGGATATTAGGAGGCCTTGGTTTAATAAGGTATGTCTCCTTAGAGACTCAAAGTCCTTCAAATTCGTCTCTTTCAGTAGGAGTCCCAAACATGAGTGATAAAGCTGGCTTATTTCCCAAAATCGTGTTTTACGACAGTAGCTATAGCTACAAAGGAAGTTTTGAAGTGACAAACATGCTTGAATTTTGTAGTCTGCCCACAACACTGAGTAGAGTGACTTGTCTGGCAACTCCTTAGAGGCATCTACGGAGTAGATCTGGAACCGTTAATTGGTTGTATGAAATAATGTAAAATATTGAAAGAAATTGAAATTTTGCTATTTCCTCATTCTTTCTACATATGTGGCAGTAATGAGATAGCACCTCCAAGGCCACGACGATCCTTCTGTATTATTCAATAAACGAAAAACAAGTTTATGTTTGCTTTTGTCCTCTCGTCATCCAAGAGCCGTCAAAGGACACGCCAATGCTCATGTTGGTTATCGGGTTTCTAAATTTTCTTTTTTGTAGTACTTCTCTTTCCTTCGTTATGGTATGGGCCCATCTTTTCATTTAAAAAAAAGTTGCAAGGAATTCCATAAGACCCTGTACTAAAGTTCTCTCCAGCAAAAATTTCCATCTGTTTCCTGCAGACCAGCCCCTCCGGGTCACAAGACAGACATACACTTGCAGAAGATCCGACTCGTTGTTTGAGTTCATAGTTGCTGGAGGAGCATAACATGACTTTGTTTTGCAAACGCTGCAGACGGCATCGACGGCGTTGTCCTACTGGAGTGAAGTTGGTAAGAAAGAGACAGTGTCCTTGCAGCCTCTCCTGGGATACTTCAGCACCAAAACTATGACCTGAAGTTGTAACCCTTTAATAATGTATTTACGACTGCCATCTCTCTCCGGCCGGGGGATGGCATCCTGCATGATATTCAGACGCTTTCTGTGGGACGCAAGTGGCATGGGCGGCGACGGCTGGTGATGACGGCACTAGTAAAATAGAGGGCTCTGGGGTAAACGCCTGAGAGGCCCGTGAGGTTGACGGCTGCGGCGGGGCGAGAGGAGGAAGTGCGGAGGGTGTGGGAGAGCGAGGCGAAGTTGGAGCCGTGTCGGGAGGAGAGCTGCAGCCATGGCGGCGATCGAATTCTCGTTTTCCCGTCCTATCCCTATTGGCAGTCTATCTTCTGCTTATACTTATTCTCCTTTTCCTCAACGGTACTTTCGGCATGGATAATATAATAATTAGTAATAAACACCCTTGACAGGAAGATTCATTAAGAAGAGCGAACAACATAACACCACAC
>NC_051405.1:33462231-33462564 GCF_015228065.2 Penaeus monodon
GCCCGAGAATGGCAGAACGTCAGCTTCTTACAAGTCGTCTCCTTCAAGCCGAAATCTTCACACGCAGCAGCTGGAGCAGAAAGGAGGAAGTGCAGAAAGAGAAACGGCAGATGGAAATACAATATTACCAACTGCAATACTGTCAATACTGACAACAGCGACAACACAAGAAGCGTGGGTGTCACGCAATAGATTTTTTTTCTCCAAGTCTCCACTATCTAAGGAAAGAACGTATAGCACGAACAGAAATTTTGGAGACACACAAAAGACATCCTGTGTCAATGGTTTCGGCAGAATTTCAGCACTAGGCGAAATATTTTCAGGCGCAAAGAC
>NC_051405.1:33464227-33464521 GCF_015228065.2 Penaeus monodon
TGATACCGTTAAGTTACTAACACAAAGACTAGAAACGAAAACAAAAAGCGAGGTGTAATGTGAAGGCCGAAATAAGAACTCAAATGGTAGTCATTTAGAGAAAGAGAGGAGGGAGGCAGGGGGTGAAAAACGGGAATTCTTCAGTACGAGTCAGAAGAGACAGAGATAATTATTTTGTTTATGTCAAAGTCGTTTAAGTAAGTATCCTTGTTTTCAGTGGAATTTGACGCTGTAGAAAATTGGTGCGTCGATTTTTGGGGCTTTCCTGATGAATGGGGATGTTCGCTAACATTA
>NC_051405.1:33464640-33464994 GCF_015228065.2 Penaeus monodon
AAACATCTATTTGTCTCTCTCTCGCTAGTTAATCCCTCCATTTACAAGTGTTATTGATATACGTCTAACACTATAAGTCCACTCTTCCTGTCGCTACTGCTGCTACCTGTACTGCGCCAGATGCCAGATTAGAATGCACTGTTCGCTATGCTGTATCATATATCTTATCACGTACGTTGCGCGACTGTTAACTAGATAACCATGTCTGCTCGAATATCCATCTCAACGTTGAAGTGCAGAGTTGCGTATATGTTTCATATCATAAAGTTTGGTTTTGCTAATCATTACTTACTTATATATCTGATTCTGAACGGTAATACTTATTGTAATTGTAATAAAAAAGGAACAGGATAG
>NC_051405.1:33470185-33470786 GCF_015228065.2 Penaeus monodon
TGTGGTCTGAGGTTTACAAAATCTCTTACATGAGAGGAACAACTCTTATCTCCTCGGCTTTATAGTTTATATTTTGGACAGGCGAATTGCTGTACATAATGTGATGTTTTGTGTTACGGCGACAGGCCACCAGGGCGGCGCTCCATCGTAGCGGTATGGATTTATGTCATCCACTTATTGCAAAGATTCCTTTGAAAATTCTAGGAGCAATTTTCATTCAAATAATTAAGAAATTTTCCTTAAATGTAACATAGTTGTTAAATAATGTAATGTCTGGGTCATGTATGTTGGGAAAAGAGGAAGTGAGATGATGTAAGCTTCCCACATAACTGCTGACGTATAGCAAGCAATTTTTCTTAAGCTCGCGATAACATACTGTGATAATTCGACTTTTTTTCATTAATTTATTATTGATAACAAATTTTACTGTAATACATATTTTTTTCTCAACATTCTTTTAGTAGCAATATTTTTTTTTGTGCCTAACATGCTTGCGTATCCTCTTCCGGCTCCCAAGCCTACGGTACGCGGTCTCCCGAGAACTGAGTTGCCGTACAGACGCAGGGCATTTTTTAATACACTAAAAAATGTAAAAAAAACG
>NC_051405.1:33472214-33472621 GCF_015228065.2 Penaeus monodon
CTGTTAGTGTGAGTAGAATTATAAGCTTTCGTACATTATTGATGCATGAATAAGAATTAAATTTAAGAGACAGGGTTAGACTAAATAATCATGTTATATATGATACTGGTTCTGATCACTTCTAACAATGGGAATTAATGGGATTTGGTTGAAACTCATATAAGGTTACCTGCCTAGTGCGCGGATACTGCCGATAAAGAAGTGCTGGCAATTAATAAAGAAGCCGTGTTAAGAGTCAGGTTACTGCAACAGTGAGAGTCACCTTAATAGGCTATAACTCTGCAAGAGAACCACATGTGATAATGACGTTGAAAGATAATGGTGATATGTTAACGAGGTGAGGCTTATATAAATATGCATATTAACTGTTAACACGGATAAAGATCATACGTTTTAGAATAAGAGGA
>NC_051405.1:33472711-33472995 GCF_015228065.2 Penaeus monodon
TCCAGTGTCTGAACGCTTGCTAAAAGTTTTTGTTGTTATTCATACAGAAATGTATTGCTGAACGAGGGAACAGCTGGGTAAGTTCGCATGGGTATGAAAAAGGAGTTGTGATCCGTAGAGTTGTGATAAAAAGAAGAGAAAGTCGGCCACAGTGGTTAAAGAGAAGAGGTCGTTAGTGAAGGTCGGTGAAGGGTACAGTATTATCAGAATTTTTATATAATTTCTCTGGATAGTGAATAAATGAGTAAGAGTAGAAAATACCGAAAAAAGAGGGGGAAAACCGA
>NC_051405.1:33474207-33474978 GCF_015228065.2 Penaeus monodon
AGTATTATGGTACAAGCTTTCAACTACCAGGTTAGAAGAAAGTATATGTAAATTATTTTTAGTAATGTGGAACGTAGAGGCAGAGACGTATTCCACTTCAATACTAGACAAAAGCAGATTAAAGAGAGAAAAGAATATTGCTGCAGTGAAACGCTGAAGGCAAAGTCGTAGCGAGTACTTGAAACCGGTTAAGGCTCTTGATACCACTACACTATGCAATCAGATGAAAACACAGGGCCAGTCCGGATGCCAGAACTGTACTCGATGCCGGGGGAAGGGAGGAAAGTCTGTCCTTGCCCTTTGTAAACTTGAATGCACAAGGGATGATTTTAACAGTCAGTTACTTCGAAAAAAGAGAATTTACGAATGTTATGGAGCATCTTTGTAATACTGGGAGACTGGGGTTTGGAATGATACGGTTAGAGATACTTTAGATCTTGCGTGTGTTCACGTAAGCCTTTGAGTGTATATGTATATTCTGTATTATACGTATGGCTAGATAGATTAATAGAGAGGAAGACAGCTTTTAAAGGAGTGTTTCGGTGGAATGAAGGGAAACTAATAATCGATAGGAAATAGAAGTCTTAAATTTTCTATCAAATGAACTCACATAATCAGTAAACTTTCTCTTTCCTGGCAGAAGCCATGCCCATTTTCAGAACATGAAGATCTTCGCAACAAGGAAACAAATTGATATAGATGATGAAACTGAATAGTCACACACTCATCTCAAAAGAAAAAGTAAAGAAAAATGTCGCACCACCCCTCCAT
>NC_051405.1:33475173-33475500 GCF_015228065.2 Penaeus monodon
AGCTGTAAATATCATGAACGAATATATCACAAAATTATTTTCCCTCACGTCGTCATCACCACAGGAAGAACCTCGTTAGCCGGCTAGGCAAAAGGGCCAGGTCTTAATCTTTATTATCTCTGGGCCATTGAAACAGAGCGCCCCACAAAAGGCTCCTGAGGTTTTAGCTCGTTAAGTACCCATAAAAATACCTCTGTCGCGAGGAATATTTGCAATAAGTGTCATTCAAGAGTGCTTTGTGCGTGAAGAACGGCAGAGTTCATCCAGGTTTCATGCTGATACAAATTGCGAGATTTAATTATATTTCGCAGGAATGTGTGCTCCAGG
>NC_051405.1:33475908-33476218 GCF_015228065.2 Penaeus monodon
CGATCAAATATCAAGTACAATTTGAACTTAGTAGAAAAAGTAGCACCAGCGGGAATATTAGCCATTGTTTTATGCCAGAAATTCTCTTAAAAAGTTTTTAAAACATGCATGAGGGTAGCCATGGGAGCGGAAGTGGCCTCGTGTGATTAATGATGAATTTCCTCGTTTACGCTACTAGATTACCTATGCAGAGTACGCTTTATAATAGCTCTGGTGTTTAATAGGAAAAGGGAAGTGAGGAGATAAGGATAGTTCTATTAAAGCAGAGGGGATATGCTGTTTTACCTCAATTAGAACGTTGTTGATTTTT
>NC_051405.1:33476642-33477174 GCF_015228065.2 Penaeus monodon
TATGCAGAATCTGTTATTTTAGCTACATAGTTTTGAGCTTGTGTCATAGCTACTGTGGTTGTTGGGTGGTTTGACGTCATGGTTTTAAATCATGTGCCAGTCAACACGACACGCTTGCAGTTTTAAGATACTGGTTTCGAAAATATCATCAAAGACCGACCATTAAGAGCTATAGAAACGTTGTAATAGATAAAGGTCATTGTTTAACGAGAAAATACACATTGCCTGCTTTAGAATTAATGAAAAAGTACTTCTGAGAACAAAAATATATGACCATTTTTTACATTATATAGCATACCTACATTGTATTTTCTTTTTTTCCTTCTTTTAATTGGCTTAGGAATCATTAGATAAAATTAAACACAAAATCTAAACGACTTTTTAGATAACGAATCACATGATATTAACGAAAAATGCCATCTTCATGTACCTGGAAGATGCTTATCATTTTCCTTTGTTACATGTAGATACAGGGACAGCCAGATGGTATGGATGCATTGTAACCACATCTTTGAACTTTATAAAAGACCTT
>NC_051405.1:33478515-33479210 GCF_015228065.2 Penaeus monodon
TTTTTCTGAAGGTTCTAATTATCCAGTCCTCTTAGAATCAGTAATCAGGGATCTTTCATGATGATAAAAACGGTATAATAATGCTCTCTCTTCAAAGCCAAAGAAAATCAGTATTTCTGATAAACAAACTCCTTATGCTATTATCTTGCATACCATTATTTCCAGGATTACATTATAAAAACTGTTTGATATTGCATACCTGTACATGATGTTTATATTACTATTGATAACGAAACTTTGCATCACACTAGTTTCCTTCAAGATGATCATATTTCCACTGGCTGATAACTCGTCACCCCGCGGGCCACTAGCTTGACACGAATTGTTTATATTCATCTCCTGAAAAATCTCGTAAGTAAGTAAGAGTGGTGAGATGCTGTGGTTAAACTTTGCACATAACATTATGCAAGTTGTACTTAAATCTCTTCTATACATTACATTTCAGTTTTACTTCTAGATAATGTTATACTCATCATTTAACATATGCAATGCAAGTTGTGTTGCTTTGGAATGCGATCACATATTTCTTCCTTTTCAACTTAGGCGTCTTCATTCCTAATGCATTTTTAGAACATCATTTTCAAGGGAAATATCCTATCTGACGCTCTCTTAATAGCTCAATAGCCACTCTGCAATTCACCTAATCGGTTTACGTGTCTCATCAACCCCCCACCCCTCTAAAAAATTGCAATTAC
>NC_051405.1:33479310-33479544 GCF_015228065.2 Penaeus monodon
CATACACTTTTTTCCATATCACAATCGTTTTAGTGCTATGATCATAACCATCAATAACATCAACAGAGCACACTCATCATATGCATCAAATTCATCACGGGGGGAGGAGGGTGTTGATTGATATCCTATTCTGGTCACATTAGCCAAATATTTTAGGCGTAATTATTCTCAACTGATCTTATGCACCCACAAAACTTAAATTCATGATTACTATATTTCGGTCTATACTTATAC
>NC_051405.1:33479561-33479786 GCF_015228065.2 Penaeus monodon
GTTTTTTGAACAATCATTTAGCGCAATGATTCCGACATACGTCCTGCTAGCTTTAGTGACTGCATATGCTCTGCCGAATACTCAGGGTCAATCTGCCGAAGAATCACAGGATTCAAACAGTTGCAGAGATCTTAGGGATTACGCCAATGGAATCGCACACGTGTCTCAGGGTCGGGCCCGTGCCTGGGATTACGTGGAGGATTATGGGTCAGGTAAACATAAACG
>NC_051405.1:33481266-33481489 GCF_015228065.2 Penaeus monodon
AAAAAAATGAACACGCCTAAACACCACTCAAAGAAAGTCAACCAGGATTAGAAAATGTATATCGTTCGTCAGTGTGAAATCTCACACGTCCTCTGCAGTTCAAATCTTAATGAAATTCAGATATGTAACTGACACGTTTAGAGTAGCCTGGGAGCTGCCATATATATGAGTCAAACATTGATCGTATTCCTATACTTTATGAGGAAAATGTGGTATATATATT
>NC_051405.1:33482764-33482860 GCF_015228065.2 Penaeus monodon
CACTTTTGATAACAATTTCAAAGCATAAGTCTCTGAATTCTATCGAAGATATCTAAATCTTCGACCATATTAAAAAATATATATATATATAGCAAC
>NC_051405.1:33482890-33483137 GCF_015228065.2 Penaeus monodon
TGGTGGGGGGGGGGGAGGATCAGCATACTAGCTGATCCTATCAATTCTTAGTAATTATATATTAGTGATCTTTCATGGCAGTGTGTCTGTCATTGTCAAAGCTTTACTTTATCATATCCCTAGCTTTGTTGTGTTATACGTTGCATATGTATTCCGTAAGCTTTAGTTTTTCGTTTTTGTTAATTTTCTGGTTTGTATGTTTACTTTCACTTTATGCTACTAACGTCACTTGCATCATCACTTTTCC
>NC_051405.1:33483205-33483849 GCF_015228065.2 Penaeus monodon
GCCATTAGTCTAAATATACTTTTGCCAAGAAAATACTGTAATGAACGAGTTACAGCTCCCTAAGTGCAGATATTCTATTCTAGTCCAGTAATTTCTAGGGTAATGGGGTTCTGGACACTTAATAGATAATAAGAATAATCAAATTGCAGTGATGAAAAAGCTTCTTTTATTTATAACCTTTTGATTGATTCACATTTAGCTATATTACCTCTCTCTTTACACAGTGCGAGAAATATTTGCTACTTAAGAATACGATGTTTCGTACAGACCCATGCGCCTGAACCTCTGTAAATGGTATCTCGGAAATTGTTTTAATATATAACAATGTTTCATTTTGCAACGACCTTTTAAAGCCGTTTTCGCTCTACTTGAGTTCACTATGGGCGATTAAAGTTGAGTTGAACTCCAAGTCACTAAACCCCGTCTGTGGTTTCGCAAATTCCATTGGTCGTCCGTTCCGAGAGTATAGTGTTATCCTTTAAGTCTGCTGGTGGCGCCCTCACTGCACTCTGGGCTTATGCAACAATGAAAAGGGTATTAATGGGATTGCAAACAAAGCGCGAGGAATTATAATTGTTTTGTGCAATATGGAAGACGTTCGTGTGTGCGTTGGAAGTATTCACTCTACAGTGCGAATGATTTTG
>NC_051405.1:33483955-33484159 GCF_015228065.2 Penaeus monodon
TTCAAAGAAAAAAAAAATGTTGCTATGTGTGATCAAGTATGCTGTATAACTACCTATAATAAAAAATAAACACGAAAGCTGAAATGCTACATAAATATACTGCATATACCTATATCCGTGGTTTGCACCAATGTAAAACTATTTTCCATTTCACTGCATGTGTAGATATTTTTTTCGGCATCACCTGTAGATAGGGCAATATTA
>NC_051405.1:33489141-33489548 GCF_015228065.2 Penaeus monodon
CACCCACATATATATTCACATCTATTTATATGACATATACTGGTGATGATATGCACGCCGCACAAAAATCCGAATGTGTCGCCGCTCGCTCGGAAATAGCCCTCGCATTGTTCGCCGGGAAAAAAATGTGTTGCCTAGCGATTGTTTATTCGAAATTCATCATTCGGACTATGGCGGAAATCAAAATAATCATTAAATATTTTTGAATCGTGAACTGATTTTTTTTTTGTGGTGGAGAGTAGTACTGGTAACACCAATAGTATTTTATTTGCAATCTATGGCAATATATTTCAAAAGAGAATTATACAGTTCACACGCTCGTATGAAAACATTTATATACACGTCCGCTCACACATAAATGTTACACTCGAGATAATAATAGATTTTCTCTATTTTATATTTGATCT
>NC_051405.1:33489832-33490182 GCF_015228065.2 Penaeus monodon
AACAGAGGGTGAACAATCCAAGCGATCGTCAAGCCAAAGCACTCTCAAGAATACACGTAGATGAGTTCCTTTTGAGCAATAGCTCCATACAGCTGGTACTTTTCTTCATCGATTTCATATCCATTACTATGGAATATATATCCCGGGTCTTCCCTCAAATAACGACTGTTATTCTTTCTTGTAGATTTGGAGCGTAGCAATCTTTACTTTTCGTTAAAAATGCCATAACGATAATTGTTAGTTTGCCTGAACAGGGTTGAAATACAATAAGTGATTTAGATCTTCTTTCTTTTCATGCAGTCATTATTTGGTTTCATGCTATTTCTATCTGTTCTTATTAGATGAAGAAC
>NC_051405.1:33490314-33490560 GCF_015228065.2 Penaeus monodon
CTACCCCTCAGATGATGGAGAATCTACCCGCTAGAGGAGTAAATTACACTGTACCAAGCGGACAAACATATGTGTCAGAAGGCATGACTACTTAGGGAGCTCGTAATAAGGACGCCAAGCCTATGATATTGTCCTTATGATTACAACGGGGAACGGTGAGATCTGTCTGCAAGGCTTGAAGATTTCCATAGAAATAGTTTTTTATGTGCGTATGCTTCCCTCTAAATATGTATAAGCATACACATA
>NC_051405.1:33490654-33491901 GCF_015228065.2 Penaeus monodon
ATACATATTGTCCGGGGTTTAGTGTAAATCTTAGGATTTTGATGGGACTCTGCGTCAACCGAGTAGGCTTTTAGTAACGCATCTTTTAGCAGATCATAATTGTGCAGTATCTCATCTGGTAAACTAACAAAGGTTTTCAGCGCTTTTCCAGTCAAGAACCCCAAGTAAATGTGATAGTTCTGAGCTCCCCAGTTTTGCAATTCAGCTGCTCTCTCGAGGTGTTTCAAGTAGTCGTCAGTTTCATCCTCACCGGCGTTGAAGCAAAGCAATTTTAACCCCGGGAACTCTGCTCTGCCAGTATGACTTTGGTTCTCCGACGCGGAAACATTTTACTTAGCGAGCTATAACTCATTCTTTTCTTAACCGTTTCTATCGCTTCTAACTCTATCCGTTTAAAATCTCTTTCCTTCTGTCTTTATTCTCTCTCCATCCGTCTCTCCCGTTTTTCTAGCTCTTTAGCGTACCTCTCTTCCTCCCTTGCAACTAAGACGTTTATATCAGCTGGAGGAGGACAAGCTTCCTTGGCATGTTTTATAAGCTCAATTAAATCAAGGGTTGCCATTATTAATAGTAAGTACCAGTTTTTAATTGAACATCACAGCTTTTATCTAAATCAAATAAATTAATAGCATACTATGATGCCAACAGAACTTTAGAGACCACGAGATTACAATACAGAAATTGAAACTTGGTTTCGTAAAAAAAAAAAAAAATTACAAGTCACGCGTAAAACAAACACGGAACAGTCGCTTAAGTGGTCCATCGGACACACCAGTCTCGAAAATTACAATGGTAAGATAGACTGATATCCCAAATCATGCATTTAAATTTAAGCTTAAGCATGATAAAATATTGACGGAATACGTCACAGAAGGTGTGGAAGGCAAGTAGAATTTCACCTGTCGCAAAATCCTCACAAGTCTGACGTTAATGCAAAGCATGATTAACATTCATTCATCACTCACCTACCACCACGCTTGGACCATACATTAACTTACAAAATCATCACTTCATTCTCCATTTGCGTATCTTCATCACTCAGCACGGCCGGCCACTTTCTCCCTTTCTGCATTACAGTATCTGAGAAAACCAGAACAAAAATTTATTTCACTTGTATTCAAGGCCTCCATTAACTGCCATTCAAAAGGATCCTACTCACTGGGCCACTTTGTCTGGGGTTTAGTGTCAATCTTGTTTTGTTAGAGTAGTCTTGTTCACCCCTTTTTGTTCTTTTATGATCGTTTAAG
>NC_051405.1:33492312-33492382 GCF_015228065.2 Penaeus monodon
TGTGTCTTCATCGATTTCCAAGAATTTTTTATATTGAAGCAGAGTTCAAGAATTCCAAGAAATAAAAGTA
>NC_051405.1:33493756-33494238 GCF_015228065.2 Penaeus monodon
GGATGCAGATTCATGCTTACTATCTGATGGTATATATTTTTCACACTTCAGGATACGCGAAATAACTGTAATTCCCAATTTTTGATATACAATTCAATGATAGAATGATTAATAGGAGGAGTAGATTGACGAGTCCATTTTGCGTGAAATATTAATCTAATAAAATTTATATAAAGTTTTAATATGAAAAGAGCTTCAGATTTATGATAAAATACTATTAATAATGTGTAAACATGGAATATTCACATCTGTCAACTTTAATCTACTATCAATCTTTATATAAAAAATGCATTCATTTGGAAAAATCGTAATTTTATGCTGCAGTTGACATAGCTCAATCAGTGTTAGAAAATAATGATATTATTTGAACCTTTTTCGCTACATCAGCGAGGTATAGCGTGCTCACAATTCATTGAAATTAATTCGAAATCAATTTAATTTATACACATATGACTAGGATGTGACAGTTCCGGACATTTTTG
>NC_051405.1:33495691-33496187 GCF_015228065.2 Penaeus monodon
TATTGGGGAAGTTATTTAAAAACAGCAAGAAACGAAAAAGTCTGAATAAACACGTAATTGTGTTTTTTTTTACATCTAGATGAATATTGATCCTAAATACTCCCTGCCCCATTTTCACCGCTAATACCAATCTTAACGAACAGTAACATTAGGTTACGTGGTCGATCCATCTAGTTATCATATCCAGCTTGAAATCTTAATGATCAAAACAAGGTTTATAATCATGAGGAAAGACATTATCTTATCCAGGAAATACTATTGCTAATGAATGCAGGCGAAATATTTACCCATATATATATACACACCAAGGAAGGATGAAATGTAAAGAGCGAGTGGGTGTGTAGTGTGACATTTGAGGCTTATATTAAAGCTAAAAGATCAAACAGCGTAGTTTTAAGACCTTTTGATATCACTCTTTTTGGTTCGATCGCCTCAGAAAAAGAAAAAAAAATAGCATACACACCTTTTTTGAGTAAGAAGTTCCATGCGTTACATA
>NC_051405.1:33496413-33496582 GCF_015228065.2 Penaeus monodon
TGTGTACATACACAGCATCTACAACACACGTCGATGGATTCACTTCAAACTTTCATGCTTGCTAAGAGCACCATTGCACGATCACATGGAACAGCCAAATTACTTATAAATAATCACATTAAATATCAAACAAGAAATGCAAATCCTAATCGAGAAAAACATTGCCCTG
>NC_051405.1:33496746-33497041 GCF_015228065.2 Penaeus monodon
AATTCATGGCCGCCTTTCTGCTTTTTTCATGGGAACACTCCTTATACGAAATTAACAAACAAACTCTCTTGCAGCTAACAGTGGAAAGCGGCATTAGCAATGAGCCGTTGCTTAAAGCCTACTTTGCTGCAAGGTTATTTTGGAGTGAAATACAGGCAGTTCGCATTAACTTGATCTTTGCATATCTCGTTTCGTTGTGGGTGTTCAAGGAGTGTCAATATACGGGCTTGCTTTCGTTAGGGAGCCTGACCGAAATTCGGTTCGTCGATAATGGTAATAATACAGCTTATCCATG
>NC_051405.1:33497597-33497745 GCF_015228065.2 Penaeus monodon
ATAAGCAAATATACCTAAATATTCACCATATCCAGAATTCCTAACGTTAGACGTTAAACCTGAATCGGATTTCGATGCCCTTGATCTAATCAAGTTAGGTCAGGTAATTTGAATGCAGTGAGACAGGAAGGGAATAGTAAATGGCGTG
>NC_051405.1:33498223-33498637 GCF_015228065.2 Penaeus monodon
GGTTCTCTCTAACTCTCTCTGGTTCTCTCTAACTCTCTGTTTCTCTCTAACTCTCTCTGTATTTATCTGTCTGTCTGCCTATCCTTGTTTTACACCTCCCTGTTACCGCTCTTGCTTTACCAATCTACTTTCTTTATCAATCCGTAATGTAAATACAGTAAAGTACAAATCATAACAAGGAATTCACTCACTGAATTCCGAAGGGGCGGAAGGAGGAAGAGCATATATCATTTACACCGATGCTCCCATTTTAAAACAAATAACACAGAAAAATAGTCATTGGTGTTTCCTTTACTGACTTTCCCAGGCTGAGGACGATAGAACAATCGGACTTGGGCGTAATGAATTTCCCTAATTCACTCCCGTAAAAGGATTTTGAGTAAGAGGGAGAATTGGTAAGTAAACGAAGGAAAC
>NC_051405.1:33498844-33498969 GCF_015228065.2 Penaeus monodon
TTATATCCGTCAATGTATCATATGTGTTCAATCTTGTTTATAACTTTTCTTTTAGTTTCTGAGAACTGAGGGTAAGTAAGCAAACTACAGCCTCGTAATAAGCTTTTATATTAAAAAAAAAAAAA
>NC_051405.1:33499260-33499519 GCF_015228065.2 Penaeus monodon
ATTTGCTTAAAGACTGACTCCCTTCTTCAGCATGTAAAACTATTAACCCCAGTCTGTAAAAGAATTCTCACATATGCTTCAAAGTTTAACTCCCTAAATCTAACCTTTGAGAAAATATATTAACTTAATGGATCAAAGTTTAACAGAAAGAACAAAAGGAAAAATGTTCTCTCCCCATCTGATGATGTCACTCTTGTCCAAAGATGCCGATTGGCTGGTGAATGCACTGTCAGGCGTAGGGCGAATTCCGGAAACAAAA
>NC_051405.1:33499747-33499986 GCF_015228065.2 Penaeus monodon
AGAACACGGAGCAAATAAAACCGAAAAGAATATCAGAAAGTGAAGGCTGACTGACCGATATTGAGTAACTGAGTGACTGGCGGACAGTTTGTAAAGGGAAGGTAGCAACTGGATTCGCACTGTGAGAGAAAGGCCAGCGCAGACGTGAATCTTTTCGTTCAATCAACTTTTGTCAGTTTAATCTGGTGTACGTGGATATAGAATGATCATTATCATTCTATAGTATATATACATTTATA
>NC_051405.1:33501492-33501837 GCF_015228065.2 Penaeus monodon
TTTCTCTTTCTCTGTTTCCTTCGTTTACTTACCAATTCTCCCTCTTACTCAAAATCATTTTACGGGAGTGAATTAGGGAAATTCCTTACACCCAAGTCCGATTGTTCTATCGTCCTCAGCCTGGGAAAGTCAGTAAAGGAAACACCACTGACTATTTTTCTGTGTTATTTGTTTTAAAATGGGAGCATCGGTGTAAATGATATATGCTCTTCCTCCTTCCGCCCCTTCGGAATTCAGTGAGTGAATTCCTTGTTATGATTTGTACTTTACTGTATTTACATTACGGATTGACAAAGAAAGTAGATTGGTAAAGCAAGAGCGGTAACAGGGAGGTGTAAAACAAGG
>NC_051405.1:33502843-33503344 GCF_015228065.2 Penaeus monodon
TGAGGTGAATTTAGAATGAAAGGCGTTCCATCAATAATCGCTGGTGCAGTGCAGATGCAGAAAGAATAGGTTCGTACACATTAGTACTTCGCCCACAAGCCATATACTTTGGGCTACAGCCAAATTTCCAAAGACTGGACACACAGTTTTTTATATTTCTATTGATGTTAAAGAGAAAATAATCGAAGTGATGGTAATGATAATTGATAGAAAAAGACTGATTGAAAATAAAGGTCATGGTAATTAGAAGATAAAATTATTAACACAAATGATGATATGATAAAGGCTACAAAAGAACATAGGAGAGAAATAAGCGAAGCATCAATAAAGAAAAGAGAAAAGGTTCTGATTAAAAATAGAAAATGAATAGAGGTGCTTGTTATGAGGCTATTTCAATACCAATTATCTGGAAAATCAAATAATGATTTTGATCTATACTTTACGTAGTTTAATTAGTGTGCAGTCATAGACGCAAATAAACACGTATTATTTTAATAGCGT
>NC_051405.1:33503562-33504266 GCF_015228065.2 Penaeus monodon
AAGTCATACATATTTTTGTGTCAACTATAACCCCTCGTAATCAGTGACACCACCTTGCTGCAATTCACTCCTAATTAAGAAAAAAAAGCTACCTTTTTCCCTGAACATCTCAAAAAGCCTACAACTTCCCGACGAATTGTAACGCGAATCGAGTCTGTTGCAGCCTCTCCTTGCAACACCCACCTTGCAGAGAAAGTGAGACAATCTTCTCCCACGGAAATTGCCAACAGCGTGGGAGGAAAAGGAGAAAGAGGAGACAAAGGACGATAATTGTCCTCTAATGAACCCAAGAGACTATTAAGGAAATATCCTTCTTCCTCTCACCCTCTTCTATCCTTTTTTCTTCCTTCTCTCCGCTCTTCCTTTCGCCCTCTTCTCTCCTTTTTTCTTCTCTCTTCTCTTCCCCTCTTCCTTTCACCCTCTTCTCTCCTTTTTTCTCTCTTCTCTTCCCCTCTTCCTTTCTCCCTCTCTCTCTTCTCTTCCTCTTGCTATCTCCCCCTTTCTCTCTCATTCTTCTGTCTATACTCTTGCCCCTGCTATCCCCCTCTTCCTTTCCTTCTTCTCCCTCCCATACTTCCCCCTTTCTTCCTTTCCCCCCCATTTCTTCTCTTCCTCTCTTTTCCTTCCCTATTCTCTCTATTTCTTTACAATTTCTATCTCCCCTATTTCTTTCTCCTACCTCTCATACGTTCCTTTCCCTTGTC
>NC_051405.1:33504309-33504491 GCF_015228065.2 Penaeus monodon
ATTGTACATATGTGTACAGTATGTGTGGCGTGTTTATCTGTATAAAATATTTATAACGGCGTTTATGTAAAATGTGTGTATTTGTAAGTTTGAAGACGGTGAAAATATTATACGGAATATATCTGTACGCTACACTATCCTTATTCTGTCCGTTATATTCTTATTTAATTTTCATATTCACG
>NC_051405.1:33504606-33504811 GCF_015228065.2 Penaeus monodon
TTGTATGTATATTATTTTAATTGCAAAAAATTCCTGTATGCTGTATAAAAACGCAAATATTGCGACAAAGAAAGGACAAAACAGAGCTAGTGAATTTAACTTTCAATAAGATACAAAATCTTTAAACCCCGTATGGCATATTAACAAATGGTTTTTTGAACGTAGATATCGTGCAACAGAAATGTTTAATATTTTTCACATCATA
>NC_051405.1:33505604-33505708 GCF_015228065.2 Penaeus monodon
TGTCACATTATTGATAACAAAGGGGGGGGGGAATGATGTGTGAATCAATCCATGTATGAATTAAGATTTAAAGGGTAATTCCTTTGAAAATATCCAAAAAATGA
>NC_051405.1:33505825-33506046 GCF_015228065.2 Penaeus monodon
AGAAAGAGAAAATCTTCAATTTCTGACATTATTCTGAAATATAAACATAGGACGACATTATCCAGCCGGGAAATAGAATATAGAAAAAACAGTAGTCCAGAAAAAAGCAACAAACTCACGGGAGTTATTCTAAGTCGAGGCAAATGGTGGCATCAGTTGCACGGAGTCCAAACAATTTAGAAAGATTTATCTTAGGTTCTTCTTCTGCACGATACTTGTTC
>NC_051405.1:33506198-33506324 GCF_015228065.2 Penaeus monodon
ATCTATCTAGCATTTGTATGTTAGCTTGTGATAAGATATTCCATAACATACAACTACAAGTGTGTTGCTTTTAGTATTATCGGTATATATGCATACCGTACACAAACACAGACACACATGTGTATG
>NC_051405.1:33506414-33506710 GCF_015228065.2 Penaeus monodon
TATCATTTCTGAATTTAAATATATAGCTATTTCAGTGCCTGTGCGAACCTAGTGTTTTAACATGTTCATTAGCTGTCACTGGAAATCAAGTAAAGGAAGCATGTTTTCAATTGTCTTTGAATTTATCATGAATTCTGAAAATTTAAAACCCATCCTTTTTCATTTCATTAACCGTTTTATAACCGGATAGGATATTAATCTCTTTCCTCATTTTATTAAACAAATAATTCAAGGATGCTATTTTGAAATCTGAAAAATCAGAGAGCCAACCATAAAGCAAGGTTGCCATAGAGGGT
>NC_051405.1:33507218-33507326 GCF_015228065.2 Penaeus monodon
TATTATTTATTTTTTCCAGGAAAGACCTTAGATTGGCGTTCTCGCAACGAAGAGCCACTAATATGTTGCCAAGCCTAATAAGATCAAATATACGATAAAGAAAAAGAA
>NC_051405.1:33507430-33507830 GCF_015228065.2 Penaeus monodon
CTAGCAAGAAAACGCTACGGCTGCATTAACATGATCATGTTCCATAATATTGAGAAATTCATCCTATGATGCAGAGGTCTGAGCAGGAGCAACACGGAGACTCATGCTACAGGTATATCCTTCTCTTGTATATAAAGGGTATATAGTATAAAATACTTCAAATAAATTTTAATCTGGATGAAAAAATTATTTGACTAAGTTCTATGTTCACAAATACCACCAATTACTTTTTTCATAGGAGATATATGGCTTATCATTTTATTTCTGTATTTTTATAGGGTCCTTCTACGCACCGAAATATAATATTCTTTATAATGAATTTGTTATTGAGTGTAGTCGTTCATAAATAATAACCAATAAAAGGTCAAAGCGTCACCTTCCAGGGTAGTTCCGGCTGGAA
>NC_051405.1:33508968-33509131 GCF_015228065.2 Penaeus monodon
ATTGTACATACGTGTACAGTATGTGTGGCGTGTTTATCTGTGTATACAATATATTTATAACAGTGCGTTTATGGTGAATGTGTGTGTTTGTAAGTTTGAAGACGGTGCATAAATATTACGGAGATATATCCTGTACGCTACACTATACCTTATTCTGTCGCGT
>NC_051405.1:33509218-33509401 GCF_015228065.2 Penaeus monodon
TGCAGAAAATTCTATATGCTGTATATAAACGCAAATATATGCGACAAAGAAAGACCGAAACAGAGCTAGTGAATTTGCTTTCGAAATAAGATAACACAATCTTTATTACACAGTATGGCATATTAACAAATGGGTTTTGAAGCGTAGATATCGTGCAACGGAAATGTTTAATATTTTGTTCAC
>NC_051405.1:33509627-33509799 GCF_015228065.2 Penaeus monodon
TGTCACGTCATTAATAACAAAGGGGGGGATGATTTTATCATTTTATTTCTGTATTTTTATAGGGTCCTTCTACGCACCGAAATACAATATTCTTTATAATGAATTTGTTATTGAGTGTAGTCGTTCATAAATAATAACCAGTAAAAGGTCAAAGCGTCACCTTCCAGGGTAG
>NC_051405.1:33515181-33515541 GCF_015228065.2 Penaeus monodon
ATAGCTTGTCCTGATAGTTAAATGAACATAAATGTTAAAGTATTATACATGTAAAAATTATTGTAACTGCAAAGGTTTTAAAGGGAAGAAATGATCAATTTCAAATTTATTGGCAAATGTACACAGAAATAATAACACGAAAATAAAACCAAAGAATGTACTTTCTTATATTACCTAATCTTGGAATTAGCATTTTAATCAACTTTTATAATTTCAGTTATTGCTTTCAGTTCTTTCGTAATTCCAGATTAAATATATTGGTGAACTTGTCTTAAAATGGTTCTAAATTCCTTTTCTATAAAATTATGGTTCTAAAAATCCTCTGATGTCACATATATAATGCCAAATGTCATCAATTTA
>NC_051405.1:33515682-33515852 GCF_015228065.2 Penaeus monodon
GTTTTTTTGTGAAACTATTAACTTTTCATAAACAGCCAACACCTGGGTATTCCTCGACAGGACTAGCGCTTGATTCGTTTATAATTTTTGACCTAAGCAAAAGGCTCAAAAGATTATACCTGATAGATCAAAATGCCCCTAGAAACTGCCTTGTATTGGGATAATCCTTG
>NC_051405.1:33515973-33516391 GCF_015228065.2 Penaeus monodon
ATTCGACCATGTACTAGTTTTCGGATCCACAAACCTTCACAAAAAAGCTAAAAAATGTCTTGATCTGGTGAACCACAAATATACCTCAGCATAGTGTTGTGTTATAAAAGAGGTCATAAGTGTGATTACTAACACAAATTCAGTTGTATCTTCAACAAAATCCTTTTGTTATCTAATGCAAACGACCTATTTGATGGTCATCCAGCCAAATTCACACGCAATTATGACGGAAACTTTCTCTCCCAAAAACCATGGGCTATCTGTGTCTACTTACACAGTTTCTCACTAAAGCATTATACATTTAACATGTTAGGATTAAAATATGGATTATGCCTGAATGTTTTACCGATTTCTTGTTCACATATTGACCACATATCATCTCACTGCAAAACGTATCAGTCACTTTAAGAATGGCTTC
>NC_051405.1:33516854-33517258 GCF_015228065.2 Penaeus monodon
TATTATTTTCTTACAATTGTCTCGGCCAATTCTAACACCATTTCCCACCCTTTTCTGTACCGCTGTTATGTAACACCTCCTTCCACCACATTTATACACTTTTATCTTTCCGTACACCCACTCTGCGGCATCTAAATCTTAACACTTTTCTTCAGCAGTTCTTCACACCTATTCGACAGTCCTCTGTAACATCTGTTTCTATCACCTTTAACACCTTTCTATACCGTCTAGTTTAACACCTGTCTGAACTGCCTTTGACACTACTTCTGTCTTCAAAGCCTAGACATTTTACACTGATGCGTCAATTTTCATGTAGATTTATTATATGATGTATTTAAGTAATAGGGATCGTGATGAACATTGCTTGTTATTTTCGTAAATGGGACGGAGTTTGCATACTAAGA
>NC_051405.1:33517586-33517895 GCF_015228065.2 Penaeus monodon
CACTGAAAGCATCTGACAAGGTGAAATTATGAGCACGTACCACATGAAACTTATATAGTGACTATACCTGTGTGTATTTAGCTCTGTAAACAACAGGTTTTGTTATATCTGCTGATGCGCATTTGCGTAGGAGAGCTTTTGAATATATTTGCGTGTTTAGCTACGCATCGCAAATGAATGAATGAATAAGTAGGTGATTACGAGTCTACGTTGCTGTGTTAATGGCAATGCTTGAAGGACAAATAAATCACAGACATAGTTAATGTTTCGTGATTTCGGTATAGTTATTTTTCATGTAGTGTAACCTTG
>NC_051405.1:33518675-33519739 GCF_015228065.2 Penaeus monodon
TAAATGTTGCTTGTTAGCATGTGACACTGACATTCCCGGTTGTCACTTAGACAAATTTATGACCTGTTCTTCTTGAAAGACTCATTTTGAAATCTTCTGAAAACACGCTACAGCCTTGTTAATAATACGAAAACTGAAACTGTTCCATTCAGAACCCAGGAGTCACGTGAGAGAAAAAAAAATGAATCTGCAAGTAATATATTGGCAGTTACATTTTTTGTTATAAATGCAGTCAAAGCTTTTCAGGAAGTACAACACGAAATGTATTACAAGACCTTTAGATTATTGCAAGGAAGCAGCGCAGATTTGTCACTTTTTGCCAAGGCCAAAACGCGAGCTTTGTTGTCTTATCATTATATTTCTTTATCTACCTGTTAGCATGTCATTATTTATTTCCATGATAGCTCATTTATCAGTGCACTGCCGCACTGTCATATTATTGATGGTAAAGGTAATCCCGATGATAATAATACAGTAAATAAATTAGCATATCGAAATGATAATAATAATGAAAGTTTTAACCAAATAAGAATAACGAGAGTAACAGTAACTATATTTTGGGGAGGGAAATTAAAACAAACAGAGGCATGACAGTGACAGGTGATATCTGTTTGAGCGCAAGTTTACATTTTACTGATGAAAATAGACATAGTAGTAATAACGATAATTACCAGTATAGTTCATATTAAGCTTTGAATATTCATACTGATAAAAAGTAGGTTCATAACGATAACAATTTTATCGACATTCAAAAATGTAGGGAGGTATTCAAGGGTACCGATTCATACGGAAAATTCATACCAACATCCCCATATCAAAAACAACAGCCTGAATATATTCAACTTATCGTGTTTATATTCATAACCTGTGTGAAATATAAAGCAGGTACCCTAACCTGCAGATTAAGTCTCCTAAAAGTTTCATGACTGCAGCATCCGCAGAGAAAAACCTACCTATCCTCGTAAAAAATGTTTTGCCCGTAAAAGGCTTCCTCATCTCTGCAGCCCAGTGATACTCGGAGATTATAAGATATCATAACTCTGAAGATACGAAAGGGCTTTTGA
>NC_051405.1:33520127-33520634 GCF_015228065.2 Penaeus monodon
AAGAAAAAATTATTCATTAACAGAGTAGTGTCATTCTTAACCTTTTTTATATCAAAAATAAAGTTATGATTTCATATGTATCTCCATGTTTCTGCATTAGCCACATGCATGAACGTGTGTGTCCACACTTCGTCGCATGGCAAAAGTTCCCCTTCCTTCCCCTCGCGTCGACCGCTTCCCCAAGATACACAGACTCTTCTACACCCCTTCAGCACCTGTCTTCTAAAGCTGTTTACAATCCAAGTTTCACAGATTTGTTCGTCCGGGTCATACACTCTCGTAACTTAACGCATGACTCGCTGTCGTAAAGTTTCATTATCTTCAAGTGCAAGTTGTTCCGTAAGTCGTTAATTATGGTCTCTTTCCAGTTGCCGGAAGTGGGTTTCTTGTATGTGCCTGTCATTTGGGAAGTTGCAGGAAAATTATTTGAGAACAGGGATGCGAAATGAAATTGGTAAAAGTCCTTGGGGGATAAGGTTATTATTTGAATAATTGGCAGCATTATTT
>NC_051405.1:33520800-33521291 GCF_015228065.2 Penaeus monodon
ATATGTTTTACTAAATCTGATTTTAAAGGATTTCGATTTTAATATTTAGCTCATTGAAAAATGTAAGTTACTACGTTTTTATTGTTATGACACAAAGATCTTTGTCCATTTTTATTTTATGCTTTTTTTTCTCTAAATCATTCTTTCATATTACCTAATACTAGCACATGCAACAGTGATAGTATAAATGTTTTTTTTTAGAGAAATCAACGGATTGATAAATAAAAATCATGAACTGTTATTCATTATTTTGAAAATTGTAATGTTTCATTTTTTGTGACATTTTATGGTAGGGTATTTAATCGAGCTTTTGAAATATTGGCATTAATATAGTTTCAATTTGGGTAGACATAGCCAAATTTATGGATAATGGACTCGAATTGAGAAACAATGACTTTCATCATAGTTTATATTAATAAGTTGGCATTGTATTTAACAACGCTTTGACTGATTTGTGTTGCATGCCTTGATAGCCATGTGATATAATTTTT
>NC_051405.1:33521567-33521745 GCF_015228065.2 Penaeus monodon
CTGCACGTAGATGGATATTGCAGAGAACAAGAGAGAACCACTTCATCGCACAGAAATTGATGCTAAAAGTTCAAGACAAGTAAATTGCCCAAAATTACTGTGAGAAGAACAATTTTGTCGAAGCACAATTGGCAGAGATACGAAATTATCCGTGACAGATGGTGAGAGAGAGAAAATT
>NC_051405.1:33521972-33522171 GCF_015228065.2 Penaeus monodon
GGCCCTATGAAAACATCGCACCCAATGACACGGCGGAGAAATAAGGATAAGACTTTTGCAGACATTTTTCGGGATTATTTCGAAAATTACTGTACCAAAAGTCCTGTTGGGTTATGATCGTGTTATGTCTGCCTCGCAATGGCCGGTTTCCATTACACGTTATTAGTGCTGTGGATTCTATTACTTTGGCCTTCTTGAA
>NC_051405.1:33523301-33523664 GCF_015228065.2 Penaeus monodon
GTATACGCATACAAATATAATCCCCGGTGGGTTTATTACGGAAATCATATCCTGCCGCGGAAAGGTTAAAAGAAACCAATAGAACAAAATTGCAACAAAAAAAGAGAACAAGGTGAGACGTCCTGCATAACACAACTAACAAGCAACAACAGAAGAAAGAATCTGTTTTCTCGTACAACGGCAAGCAAAAGGGGAGAAGCAGCTGCAACACGGCAATGCAACGGAACAACCTCCACTGGGGGGGGGGGGGGCATAACGTCAGCAAAGGCCACAGGGTCGAAGGAAAGACAGACAGGTCATGTGGAAGACAAGATTTTGAGCATCAGTGAGCAGCGTCATGCGGAGATTGCGTGCATGGGAGGC
>NC_051405.1:33523877-33524066 GCF_015228065.2 Penaeus monodon
ATGGGTCTAGTTATGAGTGTTCTTGAAATGAAAAGCACCACCGATAATACTTTTAAAAGCATAAAAAAAGTAAAACCTCGTCCTGAAGGAACGGGTTTCACTAAAAGTCCGGGGGTTCAGTTAAGATAATGAAGGCATCTCAGGCGGGCAATATAAAGTAAACCTCTACTGGAAACAATAACAATAACC
>NC_051405.1:33524316-33524474 GCF_015228065.2 Penaeus monodon
AAAAAGAAAACACTATACATTGATTAAGATTGGATTGTGGAAGCAAGGTGTTACCTGATAGTAAATAATTATGAAAATATTAAGAATAACTGGTGAAAACTCCTTTAAAATACATCAAAACTAAAATAACAAAACTAAAACATCGTTAATATATTCCG
>NC_051405.1:33524651-33524806 GCF_015228065.2 Penaeus monodon
AGTATCTGAGATGACCAACGATTCAAATTAATATATACAATTAATAGGTTTATGATCAAAGTAATTTTAAATGATAATGAAAAGTCCAAAATAACGCAAAATTAATGGTAAATTCTAAGATAAGTGTAGATGTTCGTCTTTAAAACCCGTTAGGC
>NC_051405.1:33527175-33527660 GCF_015228065.2 Penaeus monodon
ATTTTTCATCTCTAGCTCCATTTGCTGTTCTTAACCAGAGACAGTTATTTTCCGTTTTATTTCGCAACATATGGTCCGTCTCCCTGTTGGAACAGTATTTAGAGATTTATCATTTTTGACGTTTTAAATCCCCTTAGCAGCAAATCCCTTGAAATACCTTACTAGCAAAATCGCCTTTGTTAATCCGCAATTCCACTGACTTCCTGAGATAAAAGAAAAGATAAAAAAGTGAAATAAAAAGAAAAAAAAGGAGTCAAAAGGTATATCTGTTAAAATACATCTTTGATCGTGGCAAATTGTTTTCCGCAATCATCACTAATAGGATTACGGTGATATTGGAATATTATCGGAATAAAAAACGATTTTCAACTTGAAAACCGCTCCTAAGTCAAAAGAGCACAGGAGAGCGAGACAAGAAAAGTTGAGAATCTAATAGTGGTTGTAGCTCAGGATCCGAAGTATTTTACAAACGGGGACGAGATTAA
>NC_051405.1:33527735-33528100 GCF_015228065.2 Penaeus monodon
TATATGTGTGTGTTCATACATGAAGACAAAAACAGAGACCCGGCAGACAGACAGAGGCAGTGAAATCTATATATGCATATATGTTAATCACATCTGGCGCTTTTACCCAACGTCAAAACAGGGATTTGCGCTCAGGGGTCTGATACTTAGCGCAAATATTCAAACGCCCGCTGATGTTGCTGGAGGACCGACGTGCCTGGCTGCACCTGGTCCTTAAGGATACACTCAGCTATTTAGATGACCTTGGTTTCGTTTCGTTTTGTCGTAATGATTCGTGCTTACTGCTGACATTTTTATTCTTACGTAGTCTTCCGTAAATGCGATAATCTAGCAACATTTAGAAATAAATTAAAAAGTAAGTTAAG
>NC_051405.1:33528143-33528297 GCF_015228065.2 Penaeus monodon
AACAGTTCCTGAAATTAGTATATTCTCCAAGCGATGTTAGTCTTGATCTCCGTCATTTTTCCCCCCAATTAAAGGAAATCTCCCAAAATGTCTCATGAATGTCGTAATTAGTGTATGCAGCTGTTAAAAGATTCCAAATCATCTCTTTCTCGTT
>NC_051405.1:33528448-33528871 GCF_015228065.2 Penaeus monodon
GCTTTGTTATGGCTTCAGTCCAGCAAGAGGATGGCTTGCACATTAATAGGAAATGGATTTGATGCAACCCACTTTACTTTATCCTCGAGTGTTTGATTAGAATTAAAAGAGAGAAACATTTTAATCAATACGTTCACAATTCAGACAGTTTCACAGGAATGATGATTAGAGTTAGAATTGTAACTAATCTTCCACGTGGCAGTATGTTTAACGCATTTTCTTTCGTTATAGTTTTATTTTTTATTTTTCTTTCTCGCAGCTCTTCCGAAGGCTAAGGAATGTTTATTTATGCATATGCACTTGGTTAATTAACGTGCGTGTGTGCGCTGAAATACACAGTTTCTCATCTGATAAATGTTGCTCAGGATTCACGGAATTTCCTGAATGAGATATCGAAGCAGAAAGGACGAGATTAATCATTAA
>NC_051405.1:33528890-33529214 GCF_015228065.2 Penaeus monodon
ATGTAGAAGAAACATGCACTGCACACACATTCGAAAATAGATCGCGCGATATTGTCATGACATTAAATATATGAAACTGAACCCTTTAAAACCAAACTATTTAATGACTCGTATGTTGGGAAACATTTGGATAAAAAATGATTTCGTACGAAAACTCGACAGAAGTTATCACAGAGCTTTTATACTTTAAATGTTCTAGGTATGTTTTGAGTGAAAACGGTTGCTGTAACAAGCAGTGCGTGTTAAGGCTTCGAACAATAGATGCAGTGGCTTTAGGAAATGTATTAATATTTTGGTCTATAGTCTAACATCGAAAAAGTTATG
>NC_051405.1:33529257-33529376 GCF_015228065.2 Penaeus monodon
AAGAGCCTGGGGGTGCAATGTATGACACAACTTAATCATGTTGCAGTAACTGAACCAACTCGCTCATCGTTCACCTTGCATCATCGCGATAGATCAATGAGAGAATCGCTGGTACTGTA
>NC_051405.1:33530406-33530492 GCF_015228065.2 Penaeus monodon
TGAATACACTCATAAGCAAGTAAATTTAAAAACTTCGAAATTACAAGATAAAGTTGTCTTATGATTTGCAACACAGATTTGTAACT
>NC_051405.1:33530873-33532442 GCF_015228065.2 Penaeus monodon
GTGTGTAAACGTTTATGTGTGCATGTGTTTTTACGTTCAATCATTTTAGAATGAAATCAGATAGATTATATCTAATATCTTTTCGCGGTAACAATTACAAACTTTTACACACTAAAATGTATTTCTGCTTTTAACCATAAAGATGCTGTATATTCTCGACGTGAAAAACTGAAATCCCACGGGAATCATTGGACCTTGATTATAAATTACCGGAAGCGTTAGAAACTGAAGAGGGAGTTGAAGGCTTTCCTTAACGCACCGAAGTCCGATTAAGACGAGTCTCCGGAGCCCAGAGAAGCCGAGGCCGAACTTCGCAGCCAACAGGAAGGACTATCGGAGAATTGTCCCCTGCGAGAAGAGGCGGGGACTGTTCTTCAGGACGGGCTAAGTTAACCCAGCGGTTAACTTGGACAGGAACCTCTGGCGGACGTGGGACTTTCTCCGCAACAGCAGGAGCTCTCACCACCAAGTTCTTCTGTATCAGAGATGGAGCAAGAAAAGGCGTAGGTAAGATTCGAATGTAAAATGGAAGAAAGGAGGAGGCAGGAAAGGTTTTTAACCGGCTTTATGCATGGTATTTGGGACGTTTAGTTAGGAAGTTTTTCTCTTGTCTTCACCCTTGTTTTTGTACTGTAGATTTTGGCTATTTTGTTCTCTCTGTTGCAACTACAGCTAACTTGGATTATTCTGTTTCAACTCATTTCTCCAATAGCAAATTCTTTCAAGAAACCCTTCATCGAGGAAAGAGAAGATATCCTTAACCAGTATAAACCCTCATATTCTAGTAGTGACAGTTCTGAAAAACCAAAGTACTACGGCCAAGCTCTGTATATTGTGAAATAACACTTAGATTTGCTTTCCACTGGGAATCCTCTCGTTTCGATATATATTTTAGGGAAAGCCCTGCAGATGACAGCTTATTCCTTCTACTACTTATTCCGTGACCTCGAGAGTAGGGCGCACAGTATATTGGGTAAGTTACCCACCTATACTGATGCTGCTCATGTTTCTGATAAACTTTGTCGTTTATCATTATAGCGAAGAGAACCATTCTACTCCAGATTCTACTACCGTCACATCGAGAGATATGATTTTCTGCGAGAAGTGCAGCCAGTAATACCCCAAGGTAATATATCACTCACTGCTCGTCGGTTCATGTATCCATGCGAAAATTTCATAAGTTACATCATTCTCTTGCCATATATTTGTTCACTCGCTCTCTGTGGCCTCGGTTTCAGCATTTTCCGCGCTACGACAGAATCGAAGCTCAAATTTTCGACGGTGGTAATTTGTATCGACATGCTGTTGACGGCCCTTACCTCCATCGGCACCATTATTCATGCTGTTTACCTCCGTTATTCAAGTAACAACGTTGCTGCTGAAAAGCGTGAGATCAATTACCAGGATTAGATAGGCAATATTTCAAAACCATGAGAGTTTCCCTAAGGAAGACTCTGCATACACTAAGAAAAATATTGATAGTTGCACAGAAAAGAAAAAAAGAAAAGACATTGCAGTAGCAATATTATCCGTTGCACAGATCTTTGCCTTTTTTACGTAATCTCCTTC
>NC_051405.1:33532532-33532608 GCF_015228065.2 Penaeus monodon
CAAACTTCGCGCAAATCTTTCGCATATTCAGTTCATGAACAATTTTGTGCACAGTTCCCACACTGGCTTCAAACAT
>NC_051405.1:33532958-33533153 GCF_015228065.2 Penaeus monodon
TCAATCAATCAATATGAAAGATTAGCAAACAAATTTAAAGACATAAACCGATAAATAGGCCGGCGTAAAAGTAAATAGATAATGCATTGGGTATAGAAAATGATAATATGATCCACACTTCACAACAAAATTTACTTTTAAGACATGTTTTTGTTTAAAATAGAATATAATGCGAAATAAAATCCAAATTAAGCA
>NC_051405.1:33533993-33534241 GCF_015228065.2 Penaeus monodon
AGTTAAACAGTCAAACAACAGATTAAACAAATGAAACTAGTATTTGCATATTCCTCAGGCATATAAAGCGAAAGTGTACAAATCACGAGCAAGAAGTTTACTGAGTAAATAATGCAGTAAATTTGGTGCTTCTTGAGGCGAGTTAGCAAGGAAAAGTCCCAAGTGCGTGGAAAATATGAACTAGGTTATAGTGCACTGTTATAAATAAGTACATCTCTATTTATCTTTTTTCAGAGGTATACAAAAGA
>NC_051405.1:33534362-33534729 GCF_015228065.2 Penaeus monodon
ACTCTGTATTTGGACGAACCGAAATCTCGCGGTTAAAAAGAGCAAAAGTACCTACTGCTTCACCCTCGCCTGGACTTTTCTTCCCCTGCAAGTTTCCTGCGCAGAACTTCATCACGCGAGGTGTCATTAGGGAATATCTGTACCATTTCCCTTGTAGGTAAGGAGGCGCTTGAATTCTAATTAGAGTTTCTCAGTGAGACGTGAGCTGAGAGGCGAGGCTTTGTTAACAGTACGTGACTGGACCTGTGTAGTTCAGTTTCAGGACGTAGGGATGAGTACGGGTTGAGTGTATGTATTGGAATAATTACCCGCTGAGGCTCTGTCATTGGATCGTTGTTTACCTCTGGTGAGGAGGATATGTATTTCT
>NC_051405.1:33535043-33535174 GCF_015228065.2 Penaeus monodon
AAAAGTAACTGACGAACTCTGACGATTATATATGTTTGTTGACCATTGCCCAGGGATCAGCTGATTAAATTGTGACTGACCCTCTTGTAATGATAAAAGCCAAAAATTTGGTATTGGACGGCCAGTAGGGG
>NC_051405.1:33535224-33535383 GCF_015228065.2 Penaeus monodon
CTCACATTAATATAAACTTGGGCATCCTAGTCGTGGAATTTTTAAAAATAGGTTAAGTAGACTTTTAAAATTAATACTGCCATTACCAAAGTATCGAACTACTATCTAAACGTTGATCAAGCTTGCGAGTTATATGCTAGAATAAAATCAGGCGAGTTA
>NC_051405.1:33536294-33536642 GCF_015228065.2 Penaeus monodon
AGCCTCTCAAATTGGTTCTACGTTATCTGTTGATTCAGGCTTTACAAAAATATATTTCACACACACACAAAAAAATCTTCCTGTTACATAGAGAATTCATCCCTTTTAGCACGTAAAGTCTGAGAAAGCAGATAAGGCAGAGCCAATTGGAGAGGTTAGGGTAAGCTGTGCGTATGTTTCTACAGACCTCTAGCCTTATAAACGGCCAGTTTTTCTATAAATCTACAACACAGTATATGCCAAAGTATTCCTTGGAACCAGATTCTAGCATATTCATATTTAGACGATCTGTTACCCCTTTTTTGTCTCCTGAATCAAGAAATGGTTGGGATCTTTTTTTTATTCCAC
>NC_051405.1:33536701-33536928 GCF_015228065.2 Penaeus monodon
CAGACCTATTGTAATCATTATTCTTGACTTGTTGTAAGTCGCTGAAGACAATATGCAGAAAATATTGATAGTCTTGATAATATTCTGCCAGCCTACAATGAAATTACCACATAAAGGTAATTATCTGAACTGTAGGAAATTCCAAACTACTGTAAACCTCCGGATATATGTAAAATCAAATACAATTCATACATATTATATTGCAAAGTCTTAGGAAACGAAGTAAA
>NC_051405.1:33537094-33537336 GCF_015228065.2 Penaeus monodon
TTCTTTGAGTTACTGTTGCCGCCCTGTCTCTCGATGTCTAACAAAGAAAATCCTGCCATGGTCGAACAATTTCGTCTAAGAATACAAAGCATATACACTGGAAATGTGTCCTGACCTGAAACCGCGTTCCTTCATCACAAGGCTGTCTCACTGTGTCTCCCTCTCTCGCTACTTCTAAAGATTTTCTTGGATTTTATCTATTTCCTACCTCAGTTACGTCCTTTTCCGCCCCCCATCCCCTA
>NC_051405.1:33537471-33537806 GCF_015228065.2 Penaeus monodon
ACTCACTCACTCATTCACTCTCATCATCTTTCTCTTTTCGCTTTCTCATTTTCTCTCGTCACACATTTTCTTGGCCTTTATCCATCTTTCCCCCGGTTGGTCTTTCCTCTTCCCTGGCCACAGTTCTGGGTAACCTTTGGTCTGTAATAAACCATCCCTTCACGTCTGGCTGCATCTTATTCACTAGCCACAGCCTCTCTATGCGAATATTATGCTAAAAATGCCAACGTATGAGATGTCTTTGGATTACACTGTCGGTGAACTTTTGCACAATACCTCATGGGTTATACCTTGCAGTGTGCATATATTTTTCTCTCTCTCGTTTCCTCTCTTGT
>NC_051405.1:33537982-33538508 GCF_015228065.2 Penaeus monodon
CCCACAATATGTAAGACATCATTACTCTGTGTTATCAACAGAGTACATTCTGCGATGCATATGACTTACTGGCAGTTAATCTAACAATTAATTTCTCTGACATACTAAGTGAGATAGCTGAAATTTAAAACAAACGTTAGATTACCCTCCAGAAATTGTACAGTTTTGTGAAGAATGTGCAAGTATAATTTGCCCTTTAGACTAGAAAACATTAACATTGTCAAGGACAGTAATTATGTTTAACAGTTTGCTGGGTATCTTATTGTATTTTATAATAAGAATATTTACAGGTAGGTAGGCTATCCTATCCAAATGAAGAGTGTGTCCTGAGCTAGCTAAAGTTCACTTTGAATATTGCTACCCATTATATTATATAGATATCCATAACATTTAATAAATACCCATTATATTATAATAATACCCATCACATTAAATATATTTCAAATATATTATATAAATTCCCATTACATTACATAAATTTCGAATGTATTACACAAATTCCCATTATATTATATAAGTTCTTTAC
>NC_051405.1:33538608-33539480 GCF_015228065.2 Penaeus monodon
GTGTGTGTGTGGGTACTGAATCTCTCTGAATCTTTTAAATGCAAGGAATGATTAATACACGATACTTAATAAGAAGTAATTTTATCTTGTGGTACGATACAAATAACATAACATTTAGATGTTAGCACTAACCAAGTAGGGATTTTATCACAAATCATCTGTTCATGAATTAAGATTTTACAGATATGTGATTTAATAATTTTTCTACGACTTACGAAATGCAAACGAGAAGACCTTTGTAATTTTTTTTACTAGACAAACGTATTTGTGTTTATTGTTTCTTTTTTCGTGTCACTGACAGCAAAGCAGACAAACAACTGGCTTCGTTACACCCTTCTGTGCCTCTAAATCTCGAGAACGGTCAAAGAAACCATGCAATAAGAGAAATGAGGGGATGCTGCACTAAACATATACAGTTTCTAATAGTTCTGAACCAAATAAGCCTTTCGTCCATTCCAAATTTCGTCTAACCTCCACTGTTTTAACACTTTTAGCTGAGTCACTCGATTCTGGATTGTCATTTGAATGGCATGCAATATTCGTTTGTGAATATGTCAATCGGAAGCCTGGCATGTTTCGGAAATGTCACAGAATTCTACATCGGGAGTGACTATGTTGTGCTTAATTTTGCCTTTATGTTACGCTGACGAGAATGTTCGCTTGAATTCTGACCAGCATACTATAATTAGCACGTTTTTCAATTCTCTTTTAAAGATCATTTTGTAAAATGCCATAAATTTCTAATAAACTAAACATGACAATATCAAACAGAGGCTAGAATACACACCTTACCTTCATGTTAACTTGCTGCTACTAACAGCAAGCCTAGTTTCAATAGGCTTTTCAGTTTTAGCATGGTGGTCAAAATTCTC
>NC_051405.1:33540590-33540790 GCF_015228065.2 Penaeus monodon
TGCTGCACTGACAATTTCGAGCAATCACTCAGCTCATGATAATCAACATCCCAGTAGGCATATTTATAATTACATAACATTTTTCAGTTGCCCCAAAACGAAATTTACCAGGGAAATACTTCATCACCGTGTTGGGGTATGCATATGCTTGTTGGGGGATTATGTGTATGTGCGAGTAGGGTGGGAGGAGGTATATGCTA
>NC_051405.1:33541132-33541227 GCF_015228065.2 Penaeus monodon
ATAAGAGTAAGCGAGAGATTTAGAAGATAAAAGTGACGTTCCCTCCCACATTCCCTTCGAGCACGTTGAGTTTAAAAATACTTGTAGGATTTTTT
>NC_051405.1:33541374-33541696 GCF_015228065.2 Penaeus monodon
CTTTCACTCTCTTTCTTTACCACTCTTCCTCCCTTCGTTTATTTATTTCTATTTGCCTACCTCAATCCCTAAGCCTCTCTTCTCCCCCCCCCTCCTTTCATTCAATATGTGCCTTTCTCTCTCTTCTCCTTCCCCCTATCGCCTTTTTCAACAGTTCCATTTTCAGTTCCATTTGGCAAAGTTCTTTTTTGATTGACTTTTTCCTCTCCTTAATCAAAAGATCCTTAACCCGAGAACTTTTTCCTGCGTCCTGTGAGACCATCATAAAGTGTCAGCTAAAAGGTTTACAAGGTTGCTTTTGACTTTGATGCACGCACGCACG
>NC_051405.1:33541922-33542128 GCF_015228065.2 Penaeus monodon
TTTTTTTTCATACTAACTCTCGACTTTTGACCACTAGGAAAAAAAAAAAATTAGGATTAGGATACAAAACATCAGTTTTATGAAGTGATCTGTGGGTACAGTTTTCAAACAAGAAAAACAGGTTAATAGGTGATATAATATCTAGTTTTTAATTTATTTAGACTACCTGTACCTTATTCATAGCGTCCCAGCATATGTCTTATTTC
>NC_051405.1:33542970-33543626 GCF_015228065.2 Penaeus monodon
GAAATAACGCAATCCACTGTACGAGATTATATTGCCCATATCAAAACCAAAGCTCAGATCTTTTGCCTCCAGGTGTGTGTATGTACAATGGAAGATCCATCATCATGGTAGTTTATACTACTTTTTACGGAAAGTAATATATACTGTATTATACTTTGAACCTATGCTGAGGTACAATTAATAAAGGAAATTTGTGCCGAACATGTTTGTAGTTCATACATTATAGAAGAATATCATTCTTAAAAAAGTAAGCATAATATCTGTTTACTATAGAATATTGACACATGCTAATAGGTAAAATTTACCTTCTAAATTCAGAACCGGTCTTGCATCTGCACATAAGCTGAATTTATTTTTAAAAATATTTTTGAAAAACAAAGTGCAGACTTTGAAGTACTTTGTGTTTTTGATCTGCATCCAATTTCAATGCTGCCTTCCACTGTGTAATTATACAAATCTATCACTATATTGATAAAGATGCATAAAGCAAACCATATTTCTAATTACTTTATTTATTGTGTTTTCACTGTTGTCAACTATGAATCATAATTAACTTTCAAGCTTTAACTTGTTACTGTCCATATATTAAATAAGAATACGAAAAGTCTGTTTTGATCTTTTTTTTCGACAGTTTGTGGTAGATTTATACTGTGTGT
>NC_051405.1:33543674-33544476 GCF_015228065.2 Penaeus monodon
GACACATGATAACAAGTGTCACGGTAACAAGTGTTGAATTTCGCACGTCGTTTGCTCTACTTTGTTGACAGAGCCATCTACTGGGCTTCCGGCAAACTTTGATACAGAATCTCACATCGCAAAGCCATCTCCTTCCTCTCTTTCCCGAATGGTCTGTGGCAACTGCATGGTGTGTGTCAGTCAAGCATTATAATTCTCTTTCAATACACTGTCCTTTAAATGTATTTCTTGATGTTAATTACCATCACTTCATACCATGAGAACATACTTTTAAATGGACGTTTCTTAAATACATCGTATATTATCGTGGCTACAGATTTTTGCCTTAATAATACTTTTAGCCATACGCTGCGTACAGATATCTATTGGCAAATTTGACAGTTCTGTTGTCTCAGTTCTCAATGCTCGTTTCGGAAGTAAAGTTTGTTTACAGTGCTACTTGTGTTCTCGATTCTTCCCATTATTCTGATGAAATGAACTCCTAATCAAACTGTAAAGACCACAGGGATCATACAGAATTTAGCGACGGCCCATAACCGTGTTCCAGCTGCTTATTCCCGCCACCTTCCCAACTACACAAGCATGTCCGTTACTCTTCACCATAAGGTAAACCTATTTCACACCTTTAAGTGTATTGAATATTGTAATGGTTTAAGTAGTCGAGTAAGGAACAATAGAGATAAAAGGGTTTTACGTCGATGAGGGGCGGTTGTGGGGGCAAAGGGAGTGAGGAGGGTTGAGGGTTCATATGGCGATCTGTGGTGGGTTGAGCGTTTAAGATGGGGGCCATTTGTTCGCCCGT
>NC_051405.1:33544969-33545301 GCF_015228065.2 Penaeus monodon
ACCTCCCTTCCCTTTTTCCCCTTCCCTATCCCCCTCCCATAACAAGGCTAAACACCAGAAAACAGGCCAAGTTTACCCACACATTACTTCCCCCTTTAGTGCTACCGCAACAGATGCTGGATATTGTACAGTGTAGGATATGTAAACAAGGTTTCTGGGTAAAGGTTTTCTCCATCGCTAGACAAATAATTATTCACGCAGAACAGATATTATTGCTTTAGATAACACTTGCAGGTTCTAAGGCGTGTGGAGACTCTTCTGAAATGAATCGTTTTGATGCTAAAGCCAGGAAGTGTGTTCTTATTACAAGAGCAATTTTATGATCGGGTGCG
>NC_051405.1:33545371-33545697 GCF_015228065.2 Penaeus monodon
GCGACATTTACGCATCCTGTTTATCCAATATTATTTTAAACCTTTCCTGTTATCAATCTTCTTCCTAACCATTATTCATCCTTTTCCCACACTTTTTCAGCTCCATTTATTTCCCTAAGCACCTACCTTTATCGTCGTTTCATCCATTTCTGTATTCCTAAACCCCTTCCCCCCTTTAAGCTTTTATTTTCTTGATTATTAATTAGGGTTATGTTATCGTTGTGCATGTTCCTTTCTTTATTAGTCTCGTTTCCTCTTCGCACTTTCTTTCTTATTATTATTTCATATTTATTCTGTCTTGTTATTTCGTACCTGTCGTGAATATT
>NC_051405.1:33545895-33546007 GCF_015228065.2 Penaeus monodon
CAAACTGACAGACAAATAGAGACACGCACCAAACTCTACATGTGTCATTGTTTTCAATGTCTACATTTCCTTTCTACATTTCTCCATTTGCTATTGGCGTTCTCTGCCTCTG
>NC_051405.1:33546292-33546458 GCF_015228065.2 Penaeus monodon
ACACTTGGTGACTTTCAAAAATCTTTAGCGTGTGTCAGAGTTGCTCGTTGCATATACTAGCAGCTTTCGAATATTGCAACGTTGCCTCTGTGCAAAACTCGGCGCGGAGTAGGATAACATTGAGTGGAATGTCACTTTCTTGCGTTTTTCTTTTTATTGTAATACT
>NC_051405.1:33546953-33547917 GCF_015228065.2 Penaeus monodon
CAGCCGAGAGTAAGCAATCTTGCTTTTGTATTACTGACGTCAATTGCCCCTTCCTTCTATTGCTCACCCGATCCATTGTTCCTTTTCCACATCTTTCACTGTCACTTCTACATTCTTATCGCACCATGTCATATTCCCCGCTGCCCTTCTTGCCCTCAGCCCCGCCCTTAGCTCAGCCGTCCGCCCACACCACGCCCACGCCCTTTGTCCCTTTTCCTAGCTCTATATATCACCCACTATGACTACTCGTTCCTCGTCATCTTATCCGGAGCAGAATATTATCGTGAGTCCCCTGTGATTTTTCTATGACTCGGAAGCATGTCATCCTATATATCATCACTTGCTGAATTCGCCATTCTCTGTCTATTTTTACTTCTGGTTTTTTTTTTTTTCTTTTTTCCTTTGAAATTCTCATTCTTATTTTGTTCTTTTCTTGTCCTATTTTGCTATATATTTTCTTTCTCGTTCTTATTGTTTTTATGTTTCTGTTCTCGTCTTATTTTGTTATGTATATTGTTTCTTGTTATTCTTGTTATTATTTCTGACCTAGGCCTATTCATTTACTTATTTTTTTTTTTTTTATTCTTAATTTTCTCTCATTCATTCATATATTTTCTATGTTTGCTTCGGATTTTCTGTCTTTCATTTATATATTTTTGTTGTAGTTCTCAATTTCATTTGTTGATGATTTTTCTCATCCTTTCATATATATGCTTTGTAATTCTTAATTTTGTTTTATTTCTGATTTTCTCTTTTTTATTCATAGTTTTCTTTCTAATCTTATTCTTATTTTGTTTATTACTTTCTCTTATTCATTCATTCATAGTTCCCTTCTCTGTTTTCGTATATTATCAACATTTATTCGACATTTTGCCCAATATTTACAGTGGCTGTACAAACCGCATTTATAATTGTGTTGAAAGTTTAAATCAAATAGTGATGTATTTGCGTTCCTGAGTCGGCT
>NC_051405.1:33548304-33548436 GCF_015228065.2 Penaeus monodon
CTGGGAATCACTCAATGCCACATCGTAAAGAACCAGAAGCGTTGCAGAGGGGGGGGGGGCGATGGGGGGTATGCAACTACTATATTTCCCAAATAGAATTTTTTTGAAAAATACACCTCTCTCTCCCCGCTC
>NC_051405.1:33548608-33548680 GCF_015228065.2 Penaeus monodon
GATGATTGCTGAAAATCACATGAGCGGGTGTTCAATCCCTCAGAAAAACAAATACTCACCTCCCGGGAGTCA
>NC_051405.1:33548712-33550748 GCF_015228065.2 Penaeus monodon
TAAAGGTTTCAAGAATTGGGAAAATCATTTAGTCCTTCGCATTTGTTTTTATGATTTCGAGGCTTATATGGAGGCTTCTAGTGTGCATGGCAGGCCAGCGACCATTCACAAAATAGCCTCCTCTTGTTGTTTAATAATAAACCGTTGAGGGGAAATAGTTTACAGCCTCGTGCGTAAAGGCAGTGGCGCAGCAACGAACTTTGTTGAATCTTTGAGTTCTAGTTGGGATAATATTTACCGAACATAGCCATATTACGTCATGCACATGAGCGCCGAAGATGAGATATCTTTCCAAAGAACTACTGCCTGCCAGCTCTGTAAAGCGAAGTTTGCCTGCGAGAAGAATAAACACAGACACCACGATCATAATAAACATTATCTAGGAGCATACTGGCAGCATTTGAAAACCGAGAGAATTGAAAAGACCCGCTTCATTCAAAAAGGCCAAAAAACACTAAGATGAGAATGGTGAAGGCGGTCACTGGGTGGTTATAGACGTGGAAAAAGTTGTAGAAGTAGCGAGAATTACGGCCGAACTTCTAATTCATCATCATAAGAAAAAAAACAATCTTTCACATTCTCTCTGCCTCACAGAAGGGGAAAAAAAAACATAAAAGTTAAAAACACATTACGTCTCACATGCCCCAGCATTACTATTTCATATTTGCAATTGTTTCAGCTCTTAATGGAGTTGGGATTAAAAGTATCAAAGGTTCACAATGTATACCAGTTCTCCCAGCGTGAGTACATGGCGCCGTTGATATCCAACATCAAAGCTACTTGAGAATCAACAGATAAAGCGCAGCAGTCATGTTGTAAGACGTTTTCCAGCAACGCATTTAGACAGTATTTATTTAAGCCGGTAAAATGGATTGAAAAGGCCAGTGTGACAAGGAAAAGTAAATCTTTTCTGTGCAAAGTAAGAAGTCCATATTTTAAAAGGTTTATTCCTCTAGCTTCTAATAGGGTTGTTACGGTAATGAGTCAAAGAACCGTAGAAAGATTTACAACCTTAGAGATGTAAAATATAAGTTGAGCCTTTTCTTCTACAAAGCGTAATGAGGTTTCGCCATTACCGAGAAGAGAGTATGTTTTTACATTCAGACATATTGCTTCTTTGATAAGATATGTAAACTGAAACATAATGACTTTTGTTATGTTCTCAGGAAAACTATACTAATTGGTTTATGCAAACAACCATAACTAATTTGAGAGGATACAGGATAAGAAAAGGACTCTATTTATAATGATAAACGCTGGTACTTAGACACATACAATTCGCTGGCATGTGAACGAACAAGATATATCAACGTATGATGTTACAGAGGAGGTAGAGCAGAGTTGAAGATAGTGAAAGCGATAGAAACTCGCCAGCGTAATCAGATGTGGGCAAACCGCAACCGGTGAAAGTCTGTCTGCTTTCCACCTTCTGCTACTTCCGTCTCGACCGCTGGTACGAATCGACGGAAGAAGAAGAATGATAAAGTTAAAACGCATTAGCCATATTAAGCATGAAGATAGTTATAAAGCGTGTAAATTTTAATATTGAACAGTAAAGTTATATCATTATGTAGAGGGGGATATCTTCAAAATTAAAAGTCCGGAAGAACCTGTTTTGGGGGTTGTTTATTAGATGTCACTATTTTTCTCATTTTCATACAAGTCAAAGTTTAATGGCACTTTAAAGATAATCTAAGCTTACATTTTATATTAGCTGCGATTTTATAATAAATGGAAAACTAAAGTTGTGTTTTGGTGTAGAAAAAAAAACTTCTGTAGATTCCCAGGAGTACGGTGGAGCCAAACGTTTGGCACAGCGCATAATATTATGTGTTGTAATGAGAATAAAGTGAAAGGTTTTACCTATCTGTAGACAACTTTACGTCATCGGAAATGAAGGCTTTTGTAAATGAAAACATGTCAAGTTGATGCTTCATAAACACTGTGTATTGTATGAATATATATGTATATATGAACACGTATTTGGCTTGTAATCTATAATAATGTAGTATCTGTCGATCGTTTGAATAAAAGTG
>NC_051405.1:33550881-33551502 GCF_015228065.2 Penaeus monodon
ATAAGATATTTGTCTCGCAGTATTTGTGTATAATTATGGATTTGTCTTGCAATACTCCTATAACTTTTAACCATGACACAACACCAGGATTATGCTTGCTTCAACGAAGATCTTAATTCATTTTCCAGTCTTGCAAGAGTAGTAATAGCAGGTGTCACCAAGTCTGGGAAACATAGCTTACCTCCCAGATAGTCACATATCACAGGTTTTACCGTAAAATTATATGCGGGTGTCAGTCTCACCTCCTGAAGAAGTCTCTGTATTAAAAACTTACTATATAAATGTATATTGTATATAAATGTATGGATATTGTAGATCCTTCTGTTTACAAAATAAACTACCAATCATGAATAGAAGCAGTAAATAGTAACATTGTAACCAAGAGGAGGCATGGGAAAAATCTATTTTACTACTGGTACAAATTGTATTTGTGAACACGGAACATAACGTTGAATGCCTCACACTTCACTCAGTTAAAGCAAAAAGAACGGGTTAGATTGAATTTCTTTGACGGAAAATATTCAGGAAGGGAGAATCAAAGCTGTTCGTATAACTGTATGAAAGGGTTGCTTTGTCTAGACCACACGGCTATTTGCTTGTTGATCTCGGGTGTAAAATATC
>NC_051405.1:33551679-33551845 GCF_015228065.2 Penaeus monodon
AACTAACAAAAGCATTAAAACACATCCTCGACACGGCCGATGTCAAAGGCACAAATATACTTAACATAATATAAAATGTTATACTAATATTCTAAAGACATGAAGGCAAGCATTGTTGAAAGACATAGAGCCCTTAAGTGCCGAATTATCACCCCCATTCTCCATA
>NC_051405.1:33551951-33552732 GCF_015228065.2 Penaeus monodon
GCACGGACACCAATGATATGTCTGTAGGAAATCACAGTTTTTCAGTGCTAAGACACCATTTCATCTGAACCAAGCATAATCACCACAATGGGAGAAAACTTGCAGCAGTGCCGGACCAGACCCTCTAAAAGATTATTCATATCAGCATTTATACTCTTTGCTGGTTAACTATGGCAGTATGTTTGATCATCGGCGTGTTAGTTCCTGTTTTATTTGCGTGGCTGGCAATTCAACAGGAACAACCGCGTAAGGCCCCTTGTGCGGTCTAGAAAGGGATCAGACCCACGCCAATCTGTAAAAGTCAAGGTCTGATTTATTCATCATTCCCGATGCAGCGAGGCAACAATAAAGCAGAGAGACGACGAGAGTCCTGACACTGCATACTTGATTGTCCACTTTGGACCTGGAAGAGTGATACTGCCATGAAGCAATTGCAGAGTAGCCGTGTTCGCCATTTTGTCCAGGATTTATAAGGCGAGACCACTAAAGATCGTTTGAGTTACATGCGCGAATCTCTTGCGTCCTTCTACGAGCAAATTGCGAATATGTTGCCAAGAAATCGCTCAGTCATATACCCGGTAGGAGGTGAGGGAGGGTCGTGGAGTAATGCTTATGTTCATCTTATACAGAATTTTGCATCGTCGGTGATGCCCTTCAGTATGCAAGCGACACTTTTAAATCAGCGCCACCCAGCATTTGTCTTCGGAACGAGGAGAAAAAGTGTGACGCCACGAGAGAAATATGAGGAGGCCACAGGAAATATAATAAAAAAACTGAATTA
>NC_051405.1:33552890-33553335 GCF_015228065.2 Penaeus monodon
TATTGCGTCTCTCAAATGCGATGTTTATTGTTTTATTTCTATTTTTTGTTTGCTTTTCTCGTGCATTTATTATGAATAAAACCAAATTTATATGTGCTTATGTTTCACTCGTCTTGGTTTATAAATATAACGGACATATTTTTTTTCTTATCAGTCTGACATTTACTGTCATCATGGAACCTGACAATCAATATTTATATCCTACAAGCATTAGTTCCAGAGATATTTTTTTTTCCAGAAAACACATCACACGGATTAAAACTATCATGCAGCAACTAGTACTTGATTACTCTCTAGATTATGGAGCGGCTTTGGCCAACTTTTTATATTCGAAATATCATTCATATTTTGATAATGATAATTTTACTATGAAGGTTGCATGCGATGTGAGGATAGCTACCCCTTTTATACAGCTTGAAACATGCAGGTTTTTTGTAGATAAGCT
>NC_051405.1:33555049-33555147 GCF_015228065.2 Penaeus monodon
AACGGCGATCAATATCCATGTCAACAAGAACGGTCTAGGTGCCTATGACCAGCAAACAGATTACTGTCGGATCTTGCGTGCTCTGACAGGAGAGAGTA
>NC_051405.1:33555327-33556013 GCF_015228065.2 Penaeus monodon
AATTTTCTCAAATATGTTACTTAAATGTTAAGTTTTCACGTTGCATTGCTCGTATTCTAGGCTTTGACGAGAACAAACGATATTAATTTTTTAGAACACTTTTCCACTGAGGATGTGCCCGAGCACGATCACGAACACCATCAGAAGATAAACATGGCATTGTAGGAGCCAGAGAAGCAATGGCGGAATAGTTTTATTTATGTGTTTGCACACATTATCCCACCACGTCGATTTGGTAAACAGGTTAATACCCTGGGCGCCTTTGCTTTGCAAGGTTCCAGCATCAAGGGGAACACGCCTACGTTCTATTAAAAATCGCAAAGAAAAAGAAAAATGCTATTCACATTTCAGACCTGGACGGATATGCTGTTGTGTTTGAGGAGGGACGCTCTACTACAGATATTTTACATTTAAGACCGCGATGTCTTTCATATATAAAGGAGGTTTCCACATTTCTTCAATGACTTTATCTCTAAGCGTTGGTCAGACCTGTTCGCATGAGCAAAACAAGATATCATCTTAACAAACGCAATATGTATGTTCGCGCTCCCTTTATCCCTCCCACAACAGAAGAATTCATGCTTCTCTTTGATGGACCCGAAATACATCTTAAAACAAACAGTGGAGGAGCCTTGGACTATATTGATATATATAGAACCTACGATCATGACAGAAAGAGAGGCGGG
>NC_051405.1:33556236-33556771 GCF_015228065.2 Penaeus monodon
TGAAAAGATTTAGTGTGTAAGAAAAGAAAGGCAAATTGTTCATTGTAGAAAAACATCTCGATGGTGTGGTCAGTATCAGTCTTGTTTTATTTTTTTTTTATTTTCTACGTAATGAACATGATGGATTAGTTCAAGACACCGCTATCGTCGTATGTGGCCGGGATCTCGAACATGTTTCCGCGCACGGGAAAAATGCGAATAATTGAGACGGGGGGGTTGAAGAGAGGACAGAGGTCGATGTTTTTTCGGCAGTGTTACTGATAATCACATCGAATTTCGGTGGCCTGCTGGACAGAATTGTCTTGTGGACCTGTTTTAGAGGTGAAGGAATTGTTAGTAATGGAAGAAGGGTCTCCGCTGGGGAGGCTGATAGTGTGGTATTGTGTAATACTGCTGTGCACACCATGATCAAGTTGGTTTCTGTTTGTTTCAACCTTTAATAGGTCGACCAAAATCCTCTGTATAGCTTCACTTCTTACTTGCGACTTGCAACAAGGATATCTTTCACCTTTTCCTACGCATCTTCTAAGCAGGA
>NC_051405.1:33556788-33556865 GCF_015228065.2 Penaeus monodon
ACGATTTTGTGGAGTATCCGGTATTCCCTCTTGATATACAACCGATTATTTTTCTACTTTTAGTAAAAACAAAAACA
>NC_051405.1:33557006-33557833 GCF_015228065.2 Penaeus monodon
CGGACTTGGAAAAGAGCGAATTTCACTTTATGTCACCTCTTTCACTAGAGGTAGCCTCAGCATACACGTATCTTTTAGGTAATGTTTCGATCAGGTCACCCTTGAATTTGCTCCTAACCTCTTTGTTATTAATACAGGCACGTTGACCATGAAGGCCAGTTAAAAACTGATACTTGCACGCTACATTTAACTACTCTTAAACACAGGGATTCGGCAAGAGAGGCTCTTAGCAATCTTTATGGTTGAATCCTCTTAGCTAAATTTTAAACAAGACGCTTTACAAGACTAATGTCATAGCTCAAAATCAAACGCAACTCTCTGACATGCCATGGGGATCGGCTACTCCTGAAAAAAATATATATATATGTTTATGGTTGATATGAATGCATACACTGGCGACTATACACTAAATCCCCTGCATTCTGGGCACTGCGACCTGAATAAATTGGACGTGTTCGTTAAAAACGATTCTGGTTACAGCAAAAACACGAGGTTCGCAGCGCATTGTTCAGATCTGTTTTATATTCTCTGTTTGGCATAGACATAGACGACTTAAAGATCGGAGAATGATTGCAGTCGTGGATTTTGCGACCTGAGAAACTGCAAGCTGCAACTGCTGTTGAAAATTGTGGATCTCTTAGAATCAACAATGAATAGGAGAAAGTCAGGGAGTTATTTATGTCAACGGTGATAGACTAGTGACGATAGATGTTAGAGCATAATAGACCGTCTAAGAGAGGAGCAACATTTGTGTTAAAGGGTGTTCTTTTTGTACCGGATCATTTACCTACCAGATTAAATAAAATCAAGTATAACGAGTTTTACGT
>NC_051405.1:33558889-33559488 GCF_015228065.2 Penaeus monodon
AACCGCTGAGTCTAATGGGCCATTATGTCTTCCTTTTAATAGCGCAATATCGTGTAATATATTTCGACTCGTATGGCATGACACCTCATTAGTATTCTCTACACCTCCATAAATGTATCATTTTTTGATGTTGTTGTTGTATACTTGCAGTTGCTGTTACTTAGCCATCAATGCATATTTTCTTAATGAGTGAAGAGTGAATAAAAAAAAAATCGCATCGTTTGAAATATTAACAGATCTTGATAATTGCTTTTACTTCGTGTGGTGCATGGTGCGTAAAAACTTATTGATTAAATCCTGTCTCTCTGCTCTCCCAGTGCTTACGTCGAAGTGCCCCCTGGTGCTTGTATTGGGCGGGTATCCTCCCTTCTGGGTGAATGGTTCAAGGGAGTCAGAGGAAGTGAAAATGTCAGTGAAAGAAAATACACTCCCCTGTAATATATATATATCCAGCAATCCAGAGGAGGCCGATGCTGGTGAAACATCGCCTATGAACACCAATTGAGAGTATTATGCACCACGCTCACCTGGATCTGTTCGTGACAAAACCAGAAAGACGGAGACGTGGAAGAAAACAGGACTGCGAACAGCGCCCGGCG
>NC_051405.1:33560200-33560760 GCF_015228065.2 Penaeus monodon
ACCCGATAATGTTCATGATTACCAACATAATGACCAGCATCGCCATCATTCAGTTTCTTTTTTTTTTCAATTCTTATTTTCTTGTACGCTGAAAAGTTTTTGAGCAATTAAACAACAGAAAACCGAAAATAGTTTTGGATAATGTGGTCATTAAACTTATTTAAGAGTTATTTTGACACTGATAAGTGCTTGCTGAACCTTTGTAAACATAAAAGTAATTGCTATTGTATCAAAGCCTCACAAAAAAAACTTCAAACCTATATGTATTGAATTGAACAATTGTTATTCTTTTTTATGAAAATACGTATGTTTCATAAAATATATAAATTGACGAACGAGAAAGATCTTTATTTGTTTGAGCTGGTTAAAATGCCAGACCAATTGGTAAAAGGATAAACTTTCACAAATAATTTCGTAGCCAAAGTTTAAAAATAAACTGGAGGTCAACCACTGCTAACTTTTGTATAACTTCTAGAACCAAGGGAAATATATTGTGCTACACTCATCTTTTAAGCCAGAATGAAATCCTATAGAAAGTACGCATAGATTCATAAAAAAGA
>NC_051405.1:33561015-33561252 GCF_015228065.2 Penaeus monodon
AAGTCCCATTGTCATTATAAGTTGTAATTTCAGTTTAAACTTTCACTCCTCTGAATCTTATCTGAAAACAGTTTCTTTGTTTGTATAACATAATAACTTGTATTGTACGGAATAAACAAATTATTCCCAACAACATAGGAAGTTCTGTATATGCAGTATTTTGCTTTAACATTTACTAGGGTCATCCATAGTAAACTCTTTAGCAGACCTCTTCGCACTTAAAAAATACACAAAGGC
>NC_051405.1:33561285-33562243 GCF_015228065.2 Penaeus monodon
ATAGATAATAATGACAATTAAAAAGAAATGCACGAGCCGACCAGCTGCGATAAGAAGCGCGGACAGGATTCGGAACAGACAATCACACTCCGAACTGAACTCGGACCGACAGCGGCAAGAGAAGATCCTCTCTTTAAGCAAGCCCATTATCAGCTTTTGCCGAGAGGAGTCGAACGCGGGGCACCTCAATTTTTCAACGGCAAACATTAGTCGATATTGGCACAATGGCCCATTACCATCTTACTTCCAGCGTGATATGCTCGTTTATCGCCCGGCAGCCTCCGGTCTAATCAGTGAGCTGGGGATATCATAGAACGAGGACGTGGGAGTTGAAGAAAAAGGCGGAAAAAAAATTGTAAGTGGTCGGAACGAAAGAGAGATGAAAGGAGGAAGAGAGAAGAAATATAATGAGTGGATGAATTGGAAAGTCCGAGAGTCTGAGAGCAGAGAAGGAAGGAAAGAATGACTGGAGAGAAGGGAAAGAGGAGGCAGGGGAGGGAATGTATGTTGGTTAAAAGAAATATATCCGTAAAATAGGTCAGAGGAAAGGGAGAGTCAAAGAAGCACTTAATCTATGTCCTTATGTAACCAAACGCACGACGATATTTGTTCTTTTACGTCTTCAAACAATCATATAAGATTAGTAATCATATTACCCACTTTCTCCCTACTTCCACACGATTCCAAGATATCTGGTTAATAGAATAAGCTATCAAATTACATACTTTCTCCTTTCCTTTCCTTCCTAATTACCTGGTTAATATTACATACCACTGGGTTAATTGCATCAAGCACTTCGCTTCCCTTCCTGCATAATCTCTTAACTACCGGGGAAGGAAAGGCAGGGAGGAGGCCGGATCCTTGAAGATGCTGGAGTCACGCTGGAGGAAAGAGCTTCGAGATGCCGACGCTTTTTTTTCCTACCTGTGCCTGTGCTTGCGTGTGAGTGGGCATGCCC
>NC_051405.1:33562753-33563282 GCF_015228065.2 Penaeus monodon
AAGATAGATCATTAGAAAAATGGATACATTGTACAAAGACAGACATATAAAATAAGATAGTAATGAAAACCCTGATTATAATGATAAAAAAGCTGATGGGTAATCATGGCGACAGTAATAATAGCCAAGTAACCCATTTTCCTGTGTCATGCTTATTATTACTGTTTTATTTGTTTGTTTGTTCTGTACCACCGGTGAATTATGTTTTCTTGAGGCAGATAAAGTGAGACACCCAACGACATTCATCTTGGTACACAGTGACAGTTCCCTTTCCTTGTAAAATCAAAACAAAGCGAACAGAAGACAGATCTTAACTGAAATACATGAATAAATGTTTTCTTTGCAATGTTGCGAATATACATCCCTGAGGTAATTTCCCTTGTATTTTTGTTTGATTTATCATGTGTCTGAATCTAGACATACAAAAATATACGCAAATATATTTATAGTTATAAAAAGGAATTACAGCGACCATGGAAGAATTGGTGAATAACGATATCTGGCATCTCTCTCGGAATAAGCCCATATT
>NC_051405.1:33563308-33563687 GCF_015228065.2 Penaeus monodon
TCTCACCGCCAGAATTATGATGGGAAATGTTATGGTTGACTGTCTAGTAATTGACTCATAAATTTATAAACTGTAATTTGAAGAATAAACGGTGATATTTCTCTGTCGTATCGCTTATGTGAATGCAAAATACGCTGATTTGTATATTGTATTAGTATTACCGATCTTTCTTATGCTGGAGAAGAGATTTTTTTATAGTTATCTTCCATTATCTTTAGTTTCAAGATCTGAAACTGTCTACAATTACTCTTGACTAAATTTCTATTTCAGTTTCTCAGCGATTAATTGTAAGTAAATATTCATTTAGGAATGTAATTGGTAGTTAGGGTATAACGACGAGTATTTCTTCTGTTGGTTACAGAAAAAAAGGTATGCAGCA
>NC_051405.1:33563958-33564324 GCF_015228065.2 Penaeus monodon
TCAGTGCCTATCTTAAAAATAGCAACTTTATCAGGACGGTGATTAAGATGAGGCTTAAGCATAGGCTCCTATCATTTCAATTCCTCTCATTCATGAATATAAGAGATTTTGTGAGACGTCAGGAAAGAGCTGCAGGGGGTCCGTGAGTCATCAGCAACCCAGCTAAATCCTTTTTCATTAGCAGGAAGATATTAGGAAATTATGTCCGTCTTTATTCATCTGTTTTTTTTCTGTCTATCAATTTAACACTGTATTAGGTCTGTCTGTCTATTATTTTATTTGTCTTTCTAGTTTTTTTCTACTTATTCATTTGTCTGCCTCTCTTTCTTTCTATCTTCTTATTTATCTAGCTGTCTTTATTTACAC
>NC_051405.1:33564531-33564616 GCF_015228065.2 Penaeus monodon
ATTACCAAGCTATGACTGCTTTGCGTTATAGCTTCAAAGGATTTATAGAAAGGCTGTTTATACGTATGTGATCATTGGCTTTGAT
>NC_051405.1:33564787-33564938 GCF_015228065.2 Penaeus monodon
GTGTGAGTGTGAAACAAATATATTTTCTTCTTTTCCTCCCAACCACTTTCCCAATAGTTAGCCTCTGTCCTTGGGAGTAAATGGAATATCTGTTGCAATCGGCTCATGGCTTCCATTTATCTCTCATTCGTGTGCACTTACTAGGCACTAG
>NC_051405.1:33566469-33566640 GCF_015228065.2 Penaeus monodon
TCTTGCTTGCTCCCGCGCATGTGTGAGTGTGAAACAAATATATTTTCTTCTTTTCCTCCCAACCACTTTCCCAATAGTTAGCCTCTGTCCTTGGGAGTAAATGGAATATCTGTTGCAATCGGCTCATGGCTTCCATTTATCTCTTATTCGTGTGCACTTACTAGGCACTAG
>NC_051405.1:33570528-33571654 GCF_015228065.2 Penaeus monodon
CATATACATATATACAAAAAGTCAGCGACGTGCGCTCCGCTTCGGTTTTGGAAGTTGTTATTCGTGGAGTCCTTTCTCACCTATGTATACCTATGTATTAGAGGTCTGCTGTGGTCTGACCTCTCTTCTTTTTTCAGTAACGCCAATCTGGACTACAGGCAGACAGACAGGCCACTCTTAAATGAGAAAGCTTTTCTTACCTTAACATAAGGAGGAATTTGTATAATAATATCAAAACCATTAAATGTATTAAAGGGGAAATGAGATTTCTTTGGCTATATTTACTATTATGTACTGATCTCATGTTTGTTTTGTCGTACTCCCATTAATCTTTGGAAGAACAGATGGTGATCGTCAACATCTAATGATAATGAAGCTTGTTGATTTTTGCTATAAACTGCATCCATTAGTCTTCATCTGCCCAAGTAATACCAAGTATATATGTATGATTTGTGTTAATGAATTCGCCCGCAAAATTGCATTAGTTGAAAAAAGAAAGAATGATAACAAAGCTTTAGCAATCAAGGAGATTGAAACGTTATACATTCAGTATTGCTCTAAAAAGCATATTTATTATCATCATCGTCAGTTTTACGTCCCTGTTTCAACACTTCCGTGGACGAACGAAGTCTTTACAGCTCTTGTCATTGCATTACCTGATGAGAAATTAATAAGATACACCGGCACTTACAGTTCAAGTTATTCTGGTACACGGTTCACTGGCATAGCAACGGAAGTAATAATTGATATTATTTAATTTATGAACATGTTAGTTTGATATCTTGCCACGAACGTTAAACTTGCTAAGTGCATCGTAATTGTATTCCATTAAGTATTAAATGTGTCATAGGGAATTCACGGCTGAGGGAAATGGCACTATGTTAATTAACTTTGTCACCTGATTACCAGCACGCACAATATCAAAGCTGAATTGATATATGGTCTTTCCTTTTATGAGATTTTATTTTTCATACCTAAAAGCGCTTTAAATGCATTCATTATTAGCATTATGTAAAAGTTGATTCTGATTATGAAATCTAAAAATAATGTCACAAATTGAAACAAGGTGCATGCTGCGCAAACACAATTATGTTGTGTGTTTCTATATGTGTATATACAGTCAGAA
>NC_051405.1:33571711-33572094 GCF_015228065.2 Penaeus monodon
GTTGGGGCGGGGCATCTTGTTAGCCCCTCCCACGGCTAGTGTTGTCATATGACAATCTTAATAGACTAATGAACTAGATATCTGAAGCGTGGGTTTCGATGACCATTGTTTTGTCTATGTATTTATATTGACTTATCTTTTTTATCTAAAAAATATAATAAGTCTTCTGCATTCTTTTACTCTCATGATGCCTTAGATGGCGAATAAGAACAAAACATATTTATTATCAAATAATTAAGCTGTTATCAGAATACATGGGTGTAATCTAAAGTGAAATACAGTACTGCATGACGTCAGGTGTCCGTGGTGTACATAAATCGGGGAGGGATTTGCATTACTTCAAATGGTGATATAAATGCTTCCGAAGAATTGACAAATGCTTC
>NC_051405.1:33572268-33572556 GCF_015228065.2 Penaeus monodon
AATAGACTAATATTATTTTCCCATGAACCAAAACACTCTAATACTAAAGAACAAATATATATCTTTGTAAAGAAAATCATTATACTCCGAGAGGGTTGCACAGAAATAAAGATGGAAAATAACACTGGGAGACAGCACCGCTCATTTGTTATACAGCGACATCTGATAAATTAGTAAAAGACAAAATGGTGAATCCCAGATTTTGACTTATCCATATGTAAAAACAGCATAATTCTTGGATAGGCATTGTGTAAAAGAAAGTGTTTTGAATATAAACAATGCGACTGA
>NC_051405.1:33574702-33574870 GCF_015228065.2 Penaeus monodon
AAACCATTAATTGTGGTGTTCTTTACTTTTGTGTCTTTTTTGTGCGCATGTGTTGCCACTAGATATTATTATTTTTATTTCGAATAAAGATAATCAAATTTGTGTTTTAATAATCTTCAATGGCATACATCATAATGTTAATGCATCGCAAACGTAATCGTAGCGAGT
>NC_051405.1:33575036-33575371 GCF_015228065.2 Penaeus monodon
TTATGGCATCTGTTAAACGTAAGAATCACAATGAATTAATAGCAGGAAGACGCTAGAGTATTCATAAACCGTGGCAGTCATAATCAGAGACACGTAAAAGTCCTCTCGCTGTCGTCTCTTTCCGGAAGTGCCTGACGGTCGTGACCTTTCATGTCCTGAGCAGAGTGTGTGTGCTTTGATTCCCAGATTAGGTTATCAGTCACTTTGATGTCCAGATTGATCATTGGATACTGCACCCACCCCCCTCTCCTCCTCGACGTTTTCTCTGTTATTAAGAATGACGGATGGCGTACGTAGGATTTTGTGTTATATATCTACACATACTCGCTCGCGTT
>NC_051405.1:33576076-33576300 GCF_015228065.2 Penaeus monodon
GCATGCAACCTTCAACACGACCAGAAACAAGGGCAATGCAAGTGTCGCATATATCTGACAGAGCCCGAGGACATCATGACGAAACCCGAGGAAATCTGAACAGACTAGCGAAATGCAAATACAGGAGACAACACAGGCTTTCTTCGCAACACAGCCGAGCCCGAAAGTCAACGTTGCAGCGGGCGGTTGCGCTTATCTCATGAGAAGCCTTTCGAGGTGCAATG
>NC_051405.1:33578865-33578930 GCF_015228065.2 Penaeus monodon
TGCTACTCTAGGACTCAAAATGGGAGCGGAGGAGTGAATTTAAGGCAGAAGGGGTGGCAGAGCCA
>NC_051405.1:33579023-33579913 GCF_015228065.2 Penaeus monodon
TACCTCGCTCTCTCGCTTTCCCTTTTTTTCTCATTCTTCTTCTACGGATCCCGCTAGTCTGCATAACTAATGCAATGGAGGCTTGGGTATCGGCAGCTCCTGATTTTTTATTTCCTTTTTTTTTTAAGAAATAGTTAGCGAAAAAGAAAAAATCACAAGAGGGTATATCTCAATTTTTTTTTTTTTATAGAATGTTACACACCTTTATTCTTTAGGGTTACGTAAGTTTCATTTGTTTATATAATTCAAAATGTATTTTTTGTTACTGGTATCGATAAACATAGCTTAGACATTTAAGACATTAGACATCTTAATCTTTATTCCACCTTTGTTACAATTTTCTGACACTGATATTGCAATCTACATTGTATGTTGTTTTATTTGAAACAGGTCTTTATCTTATTAGATATTAGTTACTTCAAATATTACCTGAGATTTTTTTTTTCTAAGGTAATCCTTCAGTTTTCAAAGGACAGCAATAAGTACAAGAGAAGACAAATGAGTCTTTACCACATTTCTTATACTGCTCTGTTCCATTTCTTTGTTCATTTTGTTCACTCTAAACAGTCTACAAATTAATTAATTGCGTGTTAATTGCACAGAAGCCGACCTTATTCTCATTAGTTTACGGTTTTTAAAATACCTTCATATTCTGCGACTTATGTTGATTAATGTTCAGATGAGAAAACACTTAAAAAAAAATCAAATACAGAGAGACATCTTTCATTCGCTAATGGATATTCTCTCTAAGGACGCTTCATTTGGCTTTATTTGTAGAAGTTAGATCATAAGATAGAATTCCTTAATAAATAATAATAATAAGATATGCAGCTTTAAACCCCTCAGCCAAAGTGATTTTTGGAAATTTTAGGATGGAAATTTTGACGGCC
>NC_051405.1:33580583-33580708 GCF_015228065.2 Penaeus monodon
TCGTCTTGTCAAGACCCTCTTTCGCTTGAGGGGCGAGAAACATAATCTTTGTTGGTGTGCGACTTACAACGATTCTTTTTTCCCCTGTGCAATTATTCCAGTAAGCGCATTATGTTTTAGTTGTT
>NC_051405.1:33580907-33581532 GCF_015228065.2 Penaeus monodon
GAGAATACACTCACTTTTCTTTCTTTTCTCATGAACGTACCACCCGTCCGACATGAAATCATTCGCGAGAAGGGGAAAAAAAAAAGTTGTTGTTGCGCACTTGCCAACGTTCTTCTGCCTAATTTTTTTCCAGTAAGCGCATTATGTTTTAATCGCAAGGATGGCTGCCTCGGCCGGGTTTCGTTAATTACATTTAATCGTCTTAACACGTTCGAAATGCTGCCCCCAGCCTCGTTTTAAATTTAGGTCGTCGAAGTGGAGAGAATTCCATGTAACTTTTGGGGTTTATTAATTCATGCATACGGGCCCTGTACTAAGATATTAATATGTGGATGGAAAAAAAGGAGTAACGCTTTTTATTATCTAAATGTGAACATATGTTTCAGCGAATGTAGTTTACGGTGTGCTCTTAGAAGGAGGGAAACATTAACTTTATGACGTCTCTGTAATGGTTGCGCTGAACAAGATATAAATACAGCGAAGGGAAAATTGGGTACAATGATTCGAATAGAGACCTTTTCGCTGTACTGCTTCAAGGGATATGCCTTGAGGAAGCACTTAAGCTAGAAAGCCTATGGAATAATCGTGTTATGTAATGTGCGTAACATATACACATCATAACAAT
>NC_051405.1:33581598-33582037 GCF_015228065.2 Penaeus monodon
CAATAATTCCATGAAACATTTAGTGTCAAAGTAGGTATTTCTCATCTATTTTTGGCTATCAACCTAGCTTTTCCAAGCTCAATCAGAAAGTCGTGAACCCGTAACATCGTCTGATTTTTTTTAAAAATTTTTTAAACAAAGAAAGGGATCCCATATGAAAAAAAAGTTAGATGAAATTTTTAAAAAAATATTTCAATATTTCCTTTTTTTTTTTCCTTTTCAAATAAACCCCTTCCCCCCCAAAAGAAAACCCCCCTAAAAAAAAAAAACCCGTTTATTATTTTAATAAAGCTGGCTAAATTATCATTACAAAAATTTTTTGGGGGTTTTAAATTATAAAAAAAGGGGTTTTTTTTTGGGGTTTAATTAAGTGGGGGGGTGTGCGTTTGGTTTTCCTGGTTTTTCTTTCACCCCAGGGCTTCTTTTTTCGTGGGGTTGG
>NC_051405.1:33582467-33583745 GCF_015228065.2 Penaeus monodon
TTTTAAAAATCAACATAAATAATTTAAATTTTGAAAAGTGAGGTTTCTGTTTTTTTTTGTATTTAAAAATTTTACATTTTTCGAGGTAGATTTAAGAAAATGGAAATGAATTATGGCCCAAAAACCGGAGGGAAAGCACCCATGTATAAAACATTTTTGTTTTTTTGTTTGTAAAATTCCTTAAAAAAAACCACAAAATGATTTTTATTCATTTTAAAAGTTTTCCCTTTTTTTGTATTTTTGTATCCCAACCATTTAAAATTTTTAAATTTTTAGGAGAAAATTTTTTATGTTTTAAATTCCCTTTTAGATTTCAAACCATTTTAAATTTCTAATTTTTTTTAAGGGAAAAAAATTTATTTTTATTTAAAAAAAAAAAGAAATTTAAAATTTTAAAAAAAATAAAATATAATAAATTCATTAAAAATCATGATATATATTTTATAAAAAAAAAAAAAAAAATATTAAAATAAATTTTAAAAAAATTTTTTTTTTTTAATAAAAAAATTTTAAAAATTTTTAAAAAAAAAAATGAAAAAAGGAAAATTATAAACCAAAAAGGGGGTTATTCCCGTTGTGAGTTTTTGATTCATACCAGGGAAGAAGGGTGAAAATTTTACTTTTAAGTGAATTTTTGAATTGAAAGGGCCCGTTTTCATCAAAAGTTTTAAAAAAAAAAATCCGTGCGGGTGGGGGAAAAAATTTGGATGTACCGGAAGGTGCAATAAAATCCAGGATTTTCACAAAATTCATTCCTTTAGTTCATTTTTGTTTTTTAAAAGTTACGGCCTGTGGGGTTGGGGGGCGCATGATTTTATTTAAAGGGGTGTTGGGGCGTAAAAAATCCCTTTTTATTTTCCCCAAAAAAGTCCCCCCATCCAAGCGGGTTCTTTAATTTTTTATTTAAACCTAGTACTGGAGGAATAGTTAATTTTAACGGAGTATTTTACTAAATAAGGGTTTTTTTTCGGGGAAAAAACCCATTTTTTCAAGAAGTTTGCTATAAAAGAGAGAGGGGGGGGGTAGAATTAACGTTTTTTTTGCCTTTCTCGGGTTAAAAAGTGGAATTTTTCAGAAGGGAAAAATTTTAAACGGGGGGGAAACCAAAATTTTATTTTTGGACAAAATTTTCAAATTTTGGCCCCTAAGGGACAAAAAAAAAAAAACAAACACCAAAATTTATATTTTTTTTATTTTTAAAAAATTTTTTGATTATTTATCCCCCCTGTGATTTTTATGTTATAATATTTTTTATTATAAAAAAATTTAAATTTAATT
>NC_051405.1:33583771-33583875 GCF_015228065.2 Penaeus monodon
TTTTAAAATTTTTTTTTTTAATTTTTTATATATATAAAAAATTTTATATATATATAAATTATTTTAAATTATTATTTTAATTTTAAATTTAAAGTTATAATTTT
>NC_051405.1:33583913-33584677 GCF_015228065.2 Penaeus monodon
TTTTTAAAAATATATTAATATATTTTAATTTTTAATATATATATTAAATATTTAAATTATAATTTTATATATTAATAATTATTATGTTTTTTTATTTTTTTTCAAAAAAATTTTTTTTAATTTATTATTTTTTTTATATATTTTTATACTATATTATATTATATAATTTAAACCCCTTAAAATTTGGGGTTTGGGGAAAAAATAATTTATTTGTTTAAAAATTTTTTTTAATTTTATAAATAAAATGGGTTTTAATAAACAATTTAAAATTTTTAAAATTTTAAAAAATTTTCCCCTTTTTAAAATTTTTTAAAAATATTTAAAATTTTTAAATAATTTTATAAAAAAATTTTGCGTGTTTTTATTTTAAAAGTAGGGTTTAAAATTTTTGTTATCCCAAAAAACAAACGAAAAGGGGGTTTAAGGGGATAAAATTTTTTTTCTTTTAAAAAAAGGGAAGGGTCTGATACCCCAAAAAATGGTTTTTTCAGAAAAATCCTTAAAAAAAGGGTTTTTGCGGAACCCCCCCACAGGGAATTCGGCCAATGACAAAAGGAAAAGCACCCCAAAAAAAACCCCAAAACAAAACAACTTTTTTATTATGTTTAAAATTATATTAAAAATTATAGCATATAAAAATTTTGAACAAATTTAAAACCGTTAAAAATTTTAAAAACCTAATTAATTAAAAAATTTTTTCCTTTTAAAAACCTAAACATTTCCATGGTTTACCCCAAAAATGAAAATCAAAAGCGTCCCTGCGG
>NC_051405.1:33584869-33585341 GCF_015228065.2 Penaeus monodon
TTTTTTTTTTTTTTTCCCCCCTTTTTTTTAAAAAACCCCCCCCCGGGGGGGGGCCCAGGGAAAAACCCAAAAAAAAAACCACACACCCCAAAACCACCCCAAAAATTTATTTAAGGCCCAAAATTTTTTAAAAAAAGCGATTTTAAAATTTTTCGGTTTTTTCCCCCTTTCCAAAATTTATGGTGCCCAAACACGGGGTTTTCCCCCCAACTAAACCTTTAAAAATCTGCTCCCAAAGTATGGGGGTTTTGTTTCACCCGATAAAATATTTTCCCTTTTTATTTTCCAAAAGAACGCCTTCAAAAAACCCCTTTTGGGGCCTTTTGCCCCGTTTTGGGGTTTTTTTTTGTCGCCTTTGCCTTGGTGGGCTCCCCCGGGCCTTCTCGTTTTGCCCTTTTTTTCCTTCAAGCCCCTTTTCCCCTTTTTCCCTTGTTCCCTTTTTTGAAAAAAATTTTTTTCCCCTTTTTTTTTT
>NC_051405.1:33585373-33585820 GCF_015228065.2 Penaeus monodon
AAAAAAAAAAAAAAAATTTTTTTAAAAAAAAAATATTTTTTATAAAAATAATTAAAAATAAATTTATATAAAAATAAAAAAATTATTTTTATTTTAAAAAAACTTTTTTTTTATTAAAATAATTTTTTAAAAATTTTTTTAAAAATTTTTTAATTAAATATTAAATTTATAAAAAATATTAATATTATATATAAATATAATTATAAAATAAATTTTTATAATATATTAAAAAAAAAAAATTTTTTTTAAAAATAAAATATATTAATTAATTAATTTTTATATATATTATATTTTAATAATTTTTTATATTTTATATAAAATATATTTTTTTTTTTTTTTTTTTTGAAAAAAAATTTTAAAAAAATTTTAATTAATTTATATTTTAAAAATATATTTATATAAAAATAAAAATTATATATATATTTTTTATTAAAATAATTTATTAAA
>NC_051405.1:33585847-33585917 GCF_015228065.2 Penaeus monodon
AAAATTTAAAATTTAAAATTTAAAACCCCTTAAAACCCTAATACTAAATTTAAAAATTATTTAAATTTTT
>NC_051405.1:33585958-33586131 GCF_015228065.2 Penaeus monodon
TTTGTTTTTTTTTTTTGGGGGGTTGGGTTTAAAAAGGGAAAAAAGGGGGTTAAGGGGCCCCCCGGTTTTTTTTTTAAAAAAAACCTTTTTTTTAATTTTAAAAAAAAAAAAATTAAAATTTTTTAATTTCTGGGAAAAAAAAAAAATTTCATTAAAAAAAAAGGAGGGGGGGG
>NC_051405.1:33586275-33586452 GCF_015228065.2 Penaeus monodon
CCCCCAAAACCCTTGCAACCCCCAGAACAATAATTCCCCCGGTAAATAAAAGGTTGGAGGAAAACGTTAAATTTTTACCCCCTTTGGATTTTTTTAAAAAAGGGGGGGGGGGGTTAAAAAATTTTAAAGGTTAGTAATTGGGGACCCTTTTCGGGTAGGGGGGGGGGGGGGGTTGGG
>NC_051405.1:33586532-33586697 GCF_015228065.2 Penaeus monodon
GGTTTTTTTGGGGTTTTGGGTTTTTTGTTTTTGGGTTTTTGGGGGTTTTTTTTGGGTTGGGTTTTTTTTTGGGTTTTTTTTTTTTACAAAAAAAACCCCTTTTTTTTAAAGGTTTGGGTTTTTGGGGGGGTTTTTTGGTTTTTGGGGGGGGTTAAAAAATTTTGG
>NC_051405.1:33586737-33586816 GCF_015228065.2 Penaeus monodon
TTTATTTTTAAAAATTTTTAAAAAAATTTTTTTTAAAAAAAATTTTTTAAATTTTTTTTACTTTTTTTTATTTAAAATA
>NC_051405.1:33586852-33587064 GCF_015228065.2 Penaeus monodon
GTTGGTTTTTGTTGGGGGTTTTTTTTTTTTGGGGAAAAAGTTAAAATGGCATTTTAAATTTGGGGTTTTTTAAAAAATTTTTTTTAATTAGGTTAAATTTTTAAATTTTTTTTTGGGGGTTTTTAAAATTTTTTTAAAATAGAAAATTAAATGGAAATTTTTTGTTTTTTGGAATTTTAAAATAAAGGCCCCCCCAAAAAAAAAAAAAGGGG
>NC_051405.1:33587290-33587384 GCF_015228065.2 Penaeus monodon
GGGGTTAAAATAAATTTTTTTTAAATTTTTTTAAAAAATTTTTAAAAAAAAAATTTTTTTTTTTTTTAAAAAAAAAAAGGGGGGGGGGGGGGGG
>NC_051405.1:33587441-33587540 GCF_015228065.2 Penaeus monodon
GGGGGTGGGGGAAAAAAAAGGGGAAAAAGAGAGAAAGAGAGGAAAAGTTTTTTTTTTAAAGGGGAAAGGGTTTTTTGGAAAAAGGGGGGGGAATTTTTT
>NC_051405.1:33587685-33587941 GCF_015228065.2 Penaeus monodon
GGGGCCCAAACCCCCCCCAACTTAATTTTTAAAAGAAAAAAGGGGGGTTAAAAAAAACCAATCCAAAAAACCCTTTTCCCAAAAAAATACCCCGGGAAAAAAAAATTTTTTCCCCCCCCCTTTTTTTTCCCCCCTTAGGGGGAAAACCTTTAAAAGGGGGTTTAAAATTTTTAGGGGAAAAAAAGTCCAAAAAAAAGGTTTTTAAAAAAAAAATTTTTTTTTTTTTTTGGGGAAATTATTTTTTAAGGGGTTTTTT
>NC_051405.1:33587965-33588184 GCF_015228065.2 Penaeus monodon
TTTTTTTTTTTAAAATAAATTCATTTTAAAAAAATTTTTCCTATTTAAATTTTTTAAAAAAAAGGTTTTTTGCCCCCCCCCCCCAAAAATAACCCTTAGGAAAAAAAAAAAAAGAAAAGGGGTTTAACGGGAAAAAAATTTTTTTGGGATTGGAAAACAAAAAGGGGGGGGAAAAAAAAAGAAAAAATTTATTTAAAAATTTTAAAAAATATTTTTTTT
>NC_051405.1:33588431-33588701 GCF_015228065.2 Penaeus monodon
TTCCGTCCTTTTTATCCCCTTCCCCCTTTTTTTTTCCCCCTTTTGTTTTTTAAACAAAAATTTAAAAAAAAACTTTTTTTTTAAAATTTGGGGGGCCCCTTTTTATGGAAAATTTAAAATTTTTGGGCCACAAAAAAAAGGGGGGAAAAAGACTTCAGAAACGATTTTTCTTGTTTTTGAGCTTGGGAAAAGTGGGTTGAACCCAAAAATAGGGGAAATCTACTTTGACATAAATTTTTTCAGGGAATATGTTCTATTATTGTAATACAC
>NC_051405.1:33588731-33589412 GCF_015228065.2 Penaeus monodon
GTTAATTTAATTGTTATGATGTGTATATGTACGCACATACATAACACGATTATTCCAAAGGCTTTCTAGCTAAGTGCTTCCTCAAGGCATATCCCTTGAAGCAGTACAGCGAAAAGGTCTCTATTCGAATCTTGTACCCAATTTTCCCTTCGCTGTATTTATATCTTGTTCAGCGTAACCATTACAGAGACGTCATAAAGTTAATGTTTCCCTCCTTCTAAGAGCACACCGTAAACTACATGTCGCTGAAACATATGTTCACACTTTGATAAATAAAAAGCGTTACTCCTTTTTTCCATCACATATTATATCTTAGTACATGGCCGTATGCATGAAGTAATAAGACCCCCCAAAAGTACACGGAATTCTCTCCACTTCGACGACCTAAATATACGAGGTGCTGGAGGCAGCATTTCGAGACGTGTTAAGACGATTAAATGTAATTACGAAACCCGGCCGAGGCAGCCATCCTTGCGATTAAAACATAATGCGCTTACTGGAATAATTAGGCAGAAGAAAACGTTGCAAGCTGCGCAACAACAGAACTTATGTTTCCCCTCTCATGCGAATGATGTCATGTCGAGACGGGTGGGTACGTTCATGAGAAAAAAGAAAAGAAAAGTGAGTGTAATTCTCATGTATTTTATTGGGTGTTTCTTTGTTTCCTTTTTCTTCTCCGTT
>NC_051405.1:33589548-33589678 GCF_015228065.2 Penaeus monodon
CTGTTTTAACAACTAAAACATAATGCGCTTACTGGAATAATTGCACACGGGAAAAGAATACGTTGTAAGTCGCACAACAACAAAGATTATGTTTCTCGTCTCAAGCGAAAGATGTCTTGACAAGACGATT
>NC_051405.1:33590317-33590502 GCF_015228065.2 Penaeus monodon
GGGACGTCCAAAATGTCAATACCTTAAAATTTCTCAATCCATATCAACTTGGAATGAGGGTTTAAAGCTGCATATCTTATTATTATTATTTATTAAGGAATTCTATCTTATGATCTAACTACAAATAAAGCCAAATGAAGCGTCCTTAGAGAGAATATCTTAGCGATGAAAATGTTTTTTTTTGA
>NC_051405.1:33590843-33591185 GCF_015228065.2 Penaeus monodon
CGAGTATGGTAGATATATAACACAAAATCCTACGTACGCCATCCGTTTCTTAATAACAGGGGAAAACGTCGAGGAGGAGAGGGGGGTGGGTGCAGTATCCAATGATCAATTTGGACATCAAAGTGACTGATAACCTAATCTGGGAATCAAAGCACACACACTCTGCTCAGGACATGAAAGGTCACGACCGTCAGGCACTCCGGGAAAAGAGACGACAGCGAGAGGACTTTTACGTGTCTCGATTATGACTGCCACGGTTTATGAATACTCTAGCGTCTTCCTGCTATTAATTCATTGTGATTCACGTTTAACAGATGCCATAACTTTCTACAAACAGTTTAA
>NC_051405.1:33591329-33591494 GCF_015228065.2 Penaeus monodon
CAAAAATTCGCTACGTTTACGTTTGCGATGCATTAACATTAGATGTATGCCATTGAAGATTATTAAAACACAAATTGATTTCTTTATTCGAAATAAAAATAATAATATCTAGTGGCAACACATGCCCCACAAAAAAGACACAAAAGTAAAGAACACCACAATTAA
>NC_051405.1:33593013-33593086 GCF_015228065.2 Penaeus monodon
ATGGTAGGAGAGGAGGACCTAACCTGGGTGGATGGACGTGACAGCAGCACTGAGGAGGGGAAAATAGAAACAG
>NC_051405.1:33593633-33593921 GCF_015228065.2 Penaeus monodon
TCAGTCGCAATTGTTATATTCAAAAACACTTTCTTTTACATAATGCCTATCCAAGAATTATTTCTGTTTTTTACATATGGATAAGTCAAAATCTGGTATCACTATTTTGTCTTTTACTAATTTATCAGATGTCGCTGTATAACAAAAAGAGCGGTGCTGTCTCCCAGTGTTTTTTCCCTCTTTTTTCTGGGCAACCCTCTCGGAGTATAATGATTTTCTTTACAAAGATATATATTTGTTCTTTAGTATTAGAGTGTTTTGGTTCATGGGAAAAATATTTTGTCTATT
>NC_051405.1:33594092-33594468 GCF_015228065.2 Penaeus monodon
GAAGCATTTTTCAATTCTTTTTAAGCATTTATATCACATTTGAAGTAAAGCAATCCCTCCCCGATTTATGTACACCACGGACACCTGACGTCATGCAGTACTGTATTTCACTTTAGATTACACCCATGTATTCTGATAACAGCTTAATTATTTGATAATAAATATGTTTTGTTCTTATTCGCCATCTAAGGCATCATGAGAGTAAAAGAATGCAGAAGACATCTTTTTTATCTAAAAAATATAATAAGTCAATATAAATACATAGACAAAACAAAGGTCATCGAAACCCACGCTTCAGATATCTAGTTCATTAGTCTATTAAGATTGTCATATGACAACACTAGCCGTGGGAGGGGCTAACAAGATGCCCCGCCCC
>NC_051405.1:33594526-33595631 GCF_015228065.2 Penaeus monodon
TTCTGACTGTATATACACATATAGAAACACAAAACATAATTGTGTTTGCGCAGCATGCACCTTTTTTCAATTTGTGACATTTTTTTTAGATTTCATGATCAGAATCAACTTTTACATAATGCTAAAATTGAATGCATTTAAAGCGCTTTAGGTATGAAAAAAATCTCATAAAAGGGAAAAACCATATATCAATTCAGCTTTGATATTGTGCGTGCTGGTAATCAGGTGACAAAGTTAATTTAAAATAGTGCCATTTCCCTCAGCCGTGAATTCCCTATGACACATTTAATACTTAATGGAATACAATTACGATGCACTTAGCAAATTAACGTTCGTGGCAAGATATCAAACTAACATGTTCATAAATTAAATAATTCAATTATTAAATTCCGTTGCTATGCCAGTGAACCGTGTACCAGAATAAAATTGAACTGTAAGTGCCGGTATCTTATTAATTCTCATCAGGTAATGCAATGACAAGAGTTGTAAAGACTTTCGTTGTCCACGGAAGTGTTGAAACAGGGACGTAAAAATGACGATGATGATAATAAATATGCTTTTTAGAGCCCAAAACTGAATGTATAACGTTTCAATCTCCTTGATTTCTAAAGCTTTTTTATCATTCTTTCTTTTTTCAACTAATGCAATTTTGCGGGCGAATTCATTATCATAAATCATACATATATACTTGGTATTAATTGGGCAGATGAAGACTAATGGATGCAGTTTATAGCAAAAATCAACAAGCTTCATTATTATTAGATGTTGACGATCACCATCTGTACTTCCAAAGATTAATGGGAGTACGACAAAACAAACATGAGATCAGTACATAATAGTAAATATAGCCAAAGAAATCTCATTTCCCCTTAATACATTTTAAAGGTTTTGATATTATTATACAAATTCCTCCTTATGTTAAGGTAAGAAAAGCTTTTCATTTAAGAGTGGCCTGTCTGTCTGCTGTAGATCAGATTGGCGTTACTGAAAAAAGAAGAGAGGTCAGACCACAGCAGACCTCTAATACATAGGTATACATAGGTGAGAAAGGACTCCACGAATAACAACTTCCAAAACCGAAGCGGAGCGCACGTCACTGACTTTT
>NC_051405.1:33599604-33599803 GCF_015228065.2 Penaeus monodon
CTAGTGCCTAGTAAGTGCAACGAAGACGAGATAAATGCGAAGCCAGGAGCCGATTGCGACAGATATTCCATTTACTCCCAAGAGACAGAGGGCTAACATGGAAAGTCGCGGTTGGAGGAAAGAGAAAAATATATGTTTCACACTCACACATGCGCGGGAGCAAGCAAGATCTCTCTCTCTTTTCTCTTTCCTTTCTTCT
>NC_051405.1:33599943-33600043 GCF_015228065.2 Penaeus monodon
TTTTCAGGAGACGATCAATAAGCCAATGATCCACATACGTAAAACAGCCTTGCCGATAAATCCTTTGAAGCTAATAACGCAAAAGCAGTCATGGCTTGGT
>NC_051405.1:33600404-33600815 GCF_015228065.2 Penaeus monodon
GAGGTTACCCCGACTGGAGGGGGGGGGTGTAACAATTATAAAAGACAGCTAGATAAAAATAGGAAGATAGAACGAAAGAGAGGCAGGACAAATGAATAAGTAGAAAAAAAAACTAGGAAAGCACCCCCCCCAAATAAAATAAATAAGACAGGACAGCATCTAAACCAATGTTAAATGATAGAGCAGAAAAACAGAGGAATCAAGACGCAGGACAATAATTTCCTAATATCTACTCTAAGAAAAAGATTTAGCTGGGTTGATGATGACTTACGGACCCCCTCGAGCTCTTTCATGACGTCTCACAAAAACTCTTATATCATGAATGAGAGGAATTGAAATGAAATAGGAGCCTATGCTTAGCCTAATCTTAATTCACCGTCCTGAAAAGTTGTATTTTTAGATAGGCCACTA
>NC_051405.1:33606936-33607128 GCF_015228065.2 Penaeus monodon
AGGAAGAACAGCCACGATGCGAGGAGGATTCCGAGAGGCGGAATTGATACAACGAAAGGGGGGAGGAAGATGATGGACTGCGCGTGAGGGAGACGATGGACTCGGGCCGAGAGAGAGAGAGCTTTGAGTGACAGAGAGAGCTGATGCCACGCGAGCCCGTAGGAGGAGAGGCGGACGGAAGGGTGAAGAGTT
>NC_051405.1:33607300-33608310 GCF_015228065.2 Penaeus monodon
CTGCATACCTCATTTTTTTCTGTAACCAACCGAAGAAATACTCGTCGTATACCCTATCTACCAAAATTACATTCCTAAATGAATATTTACTTACAATAATCGCGAGAAACTGAAATAGAAATTTAGATCAAGAGTAATTGTAGACAGTTCAGATCTTGAAACTAAAGATAATGGGAAAATAACATAAAAAAATCTCTTCTCCAGCATAAGAAAGATCGGTAATGCTAATACAATTATACAAATCAGCGTATTTGCATTCAACATAGCGATACGACAGAGAAAATAGCACCGTTTATTCTCAAGTACAGTTTAAATTATGAGGTCAATTAATAGACAGTCAAACCATACATTACCATCATAATTCTGGCGTGAGAATTCCCATCACTAATCATTCATAAATATTGGCTTATCCGAGAGAGAGTCAGATATCGTTATTTACCAATTCTCCATGGTCGCTGTAATGCCTTTTAACATAAATATATTTGCGTATATTGTTGTATGTCTAGATCAGACACATGAGAAATTCAAACAATCAAGGGAAAGTACCTCAGGGAGTATATTCGCAACATGCCACAAGAACAAAATCTATTCAGTATTTCAGTTAAGATCTGTCTTCTAGTTTCGCTTGTTTTGATTTTTACAAGGAAAGGGAACTGTCACTGTGTACCAAGATGAATGTCGTGGGTGTCTCAACTTTATGCCTCAAGAAAAACATTAATCACCGGTGGTACAGAACAAACAAACAAATAAAAACAGTGATAATAAGCATGGACACAGGAAAATGGGGTTACTTGGCTATTATTATGTCGCCATGATTACCTCAGCTTTTGTTATCATTAAACTCAGGGTTTCATACTATTCTATTTTTATAGTCTGTCTTTGTACCAAGTATCCATTTTTAATTGATCACTTATGGATGAGGATGATGACGATGACGTTAAAAATATAATTAGAAGATTAAAAAATAATCAGAATAAAATATAATAATAAGTGGTAAATGAGGATTGTGT
>NC_051405.1:33608665-33609625 GCF_015228065.2 Penaeus monodon
ACTATACGATACGATAACGATGATCCATGATGGGCCTGCCCACTCACACGCAAGCCAGGCACAGGTAGGAAAAAAAGCGTCGGCATCTCCGAAGCTCTTTCTCAGCTGACTCCAGAATCTTCAAGGATCCTGCCCTCCTCCCTGCTTTCCTTCCCCTGGTAGTTAAGAGATTATGCAGGGAAGGGAGACGAAGTGCTTGATGCAATTAACCCAGTGGTATGTAATATTAACCAGGTAATCTAGGAAGGAAAGGAAAGGAAGTATGTAATTTGATAGCTTATTCTATAACCAATTATTCTTGAATAGTTGTGGAAGTAGGGAGAAAGTGGGTAATAGATTACTAATCTTATATGGATTGTTTGAAGAACGTAAGAAACAACATATCGTCGTGCGTGGTAATAAGGACCCCCATAGACTTAAGTGATCTTGACTTCTCCCTTCTCGACCTATTTTAGGATATATTTCTATTGTAACCAAACATACATCCTCCCCTGCCTCCTCTTCCCTTCCATCTCCAGTCATTCTTTCTTCCTTCTCTGCCTCTCAGACCTCGGCATCTTCCAATTCATCCACTCATTATATTTCTTCGCTCTTCCTCCCATCTATCTTTCGTTCCGAAACATACAATTTTTTTTCCGCCTTTTTCTTCAAACTCCCACGTCCTCGTTCTATGAATATCCAGCTCACTGATTAGACCGGAGGCTGCGAGGCGATAAAAGAGAGCATATCACGCGGAAGTAAGGTGTAATGGGCATTGTGCCCAATATCGACTAAGTTGCCGTGAAAAATGAGGTGCCCCGGCGTCGACTCCTCTCGGCAAAAAGCTGATAATGGCTTTGCTTAAAGAGAGGATCTTCTCTTGCCGCTGTCGGTCCGAGTTCAGTGACTCGGGAGTGTGATGTCTGTTCCGAATCCTGTCCACGATTCTTATCGCACTGGTCAGGGCTCGTGCATTCTTTT
>NC_051405.1:33609679-33609911 GCF_015228065.2 Penaeus monodon
GCCTTTGTGTATTTTTCAGTGACGAAGAGGTCTGCTAAAGAGTTTATATGGGATGACCCCTAGTAAATGTGTAGAGCAAAATACTGCATATACAGAACTTCCTATGTTGTTGGGAATAATTTGTTTCTCCGTACAATACAAGTATTGTTATACAAACAAAGAAACTGTTTTCAGATAAGATTCAGAGAGTGAAAGTTTAACGAAATTACAAACTTTAATGACAATGTGGATT
>NC_051405.1:33610145-33610699 GCF_015228065.2 Penaeus monodon
TCTTTTTTATGAAATCTATGCGTAATTTTCTATAGGTTTCATTTGGCTAAAAGATGAGTGTAGCACCAATATATTCCCTTGGTTCTCAGAAGTTATACAAAAGTAGCAGTGGTGAACTCCAGTTATTTTAAACTTGGGCTACGAAATTATTTTGTGAAAGGTTTATCCTTTTACCAATTGGTCTGGCATTTAACCAGCTCAAAAAAATAAAGATTCTTTCTCGTTCGTCAATTTATAATTTTATTGGAAACATACGTATTTTCATAAAAAGAATACATTGTTCAATTCAATACATATAGGTTTGAAGTTTTTTTTGTGATGCTTTGATACAATAGCAATTACTTTTCATGTTAAACAAAGGTTCAGCAAGCATTATCAGGTCAAAATAACTCTTAAATGAGTTAATGACCACATTACCAAAACTATTTCGGTTTTCTGTGTTTTAATTGCTCAAAAACTTGTCAGCGTACAAGAAACTAGGAATTGAAAAAAAAAAAGAAAACTGGAATGATGGCGTGCTGGTCATTATGTTGGTACTCTGAAACATTATCGGG
>NC_051405.1:33610776-33611332 GCF_015228065.2 Penaeus monodon
ACCGATATGTCATGATTACCCACCATAATGACCAGCATCGCCATATCCAGTTCTTTTTTTTTTCAATTCTTATTTTCTTGACGCTGAACGTTTTTGAGCATTAAAACAACAGAAAACCGTAAAATAGTTTTGGATAATGTGGTCAGTAACACTCATTTAAGAGTTATTGACATGAGAATGTGCTTGCTGAACCTTTGTTAACATAAAAGTAATTGCTATGTATCACAAGCATCACAAAAAAAAACTCAAACCATATGTATTGATTTGAACAATTGTTATTCTTTTATGAAAATAACGTATGGTTTCATAAAATAATATAAATGTACGAACGAGAAAAGATCTTTATTTGTTTGAGCTGGTTAAAATGCCAGGACCAATGCGTAAAAGGATAAACGGTCACAAATAATTCGTAGCCAAAGTTTAAAAATAAACTGGAGGTCAACACTGCTAACTTTTGTATAACTTCTAGAACCAAGGGAAATATATGTGCTACACTCATCTTTTAAGCCAGAATGAAATCCCTATAGAAAGTACGCATAGGATCCATAAAAAAAGA
>NC_051405.1:33611383-33611466 GCF_015228065.2 Penaeus monodon
CTAATATCTTCATTGTTGATTTATTATCTCTCTCCCTCTTCTCTGTCTCATACACTTCACCATTCTCTTTCTCCTACCCCCAT
>NC_051405.1:33611534-33611799 GCF_015228065.2 Penaeus monodon
ATCCCGCCCCCCCCCATCTCTCTCTCAAGTCCCATTGTCATTATAAGTTGGAATTCAGTGTCAAACTTTCACTCCTCTGAATCTTATCTGAAAACAGTTTCTTTGTTTGTATAACATAATAACTTGTATTGTACGGAATAAACAAATTATTCCCAACAACATAGGAAGTTCTGTATATGCAGTATTTTGCTCTAACATTTACTAGGGGTCATCCATAGTAAACTCTTTAGCAGACCTCTTCGCACTTAAAAAAATACACAAAGGC
>NC_051405.1:33611832-33612777 GCF_015228065.2 Penaeus monodon
ATAGATAATAATGACAATTAAAAAGAAATGCACGAGCCGACCAGTGCGATAAGAAGCGTGGACAGGATTCGGAACAGACAATCACACTCCGAACTGAACTCGGACCGACAGCGGCAAGAGAAGATCCTCTCTTTAAGCAAGCCCATTATCAGCTTTTGCCGAGAGGAGTCGAACGCGGGGCACCTCAATTTTTCAACGGCAAACATTAGTCGATATTGGCACAATGGCCCATTACCACCTTACTTCCAGCGTGATATGCTCGTTTATCGCCCGGCAGCCTCCGGTCTAATCAGTGAGCTGGGGATATCATAGAACGAGGACGTGGGAGTTGAAGAAAAAGGGGGAAAAAAAAAAAATTGTATGTGGTCGGAACGAAAGAGAGATGAAAGGAGGAAGAGAGAAGAAATATAATGAGTGGATGAATTGGAAAGTCCGAGAGTCTGAGAGCAGAGAAGGAAGGAAAGAATGACTGGAGAGAAGGGAAAGAGGAGGCAGGGGAGGGAATGTATGTTGGTTAAAAGAAATATATCCGTAAAATAGGTCAGAGGAAAGGGAGAGTCAAAGAAGCACTTAATCTATGTCCTTATGTAACCAAACGCACGACGATATTTGTTCTTTTACGTCTTCAAACAATCATATAAGATTAGTAATCATATTACCCACTTTCTCCCTACTTCCACACGATTCCAAGATATCTGGTTAATAGAATAAGCTATCAAATTACATACTTTCTCCTTTCCTTTCCTTCCTAATTACCTGGTTAATATTACATACCACTGGGTTAATTGCATCAAGCACTTCGCTTCCCTTCCTGCATAATCTCTTAACTACCGGGGAAGGAAAGGCAGGGAGGAGGCCGGATCCTAGAAGATGCTGGAGTCACGCTGGAGGAAGGAGCTTTTTTTCTCTACCTGTGCCTGTGCTTGTGTGTGAGTGGGCATTCCC
>NC_051405.1:33613282-33613808 GCF_015228065.2 Penaeus monodon
AAGATAGATCATTAGACAAATGGATACATTGTACAAAGACAGACATTTAAAATAAGATAGTAATGAAAACCCTGATTATAATGATAAAAAATCTGATGGGTAATCATGGCGACAGTAATAATAGCCAAGTAACCCATTTTCCTGTGTCATGCTTATTATCACTGTTTTATTTGTTTGTTTGTTCTGTACCACCGGTGAATTATGTTTCTTGAGGCAGATAAAGTGAGACACCCAACGACATCATCTTGGTACACAGTGACAGTTCCCTTTCCTTGTAAAATCAAAACAAAGCGAACAGAAGACAGATCTTAACTGAAATACATGAATAATTTTTTTCTTTGCAATGTTGCGAATATACATCCCTGAGGTAATTTCCCTTGTATTTTTGTTGATTTATCATGTGTCTGAATCTAGACATACAAAAATATACGCAAATATATTTATAGTTATAAAAAGGAATTACAGCGACCATGGAAGAATTGGTGAATAACGATATCTGGCATCTCTCTCGGAATAAGCCCATATT
>NC_051405.1:33613834-33614197 GCF_015228065.2 Penaeus monodon
TCTCACCGCCAGAATTATGATGGAAATGTTATGGTTGACTGTCTAGTAATTGACTCATAAATTTATAAACTGTATTTGAAGAATAACGGTGATATTTTCTCTGTCGTATCGCTTATGTGAATGCAAAATACGCTGATTTGTATATTGTATTAGCATTACCGATCTTTCTTAGCTGGAGAAGAGATTTTTTTATAGTATCTTCCATTACTTAGTTTCAAGATCTGAAACTGTCTACAATACTCTTGACTAAATTTCTATTTCAGTTCTCAGCGATTAATTGTAAGTAAATATCATTAGGAATGTAATTGGTAGTTAGGTATACGACGCAGTATTTCTTCTGTGGTTACAGAAAAAAGTAGCGCA
>NC_051405.1:33615308-33615757 GCF_015228065.2 Penaeus monodon
CTGACAGATGAGAAGGATCCCTTATGATTATTCCACAACAGTACCTCCATCCATTCGCGAGAGTTCATTTCCAACGTAATTCATGAATACGCTAGTAGCTGGCACGTGATATAGTGTAATGTAAGCGCGACTGTAGTTTTGACATAACTAAGCGCGTTGATATGGTGCGGCGCTACTAAACAATCTCTCTTATTATTCATGAGAATTGTTTGCATATACATAGAGCAGAGGGTGACACTATGAGATTCCAGAGCGTCTGTTTATTTATTAGTCCTTTAACGTACTGAGGTATGAAAGAAGGAGTATATATGTTACAGAGGAGAAATTGTCAACGTGGACATCACAAGGGTTTGTATTTTCCGAGACAACATTTTCAGGGGGAATGTTATAGCACAACTGAACGGTATGCTATAAAGAGAGGAGATGGAAAATCGTATGAATCACCAATG
>NC_051405.1:33617453-33617721 GCF_015228065.2 Penaeus monodon
AGTTCTATCACGGACGCTCATTTCCCCCAGCCCCTACCTCGCAGATCTTTTAATTTTTCGCCCTTTTCCCCGGCAACCCTTCTCCTGCACAGTGCAATCCTGGTCACGCACAGAATCAGTCGGGAAATCACACACACGAACTAAAAAGCCTCCAACGTGCTTTGCTCTCTCAACGCACTTTGGACTGTGTCAGCAGTGAGTCTCGGATAAAATAATTTTTTCGTTCGTAAGTGTTTCGAAAAGGATCTCGTCTGGCTTACGTGTTCCG
>NC_051405.1:33617985-33618248 GCF_015228065.2 Penaeus monodon
GGGGTTCCATCTTAAGGTTAATCGTAACAAGTTTTCCGTTCATGAATTTCATTACGAGCAAAGTTTTTATTAATTATCGTGTAGTTCGAAAGAGTATTTCGCCGTTTTATCGAGGGAAACATAATAGCAACACGTATATAAAAGCTTCGTACTATGAAGGAGCAGAATAAACACGGAAGCAATATATCTCTAGTACGACGGGAGAAAGCTCCGTGGTCTCTTTTTCTTCCCATTAAGGCCATACGTTACGCCCATTTGGTCAG
>NC_051405.1:33619629-33620066 GCF_015228065.2 Penaeus monodon
TAGGTCTGCAGAAGCTAGTGGAATTCATCTACCCTGAGTCACAATGTAGCTTCCGTGCACACAGATCTACAGTAGACATGATCTCCTTTTGTCATCTACAGAAATGTCGTGAGCAACAAATGCTTCTGTATGTCGCCTTCATCGACCTTACAAAGGCATTCGACCTTGGGAGCAAAAACGGACTCCTTCAGATTCTACACAAGACAGGGTGTCCAGCCATACTACAAAGCATGATCAAGATCTTTGCACGACGATATGCAAGACACCGTACGGTTCAATGGCAGCTGCTCTTAGGCTTTGGCATATGCAGCAGAGTGCAGCAAGGTTGCGTGCTGGCCCTAACCCTGTATGGGATCTTCTTTAATTTGCTCCTCTGCCATGCCTTTGGTACCTCATCTGAAGGCATCTTTCTCCATATAAGAACAACCTGGCCCGTC
>NC_051405.1:33620226-33620315 GCF_015228065.2 Penaeus monodon
TCAATGTGATGGGCCAAGATGATGTAGACCCTCCCATCATTATCATAACTTTGTCTAGGGTTCTTCATCCTGTCTGGAATAAGAGATCT
>NC_051405.1:33620835-33620967 GCF_015228065.2 Penaeus monodon
TTTCGTGAGTATAAGACTCGCGAAAATTGAAATAATTACCTTATGATTTGATGTTGTTGTGATACTATTTTTTTTCATATAATTTGCTATGTATTTATTAGCTACGAACATGTATAACATTTCCATGTGTTC
>NC_051405.1:33621091-33621166 GCF_015228065.2 Penaeus monodon
GAAACTTTCCAACCCAGTAATCCAAAGTTCCACAATATATATAAGGAAAGGTTGCTGATTTTATCTTAATTACTG
>NC_051405.1:33622884-33623247 GCF_015228065.2 Penaeus monodon
TACAATTTACGCAAGGTACGCATCCCTTCCGCTCTCTACCTGGAAATTCGACAGCGTGCTTCCCCTTTCCACACCACCACACTGAGACGCGGCCAGGAAAGGATTGATCCCGTCGGATGCAGTTCAAGGAATGTTTGGACGAGGAGATTACACAACGAGGGAGGCCTTTCACGGCGCCTTTCCCGAGGAATCATTACCGAGTTGGTGTCATAAATCTCGGCCTCGTTGGGTTTTGAAAAGATTCCATTAATCAAGCCGCGAACCAGCTCATCTTTGTTATTTTTTTCTCTCCTCTCATGGCTGCCTATGTTGCTTTGGTGGTAATTCATTTCTTTTGTATAATGAAAATTAACCTTTTCACTA
>NC_051405.1:33623496-33623718 GCF_015228065.2 Penaeus monodon
TTCCCATACTCCTAATTTGCATTATAATGTGATGAATTACTGTATCGTGAGATTTAAATGCTAACGATACGTTTGTAATAACAGTAACAAAAGAGGTTGATTAAATAGCTTTATATAACAATGGTAATGAGAATTATAATTATTATAAAAAAGAACAGTAACTCTACCATTTACAATGACATTATCAATTATCATTATAATTAAGAGTTATAGTGATGATTG
>NC_051405.1:33624385-33624714 GCF_015228065.2 Penaeus monodon
CTTGGTATCTATTGTCTAATCTCCAACATTTGAAGCTTTACAGATTGACCAGTGAAACGGTTTCTATTCATTACACACCAAAATCTACTTAAAAATACACATCAGTTACGAAAGATATTTCAATTCAATTTTTCGTGTTATTATCTTTAGCATGCCATATCCACAAATACGCTACTGGAAGAAGAAATATGTTAAGTATGGTACCCACTCCATTTAATAAAAGATAATTCAAAATTGCTTAATAATTCTCCACAAATAGTTGCAATTATTTTATTCTTTATTTAAGCCTTCACTATAGTTTCTATGTTTTATTTAGTGAAATATATTCA
>NC_051405.1:33624790-33625092 GCF_015228065.2 Penaeus monodon
CCCGGACGTGTGTGTACGATATTAAGACAACTGAGTGCACAAAAATTGTATATTTATTCAGCTATATTTATGTGCAACATGAATCACTCAAAGTATACATCACATAATCTGAGAAAATATAGAAGCCAATTTATATATATACACATAAGGTTCTCTTTTTCAGACAGATTTATGAGGGACGTTCGCCTCAGCTGGTTCTGAGGCGTTGACAAGATGAAAGATAAATAATATCCGACTGTAGTGAGTGAGGCCATCCATGAGGCAACAGAAGGAACATTCGTCACTCAGGAATAATTCATTGT
>NC_051405.1:33625701-33625816 GCF_015228065.2 Penaeus monodon
TTTGTGTATTTCGAATTTTGTTTGTTTTTAGTGAAAAGGTTATTTTCTATACAAGAATGAATTACACAGCAACATGGGCAGCATGATGGAGAGAGAAAATAACAAAGATGACTGG
>NC_051405.1:33626822-33627089 GCF_015228065.2 Penaeus monodon
AGAGAATCCCCCGTAAAGCTATCGATAAATGAAAACACTCTACTTAAGCAGTAACACGCCATCCTATCCAGAGTGATATGAACTTTTTATCCACTGCATACCGCATGCAGCATGAATAAAGCAAGAAAGTGTGTGGAAATGCTCATGAAAATGCTCGCTTTGTGGTCCAAGTTGGGACATTTCACCTCGCAGTGAGACTTGTTTTGTTTCGTTTTGTTTCGTGCTTTTCTCACTATGTTCATGCTGGAGTTGCTGCTCTTTTAATAA
>NC_051405.1:33627625-33627799 GCF_015228065.2 Penaeus monodon
CACTTATCACGATAAATAGACACCAAAAACGACTTTTACTTACCTAAGGCGAGGATGTTAATTTATTCCTCTTCCCAGAAGCAACATTTTTAGCGAAGATCGTCAGCACCTGTTTTTCCCGTGCCCCGCCCGGTGCGCTAATCTCCAGCGTCATTAATCATACCACCTATTTCA
>NC_051405.1:33627819-33627897 GCF_015228065.2 Penaeus monodon
ATTACCTTTACTTTTACTACTAATATCTCTTCATTTTTAGAAGTAAAATCAAACAGATGCATCAAGAATAACCATTGA
>NC_051405.1:33628657-33628860 GCF_015228065.2 Penaeus monodon
TCTTCCCGCGGCTTGCTTGCCATCACTCTTGGCGCTTCCATTTAAGGACTTGGGCAAAACGCTCCATTTTCCCTTCCTTACTGCTCCTTATTCTTCCTCTCTCCTATTCTACGTCTTTCTTTTACCGCCCTCTTCTTTCCCAAACTTCGTTGTCTTGTCGTTAGTTCCGTTTTCTCTGTCACATTTTCTGTCGTTTTCGCATA
>NC_051405.1:33628953-33629116 GCF_015228065.2 Penaeus monodon
CGCGCGCGCACTCATTCGCTCTATAATCTTCCCTTTCTCTTCTATTTCTTTCATTTTTTTCTCCTTACCATTTCGCTTTCCCTCTCTCCCTCAACCCCTCTCATCTTTGTTTATATTTTTTGTGTAGTTTTCTCTATTTTTACCCATCTGTCTCCCCCCCCCC
>NC_051405.1:33629252-33629360 GCF_015228065.2 Penaeus monodon
CGTACCTTTCTCACTCTCCTTAGCTTTTTCTCCGTCTCCCTGACTTTCTTCATTTTCTCCCCTTTCCCCCCTCTTCCTCTTACGCCATCAGTTGCTTACGTCATTTCA
>NC_051405.1:33629458-33629763 GCF_015228065.2 Penaeus monodon
TCACTTCATGTTCATTCTCTTTCCCAAAAACCTCCTACCACTGTTTATCTATATTTTCATCTAAAATCTTCCCACACACTCTTTATTTAGCATCTCATTATTTTTGTTTTCCCTATTTTCACTCATTCATACACCCTCTCCCAAAATTCCCCCCAATATTTATTCACCTTTACATGAATTCATCTCTTCATTATTTTTACTTTCCCGATTTTCACTTCTTTTCTCACCTCCCCCCACCCCCATCCCCTTTTCGTAAATCTATCTCCTTTCATTAGTTTTGTTTTCGCGATTTTCACTTCTTTTCT
>NC_051405.1:33629795-33630066 GCF_015228065.2 Penaeus monodon
ACGTCTGAAGGCGGGTAAGTAGCGCCGCCCCCCCCCCATCCCCCCTTCCACGTCCTGAAGGCGGGTAAGTAGCGCCGCCACCTCCCCCCCCCATCCCCCCTTCCACGTCCTGAAGGCGGGTAAGTAGCGCCGCCATAAAAAGCCAGACCACAAAAGCCACCTCAGGCGCGATGCCACCGAGGGATGCGGGGGAACGGCGTCGTGAAAGGGAGGTAATCAACTCATGCCAATAAACGTCTTTTTTTTTTTTCTTTTCTTTAAGGAGGATGTG
>NC_051405.1:33630120-33630259 GCF_015228065.2 Penaeus monodon
AGGGGGTGGGGAGGTGGGATGATCTGTTTTGTGCTTTGTGTCTTTCTTTCTTTGAGAAGGGAAGTGAGGAAGGGGTATACTTTTTTATTGACAAATTAATTCACTTATTTTTTTAAAGATAGGTCAATAGACAAGACAA
>NC_051405.1:33630340-33630527 GCF_015228065.2 Penaeus monodon
CTGATTGGTAGCTAACGTTCACAAAAACATTTCTCAGAAATTTTCGGCCGGATGTCAGCGCGACGTCCCTAATACGTCTTGGCAAATCGTACGGTCACTAATATTCCCCGGGCGCCGCCTATCGATGGTTATCCCACAGAAGGCTAGACGTGAAACAAATGGACTATGGGCCTAAAAAAGAACCAAT
>NC_051405.1:33631148-33631422 GCF_015228065.2 Penaeus monodon
TCTCTCCTCCCATAATCGGAATCCGCCCCTTTTCTCAGGCTTGGCTAATCATCCCTTGGAATATTTCATACCGAATCCTGAACGGCAAGGGGAAGGGGGGGGGACTGGATTAAGTAAGGAGAGGGATTACAACACTGTAGCTTATATCACACAATAATACCAGGTCCCTAGGACTTTACGATCCATCAGCAAGATTCTTTACCCCTGATAGAAGTAAGGCTTAAGTTACTAAGAGTTGTTACTTTTCTACGTGATTGTGCATGTATTGGTTTGT
>NC_051405.1:33631754-33632125 GCF_015228065.2 Penaeus monodon
TTTCTTACAGCTGACTTCATGATTCGATTTAGAACAGAACGGCATTTCACTTCGATATCAGTCAGACGCAAGAAATCCCTGTGTCTGGACTATTGAAAACCCGTCTGGGAATGTAGACCCCCTTTATTCTTCTGCAGTTCGTGGCTGGATACGTTTTGGCTATTTTCGAAATAATTCTATATGCGGTGTAATGTGAATTTCGGATAATAGGTATCTGATATATGATTGCGGTGAAATATACGTTTCGGTATATTATCTAATGCGAAATTCAGAGTATTGCTGGTTTCTGTTTGTAACGCAAGACAGATATTAGATTATTACCTTCTCGTGCAAATCAGAAACCATTTGTGTGCAATCAATTCATTGCCTCC
>NC_051405.1:33632435-33632580 GCF_015228065.2 Penaeus monodon
ATCCCCTTCGCCCTTCTCAACAATACATTCCCCATTCAGACTACCCCCCCCCCCCCCACACACACACACACAATCGTTCATCAACGCCTTATGACAGAATTCGTCATACTCTACCGTGACCATAAAAATGCGAAGTCATGGTAAC
>NC_051405.1:33632676-33632968 GCF_015228065.2 Penaeus monodon
GAGAATACCGGCGAATGTGACTGATAGTTGGCGGACGATGTAAAAGAAGCGTTTAGTGTGAGATAAGTATTTGATGGATTGGTACAGAAAGAGCCGATGTAGGTAAGGAGAGAGGATCCGGCGATAGGATGTATGAGGCATGTTGCTGGCGTGGAATGAGCATGAGAGAAATATGAGAATGCTTTGGTTGGTAGAAGAGCGTATGAGGAAGGGGGCAAAGTCCGCGTAAATACATATATCTGTCTGATATGCATAATGAATGCCATATAAAGTATAGGCACATATCATCGGC
>NC_051405.1:33633105-33633360 GCF_015228065.2 Penaeus monodon
CAATTATGCAGAACACATATTCGGAACGTCCCTCGAATAAATGACCTGTAAATCAAGTTTATAACATATTGCCTACAATATCCGGTCTGAGGACATTATAGTTTACTGTTAGCGCGGGAGAAGGAAAGCAATATATTGTCGTTATGAAGAGACAGAGTGACAACCTTGGCGCCGAAGGTAATACATCTTTTAGAAAATATCCAACGCCGTGCTAAGGTTTTCGGCTGAAAAGACTGATTTGTGGAATATCAACGC
>NC_051405.1:33633401-33633950 GCF_015228065.2 Penaeus monodon
ATGGGGTTAGTTTATTTCATCTATACATACCCCCTTACTTGATCAGGTTCACACAAAAGTTAAACAGAGAAATTAAATAAATAGAAGAATTACTGAAAGAAAGCGAGAAACATTCCTCCTTCTTGCATGCTCCTTAATAAAATGCAAAACTCGCTTAACAGACAAAAAAGCGACAGCAACGACAGGGGCGAAGGTGAAAGAGAGAGATCCACAGCATGCCCCTCGTCTGTCACCTGGGAGCATGCATAATGCTCCCGTGTGATGGAGAGAGGGAAGAAGGGGGGGGGGAGTAATCGATATCTCGCCAGGGTTCTCCGTGTATTACAAGAGGCATGATTTGCATCAGTAATAACATGAGCAGCTTCCGCCTCCCCTCCGTAGACGGAAGAGGAGTCACCTGTAATGTAAAGTGGGTTTCCACCCGTAGATTTATGCAGATTTTATGGAAAATTGGAAAGATTTTGTAAAGGAAAAAGGGTACATTCTTCCTTGTGTATCGTGTATAGATAGATAAAATCTAATGCGATAGATTTATTCCTGTATTAAAAA
>NC_051405.1:33634495-33634850 GCF_015228065.2 Penaeus monodon
CCCAAGTCCTAACTACGGTTTTGCCTAAAAACATAAGGACATTCCTTTGGAAAGACACTCTTTCACCTACATGTCTCTGTTAGCTCTTAAACCTCTTCATATCCTTAAAAATGGAAATTGCGTTCATTTTGTGTCATTTTTTTCGACCTTTTTTCTAAGAGTTATGAATAAGTATCACGCAATGTGTCATGTCTGTACCCTTGTTGCAAAGGTATGTTGCCTCCATTTACCCATTTTTCATTTCAAATGAAGCTGACTTTATGGATTCGGCGAAAATGTCGCGAAGAGGCATCTGACTTATTTTCGAGTTATTTTCGGGTTATCTGCCGGCATAAATAGAAAATATATACACATT
>NC_051405.1:33634941-33635330 GCF_015228065.2 Penaeus monodon
TATGGTTTGATATTTTGAGAGAGGAAAGGAGGTCGTCTCGGTACACCTCTTGCTAGAATTTCTAATGTGTTACTTCACCCTTTCTTGTCAGCCATGTATTTCATATTACTCACGGTACTTGAATATCATCCGTAACTCCCTCTCACGCCGTCAGTACCTATGGACGTCTCCTGGTATTTGTCTTTCTGTCTATGTAAATATATTTTCCTCTGCATTTCTCTATAGCACTGTATGTAGATGTGATCATGCGCGCACATCTACATATATCCAAGTATCTATTTTCTCTCTCCCTCTGCCTCCCCTTTTGTGTTCATGTGCTGCGACAGTATGTACGTGCACCAATTCCGGAACTTGATATAGCTTTTGGCCTTACGCTGTTTTGCTTATCC
>NC_051405.1:33635859-33636371 GCF_015228065.2 Penaeus monodon
TATTGTAAAACTCCTCTCACGCAGTGGTTTGGACAGGCATTCCCCTCTCTCTCCCTCGTCCTTCCGCTTTCTAAGAGGTTAGAGTCCTTGGCCAATAGAACTTTCCTCGTCGCGATTTCCAAACCCTGATTCAAGCCATATCCAGGATTAAGCCTTTGATTCCCGTGAGCCGCACTTTTAACCTCATTTCTTCTTCTTTTTTTACACGAGGCCTTACACATCCTTCGACCCTATTCAATGCCTCTTCAACACTGAAGATTTTCACTCCTCTCCCAAAGCCTGCTTCTAATTCCCAAGGCTCCTCGGATACTCAGAAGAAATCTCGCCGAATTTTTTTTTTTTTTCTTAACGGATTCTCTCGCCTTATCCATCGCTCCATTTTACACTATGAATGCACTTGGATGCCGGGATCTGTTCTCCATGTAGTCTGTATGCAAAGTAGGAGGAGGAAGTGTCATTTTTTCTGGGAAACCAAGAATCAATGTATTTTCTTTCTGAAAGCCCACCTGTTT
>NC_051405.1:33636433-33636899 GCF_015228065.2 Penaeus monodon
ATTTAAAGAATGATGATAGATAAGTAATTCTGATGCTAATATATTTAAATAGCATTGCATTTTTACGAAGTTTTTATTCTCTTTTGGTACAATGAAGACAAGTCTACGGAAACCATTTTTCACTATGGGGTGCCTGCGAGTTGAGATTTTTATCTAAAATATATATACGTGCGGCCCTTACTCGCATTTAAACTGCCGCCAGGAGTCAATAGAAATACAAAACTTCACCTCACCTTCCAATGAAGATAAGAAACACAAAGCAGCTGTAGTTTCGTGAGAAGGTGAAATCTTTTTTAGTCTTTGTGTTCTTACTTTGTGATTTATTTTATGACAGCTATGCAAATATGCTTTCATTAGGACCACTCCATCTAAACAAGTGGAATCTAAAGCACCAGGCCAGAGGGAAGACATTTTGAAGAAATATTAATTCAGTTCTGATTCAGTTATATCTGATTTCTTATTGGCG
>NC_051405.1:33636952-33637169 GCF_015228065.2 Penaeus monodon
GAGAAGATTATTGTATTCCCTCAACTACGCTTACTTCCCTACGCATTTCTTCCATAGAAAATACGTTGATACACTTAGCTTATGTAATTCTTGGTCGTATGTATGTGAATGATCTATCATCTCTTAAAAAATGAGGAGATACTTAAGGGAAAACGGCAATAATGCATTCGAGATCAAAACCGAACATTTAATCTTGTGCCCTCGCGTATTAATTATT
>NC_051405.1:33637192-33637264 GCF_015228065.2 Penaeus monodon
TGTCTATGTATTCATTTATATTCTTACATAAGCTGTGGAGTGATTTAAACAATCCATAAAATGTCTCAGTGT
>NC_051405.1:33637288-33638734 GCF_015228065.2 Penaeus monodon
CGGATTTATCGTGTGATTTGAGAGATTGTCCCACTTTTCACTTTTGTATCTGTTACCGAGTTTTCTATACTGATTCATCCTTTCTGACATAAAGTCTTAACTATATGAACTTGACTAAGACATTTTAAACCAGTAATGGGTTGATGCATACTTTAGCTTGATTATTATTTCTGATTGATGTATATACCGTAACCAAGTAATGATACGTAATTAACGTTTATTTTAAGCCAATTATAATCTTTCACTCGAGGGGCAAACTTGATCTAGTGTTGACTGATGAATAGTTTAGCTCAGTGGTGAGTTTTGAATGAATGAAGTATATAGTCAGAATGTGTATTTCAAAAGCTTATCCTTGATTTATATATACTTTTTTAAAGCTAGTGATGAAGATCGGTTTGTTTATGTATGTTCAAGGTTAACAAGTGACAATCTTCGAAAGTTTAATCAACTAATTACCTCAGACTGACTGAAAAAACTTCCGGTCAGCAGTGACATTTGACTAATGCAAAAGTGAATATGTTCGCCAAATTATTTTCTCTAAAGCTGCAAAGGTTATATCGTCATTGCAGTGCAACTCAACTGGTAACCAATAACAACGTTAATGAGGATCGAGGCAGATATTTTATCTTGACTTTGCTTTCAAACTAGCTGGGTTCTGGCAGCCATTAACAAACCTTTATTTTACTGCGTATCCTATAGTTGCTGTGTATCTTATAATATAGATTTCGTTTGGACTTACTAAGAACCAGTTAAAATATAAGCGTTGCACACAGAGCGAGATGAAGGATATATAACACAAAATATTATCTTTTATGTGTAGGAAAAGTGGGATCTACGTAGCATTAATAAACCGAATGTTTACATGACACGGATGTTTTGGATCGTCAACTAATAACATAGCTGTCTTTTTTATTGTTAGTATGTAAACAGATCGATATCATTTACTTGTGTTTCCCGAGAAATTATATCAAAAGGCGGAAGAGAGGAGAAATGCGAAAAAATTGCTTAATATTCTTACTGCCGTGCCTGTCGTATCATCATTACCACTATATCCAAAATTACCATTCCTACGGTTGTTATAATTAAGATTATCATAAAATGCATGGCAAACATAGGCATCATTCATTTGTATAACATTCTGCAGTCAGCCCTATAGTTTTTGATTTTCATGAAAACGAAAGAGGAACAACACTAACAGCAAATAACTACAAACACGAATTTACTGCCTGTTATCGACAGTCAATAACTACTGATACTCGATGCGGTCACATCTAATCTGAGAAATGTGTTTTCTCCTCATATTTGTTGCCTTATGTTGTGCAAGATAATACAGCCTTTGATCAGTTGGCCTCGTATTGATTTTGTGCCACGTGTGTTGCGTGTGTTCAGAAATGTCGTATTTTGGACGTGTGGATAAAGGAAGTCTAGAAGGGATGGCGCGTAGGA
>NC_051405.1:33638766-33638942 GCF_015228065.2 Penaeus monodon
ATCATATGTTTTGTTAAGAATAAAAACTGTTAATATTTTATAACTGTTATATTGTTCATATAGCAAATTGATAACTCAGAAACAGAATTGTAACTGAAGTCTATAACACCAGTGTATTCAACAAATCTGAATGGTATCAATATCTATTAATTTTCCTCTTTGACTTTTCCCTCCTC
>NC_051405.1:33638979-33639205 GCF_015228065.2 Penaeus monodon
TACGATATTCTGGATCCTCACACGACGTCGAAACGCTAATGTATTCCCCAAGAGACATTAACGTGGCGATAAAGGCAAGTGTATTAGCACGCGATGCCTCAGCCTCTTTCCCTTTACAAGGAGGAGCCGGTTGTTTGCCCAGTAAAGGAAACTGGACACGTCTTATTATGAATTTTCTCTTTGGTGTAAAATATTCATCAGTGCGTTAGCGGAGCCTAACTCTCCG
>NC_051405.1:33639417-33639738 GCF_015228065.2 Penaeus monodon
CTGAATATGGTATGTCGATCCTGGCTTCCAAAACGTTGCTGCATTGTCCGACTGAAAAACTTTTTCCCTGATATCATGCCTAATATTCATCTCTATTATATCCAAGCAATGTATAAGACTTTCATATAAATATCTTTACTATATTTAAAATAAAATCCGAATTCATGAGATTTTGTAACAAGATAATATTTGAAATATGAAAAGCGTTTAAGGTTGAAACTCACTATTTCAGTAGCTTGGTTCCATTATCGGATTCGCATTGGTATGTTGAAGGCTCAGCACCCAATATTGCATCATATCGAGAGCATGCAAGAATAGTCA
>NC_051405.1:33641237-33641392 GCF_015228065.2 Penaeus monodon
TATCAGTATAACATATTTCCTTCCTGTTGTAAGTTATTTATTATTTACCATGTCAATTAACAGTTTAATAACCAAATAAATTATTACATACATCTATTGTTACATATTCTTCACTTGAGTTATTAGATTTTTTGTCATGTCTAATGTAAAGCATT
>NC_051405.1:33641453-33641538 GCF_015228065.2 Penaeus monodon
CTTTAGTATAAGACATATTATATTGTATAGACATTCTATTAGAAATATTAAAAATTATGAGATTGATACATAGGGTATAATTTAT
>NC_051405.1:33641932-33642004 GCF_015228065.2 Penaeus monodon
TACCCTTTGCTTCTGTTGATAGGTATTTGTTATTAATCCAATTGGTAAGTTACAGATTAAAACAACCAATAA
>NC_051405.1:33643380-33643874 GCF_015228065.2 Penaeus monodon
AACATACAACCCTTGTAAAAAAATATGATATGCAATAATAATAATGATCATCAAGACCCCACCAACTGCAGTCGACTATTTCCTCAACTCCGCTGTTGGTAGCTTAGTGCGTTGCTTTCCCAAAAGATGGCGTGGCTGTCAGTCAGCTGACAGCCTTCCCGGCCAAGGCGTTAACACAGATTTTTCGGAACTTGCATTTTGGTTTTATGTCTAATTTCTGCATGGAATTTCTGCATAGATTGCCTTCTTTAATTTTAGTGTTTGTGATGTCGAGTGGATATTTTGCTTGGATTCTGTGAAACATCGTATTATACTGGACGTTGGCATAATATATAACGGCTCTTCATTTCGAAGCATGCGGGCAGTTATACAGAAATGTCGAGTTAAAAGTATGTGCCGTTTACTTGAGTATGATTCTCGCTGGCAGATAAGATGGTGCATTCTATAATATTTTACGTTCTATCATTAGTAGTAGTACACTATTTTACGTTCCG
>NC_051405.1:33644232-33644603 GCF_015228065.2 Penaeus monodon
TAGAATTATTTCCCTCTCCTCTGACCCGTGCACCCGCTACGCCCCCAAAAAAGCAAAGCATAAATAAAGGAATAAAACGCGACCTCACATCCAGGGAGAATTAGCTCACTCCGCCCGCCTCGGCATTAAGTAAACACTGCCTCCGCTAATCAGTCAGACCCCCGAGCGGTCTTTATAATTACATAACACATTTGGCCGAGGCTCTCCGGCCGAGATAAATTAGGCGAATGGAGCGTCAGTTCTTTCGCGTCGCAGTCTTATCGTCTTCGGTTCAAAAGAATAGGTGTGGTGATGAGTGTTTGGCATCCCTGTCGGGCTATTTTTTTACGGGGTATTATTTTTCTGATCTGTGAATTCGAGTATTTATTTAT
>NC_051405.1:33644672-33646413 GCF_015228065.2 Penaeus monodon
TTACGAATGGAGAATTTTGAAGTATTATCGTATTTGGTGAAAAAATGTGTTCCATCCTAAGAAAAGCAAATGTTTTCCTTGATAAAATAAGGAGACTGATACCTATTGACCTACAAAAAAAAAAAAAAATATTTAGGAGAGAAGAAAACAAGCAAAGGAAAACACCCGTATCGTATAATATTCCGAAACCGTTTGCATTTGCGTGCAGAGGCAACATAGCTTGTCCTGTAATCGAAGGCAAGGGTTGGCAGGGAGAGGTTTAGGAAGCTATGCAATGTGCCGGACAATATTAGTGCGTGTGTAGGGCTCAGAAGGGAGGTCAGGGAACCATAATATTGTCATTACAGCAATGGATGAGGGAATTCTGTTATGATAACACGGGTAGGATGATTCCAGAATGTCGAAAATTCAGGGAACGAAAATGAAGATTCATAACAAAAGTATATGCAGTTTGTTTACCATCGGACAGATTAGATGTTGTAAACACAAAATCGTTCTTAAAGGGATGTATTAATAATAACCTATCTATACACCTGTAATGTCTGACAGATCCCTACGTAAATGTAGGTTTTTGTAGAACTTTAATAAAACTTGTTTCACTCTCCCACTTCTGCGTTTTGCATCGAGAATTTTTAACAATGATGTGCTTCTTTAACTGATTCCTGACCACTTAAGCAATTCATTAACAAATGGTAAGATCATGTACAAACAGACCCAATGGCATATCTTAACGATGTTACCATTCCTAAGGTATGCCTAGATATTTGACTAAATTTGTGACAAAAAGTTACGGGTTTAAAGTGCTCGATTCCCAACAAAGAATGGAAAAAATAACAAATAATTTGTTCGTAAAATTCGTATGTTTTGCTTCTAGGAGTTGTGAGCATTCGATTTGCGGAAGTTCCTTTTGATGTCTGTCTTGATGTCATTAGTATCTAAAACTATCATGTATTACAATATAACAGCAACAGAACATCATAAATTCACACTTGCATAATTTCTTACACGACCGGATTTCCCATTTTCCTTTGCATATAGCTGGTTTGGGGAGACCAGTCGGTGTTTTCGAGTGCATCTATAGCCAAGTATAAAACGAAGAGACACGCCAGTGAATTCGTAGGAAGATTGACTCGGGGAAGTTTGGAAAGTTTACTTCAAAGACTCAGTGAACCTTGGGAATCAAACGGAGGCTTTTGGGAGGAAAGAAAACATTTGGGTTTGGAGATGCAGTGAATAAGGTGGGTGATTGTACTTGGACTCGTGTTAGATAAATATATTAGTATATAAACAGATAGACAAAAGAAATGAAATCAGAGAAAGCGTAAGCTTCAGGGTTTTGCCAGTCGACATGCTTGGCAGGAAAGGTGACATAGTAAAAGGTTTTAAACACAGGTTGAACGAGTAAATATAAACTAACAAGCAGCCCTTTTTTATTAGAAAGTAGTTATATAGTCATCTAAAGCAACTCGAAAGATATGGAAGTGAAATTATATTATCAGGAAGTAAAATCAACACAAAAGAAATGTCAGTCAGACGCTTACACAATTTGATAAATCAAATGTGTACGAGGATTATCCATTTATGACAAAGGGATCCGGATGGTATTGAAGTAAGCGAGTGCTATAAAGGGCAAGAAGCAAAAAGATGTTTATCAAAATAAACATAACGAATAAGAGGAATGCACGATAACCTTATGATGCATAAAATTCTTAATATCTCTGTTACAAACCAATGGAAAGAG
>NC_051405.1:33646482-33646624 GCF_015228065.2 Penaeus monodon
CGAGAGGAGAAGAAAACGGTTTGTGAGTTGAGAGCTCAACTCGCTTTGATAATAAGTATTCTGGGAAAAGGCTGAACCATTGCACACAATCAGTTTTCTATCTATTACATAACAGGAGATTCCTCCCAGTTGATTAATGCCA
>NC_051405.1:33646651-33647018 GCF_015228065.2 Penaeus monodon
TTATTTATATCCTCGTCGCACCTTTGTCCATGTGAATTTTCATCACTTACTATTACTTATTTGTCAGCTCTTCTAGTATTGCAAACTTGTCAATTCAAATTACAATCTTACCCAAGAGAATAAGACAGAGACAAAAATAAAGCTGACCTGAGTGACAGAGCCTCACATTTGCATTGAGTTACTGGAAATTAGAAGGGATTTAGACTCAAAAGATTTTGGCGTGTTACGTCGAGAAAAAAAAACAAACTTGGAAGACATGGAAGATCTAAAAATGGCAATTGTGAATTTGATATAGGTAACGTATTTTTTGGATGAAGTTTTGATCACTAAGTCTGCTGAATAACTTTTATAATGAGGCATAAATTTA
>NC_051405.1:33647344-33647952 GCF_015228065.2 Penaeus monodon
GCGAAGGTGGGGCACAACCAAATGGCAATAGCGGCATGTGCTTGAACGACAATGTTTTCATACAAGCTTCCTACAGAGGTTTCACGACCAATTACCACGAAGCAAAATATTATTCTCGTTATATTTCTGCGTTGCCATGGTGATGATCTGCTTCTTTATAAGGGTTTTTATTGCGTTTAGTTTTACTGCAATGTATGCATGGTCTTATCTTGTACTTTGCTCTGCAATGGAAAATAGATTGTTGTAATGAGATATCCTCTTTATGTCTGTCTGTGCGCGGTAGGGTATGTATATACTATCTCGGGAGTTTTCTATAGATAAATGACGGATGCACTATTGCAAACGATCTGGATGTTAGAGATTTAAAAGAATATGTATTTTTGATCAACTGGATGTTCGCAATGGCTTTACTGTTTAACGAACTGCTACATATATCTAGCATTACATAAACTGCATTGCAACTAGGAACGATAACCAATGACTTAAAATGTCTATGCCGATGGTAAAACAAGTAGCAAAGTAATCCATACAAAAGTCAATTACTTTATCGGGTAAACACGCAAAAACGAGCTCTGATAACAGTTTTTTGAGACGCTGTTTTCCTCCTC
>NC_051405.1:33647984-33649850 GCF_015228065.2 Penaeus monodon
TGTCTCTGCTTATGAGCTGCCAAAGGTGGTCTCTTCTAACATGGATTCCTGTCAGTCAACACGGAGAAATGAAGCTGTTCCTCAAAGTGCTTGTGGCAGCAATAAAACAGAGTAGGGATCAGCATGCCGATGACCTCTCTTCGCTTTCACTTTACATATAACGTTTGAAGGAGTCAAACGAAAAATATGCTATTGCTTTTAATGGCAGTCAGATGAGAAATGATAAAAATGACAAGTCTCGGCTGCATATAAATGCAAGTAATTTTGCAGGTATGGTAGCCAAGCAACTATATTTAATTAAGAAATGAATCCATCAGAAGGTCCAGAACTGGCAGTCATTAGGAGTCAATCTCTCTTGTTGCTAATACAAACAGATCAAGCAACTCCAATGCTTCTCGAAACCATTACTCACTGGAAAGTAACAAGAGCAAGAGGCGGAGCAGAAATTTGACTTACATGTCTCAAATAGAAGTCATAATAACAATAAGAAAGAATCGTGATACGTGGCGGTATCGAGATGTCCCTCGGGGTGTGGGGCAAGTTCACGACGGGAGCAGCAGCCAGGCGAGGATCAGAAGGGCAAAAGCAGAATTCAGGATTCCGTATCCACGAAGACAATGAAGGTTCTATGGTGTTTCGGTCCCTGTAAAAGTAGGCGAGGACTAGTTGAGGGAATCGCTGATGCATCTTCGTCTATATTGCAGATCGCTCCTTTACTCATTCGTCACGTAGGAATCATGTAGAGCATGGAGACGAAGAATTGAAAAATAAGGATGTACAGGTTATACGTTTTGATACTCACAAAGGGTCATATGTATCTTTACTGGAGGAGTATTTTGGGCAGCATAGATATTCCTTATGACTCCTCTAGCTTTATATAATCCTGAAATATAGCTTTGCCTCAGCTGCATTTGACTTTGTCCGAAAAATACCCACAATAAAGGGAAAATGAAAGCCTATTTGTAATTTTGATAATTATAGAGCCATGGTCCTTTATGATCATCTTGCAAAAAGTTTCTAAAGACGCTTTCTAACAAATCATATGCCAGTAAGGGTGCAATTCAGTATTTCCTTGTGTAGTTTCATGGTGACTGAGAAAAGCCAACATATGATTTTAGTTTCAGAATATATTCTGCACACATAAAGAAAATATGCACGTCAGGGTAAATCTCTATCAAATATCGTCTGGGCCTCGATATGTTACTACCTTATATTTTAGGATCTCTTAGTACAAAAAATGTCATCCACAGTCGCATAGTCACATTCATTAAAACAGGTCATTTTTTTAATACCTGTCTAGAAATATTAGTCAAATATTCGATACAAATATAATCACCATATCTGACTATTTATAAAATTCTTCGAGGAAGCAATTTGAAGAATCAAACCAGGGCCCTTGTTAGAAAATATCAATTACCAACCAATTATACTGCAAACTTGCTGAAAATGAAATATCTTTTATGTTACGACATATTTGTGTATCTTAAATGTTATTTTTCAGTTATATTTTAGTTCTCAATTCGGATAATTGTTCTTATATTTATGAATAAAGCATTTTAAACCGAGAGCTAATGATCACAGAACGAGAAACAAGATGAGATAAAGTAGGTTCCTTTGACTCAGGGAACGGGGAAGAGATTAAGTACAATAATCTATTTCTAATCTTAATAGATGTCGCAAGTAAGAAAGTAATGAAGTAGAGATTCAAATTGGACAGGGCAATCTCATTCAGATATAAATTCAAGAGTGGTTAGAATTTTATAATCAGTTCACAAAGAGAGACATAATCTTATGACGTAGTGTTTTGGATTAGTTGTTGCCATAAAGAATTTGGATACATATAATAATACCCCAATATATAGCGAA
>NC_051405.1:33649893-33650122 GCF_015228065.2 Penaeus monodon
TTACATCATGCTCAACACTTTGTGAACCCTCGCATCTATGTAGATTCTGTGCTGTACAGTTACAATAACAAGTTAAATTGACATATGTTGGTTTAGCGTGTTTATGTTTCAGTCTGAACTCATTTGCATAGAGGAGTGAATGCTTTTGTATGAAGGCAGGGCAATTATTTCATAAAGCTCTCTGAGATGCATTATATTCATATTAATTGGAAGCTGTTTTCCAGTAACA
>NC_051405.1:33650504-33650641 GCF_015228065.2 Penaeus monodon
GACACGTGGCTGACATCTAACAAAGGATTTCAGATTTAGTTCCAGGTATGGAGAGGCGGAGCTTAGACACTGACGTAAAATAAACAGGTCGTCTCCGAAACCCTGAATACTTCTCCCCAGCGTTGAGAGGGAGAGAA
>NC_051405.1:33650682-33650936 GCF_015228065.2 Penaeus monodon
AACACACTGGGACTTTTCTTGCTCTACCAAAGACGACTTATATTTTCCCGAACTGCCATTCCGCCTCGCTCTGGGTCTTCGGCTTCGCTCGTCTACACTTTATGATATTCCTTTTTATGAAGACTGATGGGAGTACTTTTACACAAGGCCCGGAACAACGGCGTCGGTGCTCTGCGGTTTATGGTGCTCCTTGCGTGTGTGGCTTTTTATTAGGCAAGCGTCGGTTTGGGAATAAAAGGCTTCGTGCACAACGG
>NC_051405.1:33651671-33651737 GCF_015228065.2 Penaeus monodon
TAAAACAATTCCTCTGACGGTCATAAAAATTTATCACCTTTTCTCTAGTACTATTCACTGGCAATC
>NC_051405.1:33651788-33651925 GCF_015228065.2 Penaeus monodon
GAAGCATCAAGGAATTATTAATTCTTGTCCTATATTGGCCTACATTGTCCATAATAATTACAAAAAAAAAAAATAGCAGTGATAATTGATTTGCATTAAAATGTATAAGAAATACGGTAAATTTACGTATGATCAGA
>NC_051405.1:33652011-33652131 GCF_015228065.2 Penaeus monodon
CAAGGCCACTCACGGATATCAGACCTGGCGATGAAGAGAAAAGAATTTTTTCTCGGTGACGTTTCGAGTAAAATCAGATTCTATTTTTAACATAAAACGAATGAAACGCCACAAAGCTAT
>NC_051405.1:33652462-33652705 GCF_015228065.2 Penaeus monodon
AACAGTTTTCTAAGCCTCTGAATCTGAAGGTCAAGGGTTCAGGCTCTTCAACACGCCATTTGGAAAGCGCCGAGCAAGCAGCATTTCCCATCGCTACGGCAGGCGTAAACTGCAACATGCAAATATTACGTATGGGATTTGAATGCGCACAGGTGGATTAAATCTGGTGCCTTTTTAGAGGATAGTGTTGAAAATGTATGGGAAAAATTATATGCCCCCAAAAATCTCCCATTCGGAAAAAAA
>NC_051405.1:33652781-33653057 GCF_015228065.2 Penaeus monodon
TCCTATGAGGTGTTGTCCTCAATTGTACCCTGTGGTGAAAAAGTGATTGGGACTATGAAATCCCTCTGTGATTTTTGACTTCCTTCGTGTAATGCTCGCCTCGCCCTCCTCCGTTCCTCCTTGTATGTTTGCCAAGGGAGCTCAGAGGGTTGTGTAAACGGGCTGAGTGATGCGCGTAATTTAATTCCATTGTAAAAGTCCTTCACACTAAACACGGCTGTCGCAAATGCCATGAGGATGGACACTGATTGTGGGATAGATAAGATAGATAGGTAC
>NC_051405.1:33653119-33653449 GCF_015228065.2 Penaeus monodon
TTTGTTGTTGTTGTTTTTTCAGTTATATAGCATAACTGCGTGCGTGCGTAACTTCTGTGTCCGTGTGCGCGCTGCCTGTAATAATATTCATTAAAAGTAAAATGGGGAAATATACCTCCGACAGATTCTTTAATTTATCATTAAGATGTGCAGTGATGTTAAGAAGTCTAGAGTGAAAGTTTTTCTTTCTGAAGTCCAAAGTAGATCTCTCTATACTTTTTAAGTATCTAGTATATTCAGTGTCATAAATGTATAGTTAAACTGCATGGAGTAAATTAATAGTATTCTGTGGAATGTAACTGAATGTAAGTCTAGAGACATATATTCAGC
>NC_051405.1:33653655-33653948 GCF_015228065.2 Penaeus monodon
GATTATCACTAAAAGACGTTTGCTGATGGATTTTATTAGAATAAAATATATAGCCATTGACAGTATTTATGCAGCTCAGAATAGCTTTTAAAGTGCCTTGATCGTCATCAATAGAACGCCAATCAAAATGCACCCAACGTTGCACAAAATTTATCGTTCATCTGCACTGCATTAATTGCGTTTCCTGGTGGGACTTCCGATGAATTCAGAGCACTGGCAAATATCGATAGTCAGTGGATTAATTGATGAGGCTCATAATGATAATATGAGCCGTAACTATTTTTACTTGTATA
>NC_051405.1:33655206-33655735 GCF_015228065.2 Penaeus monodon
TGCAGACTGCCCTTGCCTAAATTCAGGTTTCTCCCAAGGGAAAAGGACCTGAGTGCAAAGACAAACAGAAAAAGCCCATAAATTCTCATTCATTTCCCGAAGAAATGCAGCAACACAGCCATTCCCAGCAATGAAATAACAAACGCGTTCTTTCCAGAAGCCAAAAATGTCCCACAATATGTTAGGAGCAAATGGTATTATCCGCCATCCAGGACCACGAAATCATAATCCTTTCATGGAGACAAGTAAGATTAATATATCCCCTCGGTGTTTCCGCTCCAGAAAAGACGCACAAGATTAAAAACCTAAGAGGGAACTGTACAGTATATTGAAGTGGCCTAAAGCACCCTTGGGAAAGCCGGGGGTTGAGTCGAGGTAAAATAATCTCAGAAATATCAGTTTTAAGGATATATCAACTTTGAGTCTCCTGTGAGGACTTTCTGCACAGGCATTTATGTGCTTGGGATACTGATTCCTGTTTGGGGGAAATGTATCAGTTGAAGGATTGTTGAAATATGGTCGGTGGTAC
>NC_051405.1:33655848-33655922 GCF_015228065.2 Penaeus monodon
GGGGAAATATACCTCCGACAGATTCTTTAATTTTATCATTAAGATGTTTTCTTGAAAAAAAGAAAGGTTGCAGA
>NC_051405.1:33655986-33656565 GCF_015228065.2 Penaeus monodon
GTTTTTTTTTTTTTTAACTCGTTCCAAGCAATAAGAAAAACAACCACAATAACATCGGATAAGGTAAAAACATAATAATATCTCAAAGATGCATCACTTGAACCTTTTTCTATATAAAAAAAAACAGCAATGGCGGGTAAGCAGTCTTAAAACACTCATTCACAGTAACGAGAGATAATAACTAGATATATGGTCCATCCTGTTACGCCTCTATCTCGCAAATTTTAGTGTTGATTTTTATGCTTTAGTACCTCGTAACATTTCACTTATGATCTATATACCCCTCGCTCCAGAATACAGCAGAGAGACAATAACAATTAGGTTAGGCACTTCGAAGGACTTAGGGATTTCAAATTATATATTTTTCATGTTGGAATGGTTCCAAATCTCGTTTTCTGTTATTGAGGATTTTGGAGAGATGGAAAATTAAAGGGGATATTAAGAAATGTTTCAAGTATTGTCTTCGTGGGTTTCAACGGAGGATGAAATATGAAAGGAGACAGAGAAACGCTGATAAAGGAAATAAAATTAATAGAGGGTGATAAAGGTAACGGCGTAAAAATTTCTAAGCTTCAGTTC
>NC_051405.1:33657952-33658236 GCF_015228065.2 Penaeus monodon
CCCTCTCTCTCCCACTCTGCGTGCGTGTGTGTATTTGTTTGATTTGTTCCCAAAATGTGAATATCAAAATGAAAATTGCTTAAATATCTGTAAACACACATTCATTGTTGGCGCAGTTTCCCTTGCCTCTTCAGTCTACAAAACGATCCCACAGGCGCCCGGGGAATGTAATTAGAGAGAGTACCGAGGTATTGCTGACAACGAAACTGGGTAGTCCATTAACTGACAGGAATAGGTCACGGGCAAGGCGGACAGTCGGTACAAATGCTGGTAAATTTAGAATG
>NC_051405.1:33658676-33658925 GCF_015228065.2 Penaeus monodon
TTTAAGGGGTATTTTGTTAAAAAAACAAACAATTTAGTATGCTTCATCATGTAGCATAAATAAACTTACCGGTACGTTATGGGAAAATGTACCCCAACTCCTACCTGCTCTCAGATCAGCATCATAGTTTATATTTTGGGCAAGCGAATCGTATCCACGATGTGAAGCTTATTTCTGAATGTGATTTTTTCATGGATCATTTTTTATTTAGATAATGAACAAATGTTTCTTGAAGGTAATACAAACGGC
>NC_051405.1:33659180-33659448 GCF_015228065.2 Penaeus monodon
ACTTTTCCTCAAAAACACATATGGAGGCTTTATATCATTATACATGTATACAATGTTTTTCGCCTATGCTATGCACGAAGAGAAAATTCCGACGTGACGCGGGGATGCAATACTTTGTATACATGTGTTCTGTTTAATTTGTTTCGCAGCGAGGGATTGGGCAGCTTCCCTCCTCTGGCTGCATGCCTTAGGTGACTTTGCTGTTTTTAACTGAAGTGAAGGAATAGGAATGTGGCAACGCGATTTGCTCTCTTCAACGAAAATTATC
>NC_051405.1:33659970-33660111 GCF_015228065.2 Penaeus monodon
CCCTATTATAGCCTCCGGAGGCGAGAAAGCAGTGTCATCAAGGAGTTTGCTGCAGAAAACTGCCTTCATTTCTTCACCGCTCGGGGAAGTGTGAACTGGGAATAGCTGTGTTTAAAATGTAAACTTAAACAGTATTTTTTC
>NC_051405.1:33661201-33661383 GCF_015228065.2 Penaeus monodon
AAAGTGATAATTTGTATAATATTGAAATGAGAAAAAGAGGAAACACGCAGAAACAAAACTACAAAAATAGAAAGCAACCCTTTGACTGGAAAGCGTGAAGCATATCTGTAGCAAACTGCAAACGTTTTACGGTTAAAGTTTTATTATAAAATGTAGGCAACAGGTTGGTTAGATTTCAAAGG
>NC_051405.1:33661899-33662069 GCF_015228065.2 Penaeus monodon
AGTAAGTTTAAAAGTACATCACGAAAAAACAGCGAAAATATATATGCAAGATTCAATATAATGATGAGGAAACAGAATGCAAGAGTATCAAAGAGTTTTCATGAAAGGAAGGAGAGACAATATTAAACTGAAAACACATTAGAATATTAAAACATGTATGTATATGCAAG
>NC_051405.1:33662659-33662784 GCF_015228065.2 Penaeus monodon
AACAAAAGTGAGACGGGATCGAGACACTCCTCAAATTTTCCCGTTATTACTTGGGACGAATCAATTATCACTCCCTCCCCTTCTTTCACAATTTTTCTTTTACCTAACACAATCGGAACTGTCTC
>NC_051405.1:33663132-33663228 GCF_015228065.2 Penaeus monodon
CACTCGGCGGAATCATGGTGTGTTCTTGCCACAAAATTTCCTCATCCCTCTCTCTCTCGCTCTGTAGGGGATAAGAGCAAGAAGCAGATGCATGCA
>NC_051405.1:33663381-33663961 GCF_015228065.2 Penaeus monodon
CATATATGGAAGTCCTCTCCCGGCCGCCGCAGCGTCAATATTCCATCAGATCTATCCTGCCCAACCACCACGGAGGACCTTGCCACAGCTCCATGCTACTTGCCTCTTCTAGCTCCCTCTGTTCTCCTGTTGGAACCTCAGCTAGTGATGGAACGGAATAACGGATTTGTCAAGTGATGTCTGGGTAGCCGGGAGACGACTCACTTAGCCAGGGTTGCCCTCTTCTACTGTTGGGACCTTCTGGCCCTTCCGCGATACCTGCTGTAGTTGCCCTTCGTCGCCGTGAGTCGGGGGTGCAGCTGGATGCCGCCCTTTTCGACTCGAGTCAGTGTCGGGCCATTTAGTACCTGTTGATCTGATTGTGCGGTATGTGGAGAACGAGACTGAACGTTAGCGTTAGGGTGGGAGAGGTGGACATTGGTTTTGAGCTGCGCCTGCTGGATCGACGGAGATAGTCGGCTACGTCTCTTTCAAGAGGAGTGAAGAGGACCTGGGCTGCCGATGGAGGCTGACATCAAGAGGGAGAAACTCCCACTTACTATGAAGGCTGATCTCTCGGCCATTTCATTTAGGGATGACT
>NC_051405.1:33665802-33666423 GCF_015228065.2 Penaeus monodon
AAAAAGAAAGAAAAAAAAACTATGAGTATTTAGGATATACATATGAGTATTTAGGGAACAACATGAGTATTGTGCAACATAAACTCAGCAAAGCATTTTCACAATCAATTTTGCTTATCTCTTTCCCCTAATAAATTACTCCTGAATTTTAGACACCACATTTTTGCTTTTGTTTTGTTTCTAACATTTAGCTCTTCCACACTGGAAAAGAATGTTCGAAAACCGGTACAAAAAGTCAGATTTTTATAGGTTCAGTAGGCTGCAGTAAAACCTAGCTTTTGTACATAGAACAACAAATCATCATATTACACTCTTCTGGAAATTGGGGGGAGGGGGGGTTCTTACTTTTCAGTTTAATTTAATTTATTTTTTTAGATTCAGACGCATGCAAACAAATCAGTGATCCCATTTGCATTTTTCCCCAGTTTATTTGTTAATTTACATTTCCTTCCGTTTACCTTTAGCCATTTATAGATAGATAGGTGAATCCCCCATATAAGGCATCTTTGGAGCTCAGCGAAGAGAAGTTGAAAGACAGGTTGTGAATAAATATTGCTTATTAACCTTGATCAAACGATCAAATATGCATGTGTTTAAATACATATATATGTGTGTGTGTGT
>NC_051405.1:33666550-33667425 GCF_015228065.2 Penaeus monodon
CTTCCGCTCGAGTAACCGCATAGAAATAGTACACCATTATCCTCGGATATTGAACAGAAAGTTCTAAACTCAAATCATTGTTAACATCATATTAAGTTTATCCGTATTCATATTGAAATCCTGGGTAACCATTGTTACATCCTGAAGGAAACTGGCCTAGTTACACCGTAATAGCCAAGTCTTACTGAAAAAGGCGTTCAGTCGAGTACACAAATGCCGCTTTAAAACAATTGGAATTTTCTAAGCCAACAAATTTCGAAAGTATTTATCCCGTTAATTCCTTCAATGGTGTAAAATAAACGTACAACCAGGAATGAATCTGTGCAGGCTTTTTAGTGAGAGTATATGGTTAAAATCATTGTAAACCATTCAAGTCAATCCATCAAAAAATTAAGTAAACGAAGATTAAAATTAGCATTAGAATTACAAATGTTTTAATAATTCCCAAATGATAATGGAGCTTCTAAAACTTCTCGATTTAAGTATAGATGATATCACCGTTTCTATTATCATAAGTGAAAAAACTGATTTTTTAGATTATCATTTTAAGTAAGAAGATAAATGATAATACCAAATAGGGTAGAGATTAACGAAAAGGTGAATGAAAAAATAAAAATGAACAGGTAAAGTTTCGTTACTTGTAAAATAAAAGCTTCAATAAGTAACTCTGGAAGAAAAAGGAGAAATGGATTGTGCTAATGTCAGGTTGAATCGGGAAACTGCTGTCGTATTAACTGGTAAAATATATGAACATTTCTCCTGTTTTTTTGTGGTCACGCGAAAGAAGGAAAAGAAAGACAGAGTAAACGTCGCGAGAAAGCTTGGAAGTGTGGAGGGAAATGTTTCTGTGTGCATCTCTCTCTCACCCCCCCCCC
>NC_051405.1:33668040-33668165 GCF_015228065.2 Penaeus monodon
CAAACTACCAAATACCTCGATGCACAAGTACCGAAACCATCCCAGACGACACCCTCTGATCACTGGAAATAAATTGGCCATTGTATGAAGAGGGACGGATTCATATCTTCAACGACCGATAGTAA
>NC_051405.1:33668191-33668426 GCF_015228065.2 Penaeus monodon
AAAAAAAAAAAAGATAGCAGGAAATCGTACACCGTTCGAAAGGGGGGAGATAGCCACTGGAATAAATCCTGTGTTTTATCTTTACAGTGTTAGTCTCCGGCCCTGAGTCAACGAATTGGACAATCGCTTGTTATTAGCTTGGTTGCGCTGCTCTGTTTCAGGGGAAGAGCCCATTCTTGCCGCTCTTGTTTGGAGGAGCCTTGTGGGGGGGCACGAGCTTCGTGGGAAGTCAATA
>NC_051405.1:33668524-33669194 GCF_015228065.2 Penaeus monodon
ATTAAGCTTTTAAGTAAACACGAGATATTTCCATATATTATATGGATATTTGGTGGCATATTAGACACATATGCTACCCACAACAATTATGTTTAAGGTACTATTGTAATTTTGGTTAGAATGTTTTTTTTTTTTAGTCTTCATTTTCATGCTTCTAAAATTTCAAATCCTTTCCTTCAATATTACAGTAACAATTTCTGAAGCATAAAACGCTGAATATTACGATGAAGTATAGCTTTAACTAGACTTGACGTGATTAACATACAAATACACACTCGTTGACTTTAAAAATAATATGATATAAAGTAACAATGCTGAAACTCGCCCACTCCGACTGACATGACATGTTGCCTGGGAATGAGTCATTATACACAAGACCTGAAAGAGACATGTCATGAAAGACCGTGCAAAGTCAATCAAAATAGAGATAGAGCCATCTGCAATTCCGAAATTAAATGGACTCCAAATGGACATCCGAGTGACATTAACAATCGGGTTATGGCGTCCAGCTCAGGCACGCGATTGGATATTCCCACTTTCGGCAGGACTGTAGGAGGAGGGATGGAAAGAACTTCGTTTACACGTTGATTCCCTTGTGAATTGTGAGATTTCGTCGTGTTGGGTAAAACTTATATATACACGCGCGCGCACAAACATACATATATAATGT
>NC_051405.1:33670027-33670319 GCF_015228065.2 Penaeus monodon
TGTACAAACACTTACAGAGTCTTTATTTAGCCTAAGAAACACTGTCAAACTTTGAAGCAGACGCCAATTTTTGCTCGTTAAGACATAAGATATCTATTTTTTCTCGCTTTCATAATATATATATTTTTTTTTAGGGAAATAATGGGCAAAAATACCTTCTTCAAAGACACGTATTCACGGTGTACTTAATTAACTACCAGGAAAGAAAGAAAGGAATTTTGCCTTAATGAAAAGCTAGCATCTACGATACACGGAATAATGATTGCAAATATCTTGATCAATTATGTCAGTC
>NC_051405.1:33670749-33671083 GCF_015228065.2 Penaeus monodon
GATATCCTGGTCCCTCTTTTCTTCCTAGTCTTTGGTGTTGTAGTTTACCCTAATAACAAACTTCACAACTTCTCCTTACGCCATCTACTCTTCTCCTATCTTTCCGTTTTTCCTTATTTTTTCCTCGTGTCCCCTTCTTCCTCCTCCTCTATCTCCTATTTTTACCCCCCCCCCATCCAACCCCCAACCCCCCACCTCTCCCAATAAAGCGAAAAGTTACGTAAAGCTATTCGGCATTTTCGTGTTTTTTCCTGTTTATTTTTATCAATTGTAATTATATACACTTTGTTCAAAATGAATAGCTCCCTCGCCAAAAATGGGGAAGCGCAATTAT
>NC_051405.1:33671506-33671997 GCF_015228065.2 Penaeus monodon
GACAATTATTTAGACACAAATACAATTGCCTATCGCTTCGTGTTAAAATCTTTCTCAAAAAAGAACAAGTGAAAGGGTAATATTTTGTAACATCTAGCAACAATTGCAATACCTCTTCCTAGTTTATCTCACGCAACACACAACATTGCAAAATTCTTTTTAGTCCCCCTTCAATGCGCTGCTGTAAATCAGCATTGCATACAAAAGCAGTGACCAATCTCAATACCAGTGCGAGAACTTTGGTTGAATACACATTGCCTAAGGGGCGTTTATGCATAACTCTTTTGAAATGAAAAGGCATCCCTTTACACTATAAACACAGAATTTGGTGAATTACCTTAATGATATATACGATAAAGTGAAAAGAAAGCAGCTTCGAGTAATTTTATTTCAAGCAAAAGATTTTAAAATATGTCTAAATAAACCATTCTGGATTAGACAGATTCACCTAAATTAATGGATTCAGCATAGCGTCTTCATTGAAAAATGTG
>NC_051405.1:33672039-33672304 GCF_015228065.2 Penaeus monodon
TTCTCCCTCTTTCATTTCTTCGTTTCACATTCTGAAAGCCAAAAGTAATCTCGACTAAATATCTATTATCTTTTATTTGGATTCTGTAAACACTTCAATACCAGTTAACTATAGGAAAGTCAGCGAAAGTTTATAGGTTTTCTGCACTGGGATTTCGCTAAAAGTTAGCTCCCAAGGACGGATTAAATGTCAAATTCTTAGTTGATTGAGGCTAAAGTGTTTATTTCCTCTGTGATGTTGAGCTTTCGAAATAGTATTTACGATT
>NC_051405.1:33672331-33672739 GCF_015228065.2 Penaeus monodon
GAAAACTCTGAAAATGCACTAATGATTACTTCATGCACTCTGAAGAAGTAACATAAACCATATATGGTAAAAAATAAAACTTCTATATCACTTTCATCATCAAATGATCCATGCCGGCCTGAAATGTTAATGATCAAGTATTTAATTACCTATTTGTTTCCACTAAGCCTGTACCTTACCTTGCATATCTTCCCTCCAAGTCGCTTGAACATGAAATAGATGTATATGTCTGTTATCGGTGTTAAGCTTTCCTATTGATTTCCTTATCTCTCTTTCCAGTAAGGGTTGATATCCATTACAGTAGGAGGTAACTGGCCTCTAAGACATCGACTGTTAGTTAAGACCTTTTCAATTTGGTGTATTCTTTCGTAGACTCCTGTGACAATATGAAGCGAGATTGTAGGATAA
>NC_051405.1:33673003-33673269 GCF_015228065.2 Penaeus monodon
CAACCGCAAAAAATACGCTTTTCTATCCCCTGCGGCCCTGTCATTTCTCCTATCATATTATTTTTCCCCGCCCCTCCCCGAGGCGTCGCCCCCCCCCCCGCGCACCTGAGACCCTTATTCTGGCCGCCTCGTTCCTTAGACATTGCCATCTTCTCCCCTTGCTCACATGAACCAATGTCGTTTAGTGCGCTCATCTCTGCAATATTTCTGCAACAATCGCTGCCATTGCACCCTGAATGTTCATTCCTTCAGGTTCTAAAGTGCGA
>NC_051405.1:33673327-33673547 GCF_015228065.2 Penaeus monodon
CTCTCTGGTAGTCAGACGAGGGAATATACATGACATGGATTGGGGAAGAAAGGTAGGAACCAAGGGAGATGATAACTGCGATAAGAGACGGTGTGGTGGGAGGTTGGTTGGGGGCAGGGGAGGGGGATGTAAACTTGGAGGGGGGTATGTTGCAGAGGAGATAGGATGATAAGAAATGTTGCGTTATTATTGATAGTAGTGTGGCGTTAACGGCAATAGA
>NC_051405.1:33673691-33674136 GCF_015228065.2 Penaeus monodon
GACAAATTATGATATCGTCACTTACCCTATGAGATGCCTTTTGCTGTTCGGTTTTTACGTATAAAGCACTGATTATCACAGAGGATTATTTATCACATGGTTGTTACCTCAGCAGCTTTATTATTGTTATAATTATACGAATGATTATATTGTGAGGTTGTATTCAAGGAATAAAGTCTTAATTCCTTAATTCCATTTTCCTAAGCTGATCCTTTTTATTTTTTGCTTTGTATTTGTTGTTTTTGGTTTATTTTGCTTTGTTCTGACTTGCTTTAGTTGTGTGTTTTGTTCTTAATTTATAAATATGATTGTTTAACTTCGATGTGTCTGGCCAGCCTCGCCATAACGTGAGCTTAGAACCAAAAACAAAGATCTAGTCAGTAAATTTTAGATAACAAGTGCATTCCCTGACTGTATAGGTGAGCTGGCTAATCTCAAATAAATA
>NC_051405.1:33674192-33674645 GCF_015228065.2 Penaeus monodon
CACGATATCCGTGACACAATAAACATAGAAATTATGGACTTTAGCACAATATCATAGACATAATATACTCAAGTAATGTGTAATACTTGACAGTTTAAATTCGAAAAAAAAAAATTCTTTACTACGATGTTTTTCTTTCACAAATGCCCAAAAGAGAGAAAAGGATGAAAGAGATAATAATATAAACACTAAAAAGAATAACTTATAAGATAAATATATTATCGTTGATTTTATACGAACATTAAAGGCATCTTATGGTACAAGGGTAATGGGTTGGAGGAATCCAATTTACTTAATAAATGGAATGCCAGGAAAAAAATGTCAAGTAGTTTTCGATGATTGGATGATCTCAAAGATGAGATGCTTTAGTATTTTTTCGCTGCAGAATATGGCAATATCAGATTATAGACAGAATCAAGAATTGTGTGAGTGATATTCTCTACTCATCACTCA
>NC_051405.1:33674705-33675019 GCF_015228065.2 Penaeus monodon
TCATGTAAGTTACATGGACCTCCGTTAATCAGATCTATACATTCTTTTTTTTACTTTTTTTTCTCTGATAAACGTATGAATGAGAATGAATATCTCAACAACTTTATCTGTCTTTACAACTTTTTTAGATGAAATACAGAATGATATTTTAATCTAGTAATATTTCAAATCTATTTCATCATCATTATCATAGTATTGTAGGAAAAGTAATGCTTGAATCAACGACAATGCAATGACTGTCTACGTACAACATTACGAAATTTAATAAATTATTCATCAAAAGCTTTTGTGTGTGTGTGTGCGCGCGCGCGCGC
>NC_051405.1:33675141-33675255 GCF_015228065.2 Penaeus monodon
TATAATGAATTATAATGAAAAGGAATAAAATAGATTGGTCATGGTATATGTTTATCACAAGCAATATGTATTGATATAACCACTAAATATCAAATTAATCAGTACTGATCTTTC
>NC_051405.1:33675302-33675455 GCF_015228065.2 Penaeus monodon
CAGCCTTCAATAATCGGATTAATTCATACACTATTTAATAGACGTATTTTTATCTAACACTCGAGTATATTTACTCGTATTTAATAGTATTCAATTGATCCTAATGTGTTTCATAATAGTATTTTATAGTATTTAATAGTATTCCAGATTATT
>NC_051405.1:33675527-33675737 GCF_015228065.2 Penaeus monodon
GTTCTCAATGGTATATGATAGCTTATTCCCAATGAAATCCGAATCCAATAATTAAATGGCATGAAAAACGAAATAAAAAAGGAATTACAGGATTTTTGCTCCAGTCCTCCATTTTGAATGTGGGGGGGGGTATGATGACGTACAACGCTGTAAAAGGAGTTTCGGGAACTTGAAATATTTACTTTATTACACTAAAAATAAAGTGTGTAT
>NC_051405.1:33676326-33676462 GCF_015228065.2 Penaeus monodon
GGCTTGTGAACCAAAATGGCGAAGAACATTCGACGAAAAGCAAAAACTTCCAATATTATTTTAGGTCAGCCGGAACTGTTGGAATTTAATTCGGGAAAATGTTGCATTCACTGAAGTATTGTTTTGTGAAATATCT
>NC_051405.1:33676646-33676972 GCF_015228065.2 Penaeus monodon
GCTTATTCTCCTATTAACAGTAAAATAACATTTGACGTAAAGATAGCGTGGTCTTGTAGGGAAAAGATAGAACTTCATTGCAAACCTATTTTTTGCAAACCTATTTTTCAGATCTTGGAAACTGGAGGTGGGTAGTATTATTTTCTTTCCTCAGTTCGTATACTCTTTTATCTTTGTGATCTGTAGATGAATTTTAAAAAAGGTGTTCTATAATAGTATTGATTTTAATTAATGATGACAAATACAAAGTCATTCAGAGAGGAAAATATATGTTGTTGGATCAATTCGATAACTTACTCTGTATTTGGAGTTTAATATTGAATACC
>NC_051405.1:33677015-33677411 GCF_015228065.2 Penaeus monodon
TACTCGCCAAAATGAATTACTCTGAACCAGGTACATGCAGGAAACCAAGGGGATAGCAACATGAACGGATAATGAAGACATATGAGCGAGTAAACAAAAGTTTTGCCTGCGGATAGATAATAAGGATTTATGGACTTGGCACGAGAACAGAATATCAGAAAATGCTTCAGCTACTAATAAGACGCATAGTAATAGTGATATTGATAATCATGCTAATGAAAACAGAGAACGTGAGTCATAATTCTCATATTAGCAACGTTCATTTAAGAGAGATGCTTAGGTAGCGCAGGTATCAGAAGGGACGTCTATTATTATTAATAATCTTCGTTTAGAAGATAGTTTTGTTTTGAGCAAGATAATATTCACTGTGCCGAGAGATTGGTTTATGTCTCCTGT
>NC_051405.1:33678488-33678757 GCF_015228065.2 Penaeus monodon
GCTCCTTTACTTGGAGAAAAAACAGGACATTTCTTTTTAACAATGTACAGATGAGCACAAGAAGCATAAAGTATATAAATCGGTCAGCACTTATTTTTTGAGATTGCTTCATTCCCTTTACGAAATATATCTCTAGATACATTTTATTTAGAATATTCGTTGCTATCAAAGTGTTTGAAACGAAAAGATTCCAGACATTTCCAATGACTGTCAAAAACTGAAATAATTTCTATATTCATGGTTTATTTCTTTGATATCAGGATACGGAA
>NC_051405.1:33678844-33678946 GCF_015228065.2 Penaeus monodon
TTGTAACGAATAGAACCGAATTTCAGGTTTGTTTTCAGTCTCTGTGTGTCTGTCTGTCTCTTCCACACCTCTTTCTTTCCCATAATTTCTTCTCTCTCTCTT
>NC_051405.1:33679244-33679444 GCF_015228065.2 Penaeus monodon
GCCGTTAACTTACGTTAGTTTATCTTCGTTCTAATTATCTTTACAGCGTTAGGTGCACCATTTCCCTACAGTACTTATTTAAGCCGTTCCCATTAATGATGAAATAACAATGCAATGATATGTTGATAGTTGGATGCTGACATAACTTATCCCTACTTTTTCTATCCGCCTTCCTCATATATGCATATTGGGAGAGGGAG
>NC_051405.1:33680387-33680538 GCF_015228065.2 Penaeus monodon
TCAGTAAAGAGTACATGTTCACAAGGCCACTATAATCTGAAAGTTATGCATTGTTATATTATTTACAACTGTTCTAAATGACAAGGAAGGTGCTATTTAACAGAGCCCCGTCCAGCATATACTGCTCTGTTACTGGGTATATTGTAATAAC
>NC_051405.1:33680589-33680672 GCF_015228065.2 Penaeus monodon
CCAACTATTACCTTTGACACATCCTGTTATTGCTGATGCTTCTGCAATTAATACTTCTACAAACGACTACTGGTGCTAATGGC
>NC_051405.1:33681051-33681195 GCF_015228065.2 Penaeus monodon
ATGGTCGTTCTGAATTATGTACTCACAATAATTACGATGAAGACACGAAGAAAATAGTTGTATCAGATTTCTTTTTTTAATGATAACCAGGTAAAGACCAGTAATCATCCTCGTATTATTTGCAAAGTCTGAATCATTTGGCAA
>NC_051405.1:33681260-33681857 GCF_015228065.2 Penaeus monodon
CAGAGCTGTAATATTCCCATTCTGCCTAACCAATAAACAAAATCGGTATACCACTGAATGTTCAATTAAAAGCAGCTTTGCTATTTAGCCATTGTAATTAACGGGAAATATCTATCATGCTGTCTGTAAGCATGTGTAAGAAGACAGAAAAACATGAAATTATATTCCTTTATCAGAATAGGATTGACGTAAATAAACGTGGATAATCGTTTTAAGATCGAAATGAAAATATAATTCGGTCTAGTTCATTATGAAGAGATTATGTTTAACTTAGGTCATTAGGATGTAATCACGTTATAACTTACGAAAGAACGCGCACATTAACTGTAATATGCCGCAGACCTAATGTATAAAAGGGCATAATATTCGTTTATGATTACCTAGTCCCTCCCATATTTATGTTTTAATTCATTTTGATATTGTATTTCATATTTCCCTCAATAAGATTAACATAGATCCTTATCGTCGCCTAGAGGATATAATGAATAAAGTGATTTGAAAAATATGACGACTTTGGTTTTTACTTCTTCATAACATATGTAATTAGAATATTGATTATATTTAGTACTCATAACACAATATATAGAAAGAGAAAGT
>NC_051405.1:33682652-33682803 GCF_015228065.2 Penaeus monodon
CCTAAAAAGACATACAGCCCTTAAGAATACAGAATATACGATATCTTAACGAAAAGAACGTATAAAAAAAACATGGCTTCTCCCTACGTTTGTTCAAGTACCGAAATCGAGGATTTTTCTATTCAGTATTCAGTATACGAGCAATGGTAGA
>NC_051405.1:33683674-33683922 GCF_015228065.2 Penaeus monodon
AAAGACATACAGCCCTTAAGAATACAGAATATACGATATCTTAACGAAAAGAACGTATAAAAAAAACATGGCTTCTCCCTACGTTTGTTCAAGTACCGAAATCGAGGATTTTTCTATTCAGTATTCAGTATACGAGCAATGGTAGAAACGTGTGTCAGTATGAAACATTATGCACGGAACATTCCTTTACAAGTTTTGTTAAATGAAATCTTTGAGTATAAGCTCATGAAGAAAATTTACTCACATAA
>NC_051405.1:33683958-33684468 GCF_015228065.2 Penaeus monodon
AACAACGGATATTGCACGGTCTGTGCATGATGCATTACCAGTATGAACGTCGATGAAAAATATAGATGCCATAGTCTTGTATTTTGGTCTTCAGGATCATAATGATATAGAGCCTGCACTTGAGAATTATGAGGAATGCCTCTCCATGGCTGCAATATGACGGTTATAAATCTTCCTTTATTTTCTGTTATTTTTTACAGCAGTAATTCTGAAATGTCATGATTAAGAGCCCACGGACATTTGGGCAAAAGACTGGCTATTAATGCACAAATCGACAATACAAAAAAAAGAAGAAAAATAACCAATGGATTTACGAGCTAATATGAGAAATTCTCTCATTTTGACTAGAAGACTATCAGGATGTTACTGCGTTTTGTACTTGCTGACAGTGTTAGGTACAACAGCATGGCTAATGGTGTACCATTTCTACGTAAATGATAGTATCTATCAAATGAATAATTCAATAATGGAATATATAATTAAAGTAAATGTATGAATAAGTTCATAGGT
>NC_051405.1:33684491-33684879 GCF_015228065.2 Penaeus monodon
GGACTCGGCACTATTCGGTTCTTCACCTCCTTCACGTCAAATGTTCCTTGAAGTTATGCTTGTGCATTATATTTCTGAAAAGATCTGACATTTTGGATTACTTTTGTTGCTGTAATTATTATGACTATGATTGCGAAATATGGAAGAAAAATCCATCAGTGCTACACCTCGAGCATAAAAGGAAAAGCATTATTCGTAATAATCAATAATTTTCTTGCCATAAAGAAAACTACACGGTTTCTACGTATCCCCGGCTATTAGTAGATATTACTTGGTGTAATTGGGTTATTAACAGAGAAAAGGGAAAGGAAATAGTCGGTGATATACGAGACAAGCTTTATCAAAGGAAAGATGTTCAGGATAGCAAGGAGATTGAACGGAAAGGGAA
>NC_051405.1:33685483-33685558 GCF_015228065.2 Penaeus monodon
CTAACTGCCCGACCACCCAACTATCCAATAGACCAACTGTCCACTACCCAACTATGCAACTACCAACTATCTCCA
>NC_051405.1:33685697-33685799 GCF_015228065.2 Penaeus monodon
TAGTTTTTCTTGCGTGTGTGTTCGTCTATTTTGGTTCTTTTTTTTCCTTTCTTCCTCCTGGGGGTGTCTCATTACATATCAGATTCATTTAAGCTCAATTAA
>NC_051405.1:33688069-33688368 GCF_015228065.2 Penaeus monodon
CACTCTTCCTTTTTATTATTTCCATTTCTTTCCCCGCGAGAGCGCGCCCGTGTGTGTATGTGTCCACATGTTATACATTTATGCTGTACCGTCATCACACTACTCATATTTATGTTATTACACACACCAACAGTCAATTATTTCCACATCTAATCAACCTCCAACATTTTTCCTTTCACCCATTATCAGTTCTCACTTCCTCTCGTCGTTCAAATCTATACCATGCCAACACCTCCCTTCATCCCCCTTACAATTCCTCTGCCCGTTACCCTTGTCAACAACTTCCGCCTCCCACCCGC
>NC_051405.1:33688421-33688547 GCF_015228065.2 Penaeus monodon
TTGTCATCATAAACCAGTTTTTGCCTGACATACAATCACGATATTTTAAGGCGTGATCACCCCATGTCCAAGTTATGTCTGCGTTTGCAATAATGTTCTGAATCCAGAGTTATAAATCGTGTTTCA
>NC_051405.1:33689163-33689550 GCF_015228065.2 Penaeus monodon
TCGCAATTAAATTTACCTAGCTTTAAATGCCTTGTTCCGGCTCTGACCGTTCTTTGCTCCCTTTTAGGAAATACCTTGACATCTATCTTTCCTTAGATTTGAAAAACAGGCTTTACCAGTGACTGAATCCTCTGAAAGCATATAAACAGCGCTGGAGACCACATAGATTAATCACCCGCGTGTCTTACGAATCACCCAGAAGAGCCGTGAAGCAAAAATGATGCGCTTCACAATCTCCACGCTTATGAATTGCTGTTGCCTCGGTACACAGCACTCACCCTCTCTCCGTTGCCGAGCACTTTGAGGGAGAGAAAGATTCTGTTGTTGCTGAGTTTTGTTTTTGTTGGTAACATTAGGCATTAAGAAAATAGTAATGTTTAATGTGGA
>NC_051405.1:33690898-33691269 GCF_015228065.2 Penaeus monodon
ACATACGTAATAATTAAGAATATCTATATCACACATAACTGACACATAGGCTTGAAAAAAGAAGAATCATCATCGAACTTTACATCAAAGTTACTTTTTACAAGTCTATGTATCTGTGTATGACATTAATATATAAAGTGTTAGTAGCATGCACCCGCATCCAGTCTCTTACGGCCGTATTTAGCAAGACGAATTTTTTGCTTTGAAGTTAGATTACTCATGCCAAGCAGTCTATTTGCAGAACCCTCGGGGCCTTCCTTGGCTAGCAGAGATGTGCGTGTCGGCGGAGAAATCAGGTATTGCCAAGTGCTTTTATGTCAAGGTGAAAAAAAAAAAACTGTTACGTTCTGGTTATCCCAATGGGAGCGGCG
>NC_051405.1:33691802-33692045 GCF_015228065.2 Penaeus monodon
ATCCTTACACTCTTTAACCTTTCACCCTGAATACTACAAGTATACTTTCAAAAGGAAGGAATTTCAGATTCATCTACCTCATGATACCAACCTATTGCAGCTTGAACTTACCATCGACAAGGGAAATACTATTTGTTCGGTGCTTTCAAAGTGTCTATGCACTGGCATGTTGTTTACATTAATACTGGAAACTCACGGGCCAACTGTGTACTTGTAGAGTCTGTTGTGTAGGTAGATATATGA
>NC_051405.1:33692235-33692363 GCF_015228065.2 Penaeus monodon
GAGGGACCCATCTCACGCTTCTTCTGAGAAATATATAAATTAATTGCTATGCATATTTGTCATCTTGAACTGCCATGTCTCTGTTGATTTCGAAGCCTCAGCGAAAAGGGTATTGGGATGAAAAAGCA
>NC_051405.1:33692822-33693395 GCF_015228065.2 Penaeus monodon
GCTCTAAAGGAATTTCAGTTATGGTCCATATCACTTTCCGTCAAATTTATTTCTATCCTTATCTCTACTCCCCCAGGCTTCAGCAGCAGAAGATGACGCACGGAGTAGAGGAGGAAAGGGAAGTTTTATACTCGAAAAAGTGGCTGCAAAAAGGTCATAAAACTGATGCTCTTCCGACTCAGGGATAAAATGATCATATAAAAAGGACGTGATATGTCATTGTGAAGGTGTGTGTAGACTGTGTATGCGATTGTGCTTGCTTTTGCCCGTTCTGGTAACCGTTTATTGAGTTTAGGGAACGTATATCATTGTGTTTATTTGTGTAGGGATCAAAGAGGCGTCTAATAAACAGTTGCCGAGGAAGGTCACCATTAAACGGCTGCCCATTCCGTCGCGGTCCCTAGTCTCATGCCAAGAACTCTCACGGACAGGAATCTCTCGCTCTCACAGAGAGAATTCGAGATCTAACTGGTCTTTACGGAGGCGAAACTTTTGCGGGTGTGGAGGAAAATTAATATTACGGGAGAGATTGCCTTTGTTGTGTTCAAAAACAAACAACACATATCAATATGT
>NC_051405.1:33693563-33693857 GCF_015228065.2 Penaeus monodon
TCCCATATATACACACACAGAGAGACAGACACAATGCAATTATACCTATATCACTATATGGAAATTATTAATATTTTCGCGCCATTTTCTTTTTTTTAACATTAATCTGAACATGTCTACAGCCACAAACATATTTGCTGTTGTTGCTAATGACAGAGATAACCAAACGCCAGTTCCGCCTTAATAGGTGAGCGGAAAATGTTTTAGTGACTTTTGCAATCTCAAGAACCGCTTTTTAACTCGGAGGTAATATTGAGCTGCCCTCTTTTCACACGCAAACGCACGTAGTCGATC
>NC_051405.1:33694013-33694089 GCF_015228065.2 Penaeus monodon
CACACGAAGACAGAGAGAGAAATCTAACCATTTTGCCATTATCATTATTTTGATTTCTTGCTGACGTGAGAGTAGT
>NC_051405.1:33694120-33694466 GCF_015228065.2 Penaeus monodon
CAGTGCTCTTAGTTTTTCAAATAATCTTTCCAGCAAACGATGTCTATTGATGAGACTCGTTGGTTATTGCAAAGTTACGTCATTCACCTGTCTGCAACATGATTTCAACAGCGCTAGCATGTGTTGGCAATTTTATTCACATTCAACGATTGGGAAAAAAAGTCTACAAAACATTGACAAACACGAAATCAAGTCAATATCAAGATGTAAATAAAAATCTGGACACGTAACATTTAACGAGATTGGATTCCCTCAATCTTGTTGTGCGTTAGATACAGGATTCGATTAATTTCATTTGATAATCCATAAAAAGGGGACACTGACCCCCCAAAAAAAATATATATAT
>NC_051405.1:33694501-33694787 GCF_015228065.2 Penaeus monodon
AATAAAACAAAAAACATAAAGTATTTTCCTCGACATTGCTAAAAGATTAATAGGTAATCAGATATATGTACACCAAAATCTTTCATCGTAAGGAAAAAGGCTGTGATCAATCGCTATATATCGCATATTTAATCTGGTTACGTTTAGATTTTAGCTGAATGGTATGCCTCGTGATATACTGAGTGGAATGAGTAACTGACGAAGGGTAATTAGATTAATAGGTATTTAATTAGCTTTATGCAAATACCATTTCCTAGTTGTGTGTTTATACACATACACACATATA
>NC_051405.1:33694831-33695106 GCF_015228065.2 Penaeus monodon
CATCCCTTGCATATGATATAAAATTCCTGTGAAACCGTAAAAACTGAGATGAGGAAAACCAATTTACGTGAGAATGCTTTGAAAAGTCAGTTCATTATAGTTTGTGAAAAAAATAAGTCTGCCATATAACGCAGACTCGTTTAACCTATTTCGTTGCTAAGTTGGGTTGTAAACTTATTCTTTGAAGATATCAGGCTTTTATATTCTATGCAAAAAATATATATTTTTACTCTTCTTGTGAAAAGGTCAGACTGTCATTTCTGTACAAAAAGGGA
>NC_051405.1:33695356-33695452 GCF_015228065.2 Penaeus monodon
TATACTATATGTTTGGCCGTGTTAATATTTGTGCGTGGGTGTGCACATACTTCCATTCTCAAGTGTATGTTTATATTTAAACGTCTGAGCTTATAC
>NC_051405.1:33695617-33695711 GCF_015228065.2 Penaeus monodon
TACTATATTTTTGGCCGTGTTAATATTTGTGCGTGGGTGTGCACATACTTCCATTCTCAAGTGTATGTTTATATTTAAACGTCTGAGCTTATAC
>NC_051405.1:33695831-33696151 GCF_015228065.2 Penaeus monodon
CATGAATAAGTGAATGTATGTCTTGGACACAAGCGAGATTTTCTTTCTTATTCAACGAGTGTCAAAGAAAATGCCGTTTAAATTACGTAACAGGGTGATGAGTTTTTGTTTGTTAATTGACAAACTACGTCGTTGGGCGGTAAGCAGAAAATACTAGATTATTATCATTTAATTCATGTACATCTAAATATCAACTTAAAACCTTCGCATCATTTCGCCATTTTATATTCATGTGTCACGTGATTCCAGAACTTCTCTTTTTTTCATAGAAACGAAAAGAATCTCAATAAACCTTTTGCGCTCCTTGCGAAGAGCAGCGA
>NC_051405.1:33696498-33696710 GCF_015228065.2 Penaeus monodon
AATAGAACAGATAGAAGAGGGGTGCTGGAATCCGATCACGTACTATATATATATAAGAAGGCGAAATATTGCGAAGGTTTTACGCACAAACTTTATCATATTTTCTCTTCCTTTTCAAGAAGCGTGGATGGGATGAAAGCGCAGACGGAGAGTCTGATAATAAATTAGGCGAATGACAATGGAGAAAAATGGAACGTGTCTAGGCTTCTCCT
>NC_051405.1:33696852-33696951 GCF_015228065.2 Penaeus monodon
GATAATCAGTCATTGAAAGGAAATGATTTTGAAAACTAAAATTCTATTAAACTCGACTTACTCATTCTCAGAAAAAAATATTGGCGTCCCAGTGTTCTC
>NC_051405.1:33696985-33697083 GCF_015228065.2 Penaeus monodon
TTTTTTTATTATCACAACTATTATCATTTTACATTGTTAGACTCAATGATAAGGAGAATATCAAGTACAAGTGCGTCATAGTTGTTGGGGGGGGGGGG
>NC_051405.1:33697124-33697232 GCF_015228065.2 Penaeus monodon
GTCAGTTCTGAAATCGGCATTGCCAGTAATGCTGTCAAGTTTAGTTTAGCTTTTTGTTGGAATTCTTACCTTCATGTGAGAGAGGGCTTTGATATATTCAGGGAAGAA
>NC_051405.1:33697338-33697537 GCF_015228065.2 Penaeus monodon
CAGCGTAACTAAGTCTCAAGAATTTTTGATGTGCAAGAAAAGCTTTTAAAAAGAAGTATATGAATTTGCTTCAAAAATAACTTTAAAAGGAGGGGGTGGGGGAGATCGACATAGAAGGGAAGCGGGTGAAGGAGAAAGAGGAGAGATAATAAAGGAAGAGAGAAAGCGAAGGAGACAGCGATGATCATTTACATACGAG
>NC_051405.1:33697714-33697854 GCF_015228065.2 Penaeus monodon
TAGAACTTTGGGTCTGACGTCGAGTGTCTTAGGTAAGCCACGGTAAGCAATCTGCAACGATGCTGTTGATTCATGTATCGAGAGCTGCAATACGTATCGTAGGAAGAGGGGGTGGGTCTGCTGGGTGACTGAAGAACGAG
>NC_051405.1:33697911-33698695 GCF_015228065.2 Penaeus monodon
ATGGCGAGGCTGCATCCATTATTGGGTGAAGCTCCCGTGTCATGTCGTGATAAGTCTGAAGTCGCTGATAATGGTGGCTTCCGTTGATCCTGGAGCTGTGTTGTGGGAGCAGTGTAGCCAAATGCATTGCACGAGGTATGAGTTTTCTTTCCCTTCATCAGTAGATATATTTTATTTCTAAAAGATGAAGAGTCACGTGTCTATATAACGATGATTATTCTTCCTTCTCCCCAGGGCTGGTCTAAGCGCAAGGAAATCCCTACATGCATGTCTCCCATTTATCCACATTTTAGAATCTACACAACGTCATGTACCTAATGCCAAGAAATTTTCGCTTCCGTTCTCGAAATGACTAAGACCTGCTCATTAGACGAATCCCCTCCCGGCATTAATGATTACGTCAGTTTTACTCGTTTACATCAGCCATCCCTTATTTTCCTGTCTGTCTCTTTCCTTCGTTACGTTTCCCCCTCTTTCCCGGATGTGTGCAACAGAAATCTTGCAAGAGCGTTCAGGTCCGCTATTGCATATTGTGTCCCCTTTCCAGTGTTAGATTTTTTCTACCGGAGGCTAGAATGCTCGGAATAAAAACCTCTGTTTCGTGATCAAAAACTGTCACTTGCTTCTTTCTTTCCCGCAGATAGAGAACCAGTTGATGTCCCTTTGGACTTCTTAGGTAACTGATGGTATGCTTCGCTTCATTTCTGTTTAGTATTTCATCTCCTTTATGCTTATTTCCTAGTTTCAGCTACATGTTAATACCAGTAACATACGCCTACTTAAT
>NC_051405.1:33698747-33698830 GCF_015228065.2 Penaeus monodon
CCATTGCTATCTGTAACAGCCAAAAGCAAATTAACAATCCTCCAACAGAAGAAAGCTGTTCGGAACCTCCTGTGACGAAAGGT
>NC_051405.1:33698847-33699514 GCF_015228065.2 Penaeus monodon
CTCCCGCTCGAGAACATCACCATTGCGGTCGGGACGCTGGCTGACGAATGAATGAGAGAATATTGCAAACTCAACACGACAGGAAGAAAAAAAGTAGACAAAAGAAAAGATAAAACCGGAAGAATAAGCAGCAAATGCTGGAACAAAAAAAAATAATAATGATGACACCAGGTGATGTATCCCGATGAAAATCCGCGACTGCCACAGCCAAGGTGGTCCTTCTCCTTTGTCTAAATGTCAACGATCTAAGAAAGTGTTATAATAAAAGGTTCATTCTTTTTCTTTCAGGCAAAGTCTTCCAACAGTTTCTGTAATATTCATCTCGCGCGGAATTCCTTTTACTCTGAGTGTGAAATTATTTTTCCAGATGAAACGCTTTCTTTCGTAATAATACGTTTTAGTTGCCAAGAAGATTGCACAGAAAAGACAGAAAGCATAGTTTAGCATGAAAGGGATATATTTCCCAAAACAAAAGTAGAAAATACTATGCAAATACTTTCGATGTGTTTAATCATCATTCCGATCGTAAATCCTATAAGAAACTAATTTCGCAAGATAAAATATCATCAGATGAAGAAATTGATAAATGACATTTAGTTTTTGACGAAGTTAAAACAGAACTTCAGAATCGGTGTTTTGATACTGAATACATCTGTTGCGATGTATC
>NC_051405.1:33699699-33699820 GCF_015228065.2 Penaeus monodon
CTTTGCTCATTCTGCCTTTCCTTGCCTTGGACTGAGCATCATTACCTGACATTTCAGTTACCTCTTCCATTTTCCTTTTCTGTGTGATTCTCCCCTCACTGGCTACCCTAATTATCGTTCA
>NC_051405.1:33700132-33700348 GCF_015228065.2 Penaeus monodon
GGCAACCGATACTATGCATTTAAAAATCAGTGAAAAGACAAATTTGTTTTAAAGATTCACATAATGACTCCAAGATGTAAAGCACCGGCATTCCATCATTGTAAAATTATTGAAGAAAAATCAAAAGATTATTTTTGAGATTTATTGACAGGCGGTCGATCCGTCAGGCGGTCCTCTTGGGTTCCCGTCTTGGCCCATTTTTCCTTGCTGGATCAA
>NC_051405.1:33700878-33701038 GCF_015228065.2 Penaeus monodon
ATGAAATATTATGTGTATTTTTCACAGATTACCTTTTAGACATATAAAGAATCTTTTGGGTTCGTATTTCTTTATCATGCTTTCGTTCACATTTCTTCCTTTCATCCTTTCCATTTTCTAATCTTTGAAAGCCTTGGCTCTTCCTCTCACTGTATGTCTG
>NC_051405.1:33702534-33702873 GCF_015228065.2 Penaeus monodon
TCTCTCTCTCCTTCTATCGGAGTCTCCCTTCCTCCCTTCTTCACAATCATTCTCACTCTTATACGGAGCACTCAGAGCCAATAAGCAGATGCTACGTAAATGTTTAAACATTTTGTCGTTGAACCGAACATTGGGCCTTACATACTGGTTTAGTCAGCTAAAATGTCACTACACACGGACGTACATATGAAAGAGTGAAAATGATATCGGTAAGCCTACGTTGCACAGGATGGAAAGGGAGATAACCTTTTCCAGGGAGAATGTCATACAGCCAGATTTAGTTCTTATATCTGCCAAGAAAGCCATGGAATGAGCTAAAGACTAGTTAATTATTATTAT
>NC_051405.1:33702929-33703574 GCF_015228065.2 Penaeus monodon
AATATAGTTTTCACGTCTCATGACTAAAGAATAACACATATTGTATTCCTGGAGTTTCTCGCTGAGCACATGTATCACACCTTTTATCTCATATTGTAAATGCCTAATCACAGGTTCTTTCTGACAAACTTATTACAAGATAGCGAGATCCGCAGAAGCAAAACCTACGCGCTGCTCGCTCCCGAGAAACGTTTTCAGGTCACGCAGAGCTTTTGCACATTGATTACTCCTCCAAGAGAAATTACTGCAAAACTTTACGTTGCAGCCGGTTCTATCTGTACAGCCAAATTATCTTCTGTTTCTGAAATAATCTTCGGTCTTCAAAACAGTTAAATCTTTACCGGGAAAATAATATCAAGGGTAAGGCTGTAAGGCTGGTTTGTTAAGGGATAACGAAAAAGTTTTCAATCTCTTAAAAACTGTGCTGGCATCCATCTGAATTGAGACCTTCGTTGATCCGTTCGTTTTTTTTTAATATTCTGTATTTGCCAGTTCGTTTAATCAGAATATTGATGCAACATGTCGAGAAAGGTTTAAAGGTTCAAAGTGTATTGCATATTCAGGGGATACTAAAATAAAATCCAACATGAAAATGACTAAAAACTCGCTCGCCCTTTCAGTCTCCCTTCCCAATCACTTTCCTTT
>NC_051405.1:33703652-33703775 GCF_015228065.2 Penaeus monodon
GTACCCTTCTTCTCCAATACTAGAAAGATACATTACAGATCGATAATGGCTCACGCTCTCGATCCACACTTGGCATCACGTTTCTAAATTGTATAATTCCCTTGTTTTAGAGAATTGCATTTT
>NC_051405.1:33703808-33704142 GCF_015228065.2 Penaeus monodon
GGTAGATAATACTTCGTGGGAAATGTGAAGTTTTTGTTGAAAGTTTTAGTCTGTGATCTAAATTAGGAATAAATAATAAAATTTTCTACTCGAGGTATCCCGTTGGGGATAAAAATGTGACATACGTTTTTATCTTGACCTTTCCTTCTCCTTTTTCAGTGCTATTTGCTTCGTTTAGCCTAAGATATATTCATTTGACAATAATTAATAATTGTTAATAAAAGCACACGTGATTATCAGTATCAATTATGGCGAAAAGTGAGATGCCGCTCTTACTGCCTTTTTCGCTCAGCATCATCTATTAAGAAAGAAAAAAAAACGCGACAAACGAACA
>NC_051405.1:33704273-33704578 GCF_015228065.2 Penaeus monodon
TGTTCAATGGGTGTTTGGCGCCAAACCTCTTAGCTAGCCTACGGACATCAGTTATACGTTTATTTAAATCCATGTGTATATATATTCCTTTCTTTGGATGCTTATATTATTCTATATGTATCTTTCTTCATTGAACTTCCTTTCAACTTTCATAAACACGACACTCTTGTGATAAACGGTATAAATAGACCGTTCTTCAGCTTTGATATTTTTATTTGCGTTTTTCTTGTATGTACTTTTATAGATCTTACAGTCAGTCTGCAGTCTAACAAGTATTGTTTATTCGTTTTATTTAAAGCTGCTCC
>NC_051405.1:33704631-33705122 GCF_015228065.2 Penaeus monodon
TCTTATGTGTAACGGCTTTTATTTTGATACTAATAGTGTTGAGTTTTGCCTTTTGTTTCGTTTTTTTTTCTGTTGATGAGAGCAGAAGTTACTAAAGAAATGAATGCATAATTAATAAATAACAAACAAAACGAGAACTGAAGACTTTAAATGGCAAATGACAAATTGCAATAATCACAGTATGAATAAGTGAAGATGTAAATGAAAATAAACAACTTACAAGAGAAGTAATATAATTGACACTCATTAACCATCTCATCCGTTCATCTTATTTCAACGGTTTGGCTTCAATAATAAGTTTAGTTTGCTTTGGTGCTTTTAATTCAATTATATGCATCTCTAATAACTATCTATATTTTCTTTGGTATATGCTTTGGTTGGAAGACTATGTTAGCATTCTGTGTAGATAAAGAAGCTACCAAGTATGACATCACACCATAAGATATTTTGCATCAATAAGGATTACCGAAACAGGAGGCCGGAAGTTCTGT
>NC_051405.1:33705150-33705464 GCF_015228065.2 Penaeus monodon
GGCAGAGAAAGGCATAGTTGCAGCAGGGAATATTCAGTGGTAAAAAATTAGTTTTATATTGTCTATTCTATAGTACATACTCAAAACACGAACTAGCTAACTGCTCCTTATCAGTCTGAAATGATCAGTCTCACAGCGTTCTAAAAGTTATCTGGAATTCTGGACGAGCCAGGGTGCTAAAACGCGCTCAAAACATGCGTGTCACTGCGGCTCAGCTTTATGTTTCCAGGGTAGTGTTTTACCATTTATTTGCCTTCAGTTACCGCGTCTCTTCTACAGTCTCAAGCTGGTAATTGGCTGGAGTGTGTTGTGGC
>NC_051405.1:33706344-33707225 GCF_015228065.2 Penaeus monodon
TACAAACAAATTAAATTATCATGGAGTTGGATTGAACAATGTTAACCGTCTGACGTAGAAATAACCTACATTAATGAGCGTCGGGTTAACATTAGCCAGCGGGGAGGCCTACCTTCGCATGTAGCACCCGAGGTAACCTTTGAGCTATTCTTTAGAGAAAACGGTAATTCATATGGGCTGTGTCTGTGTGATTTTTTTTTTTTTATTGCGCCTTTTATGTGAAAATAAAATAAATACAGTTGATCACCTTTTTATTTATTCATCTCTTTTATATTCACAACCGGATTAAAAACGTAAATTAAAAGTAAGATCTCTCGATTCGAGATCCCACGACTTTATTTGCTCATCTCCATGCACGACACATAAACAATTGCATTTTTTATGCAGGCTTACTTTTCTGTTGTTTTCGCCATGGAGAGTGACGCGCTTGTGTGTGTCCGTGGAAGTTTTATTTTGAAGTTGTTTATAAGAGAGGGAAATGTAAGAGAATAATACCCCTGTCTGTACAGAGCGGTCACTCGTTTTCTGGCATTTTATTAGAAAAGTTGACACATATGTGAATCAGTTTGCGTGTGTGTCAGTGCGTAATAACCCACTTTTATGAACTGGAAAATCATATTATCTGTAACGATACATTGTCATTGTTCTTATTAGTTGTATTGATATTCTTCTGGTACGGATCATGGAAATTGTTAGAATGTATATTTTCATCAAAGCATGGGTGATCTTTGAACATCAGTAGTGAAAAAGAAGTTTTAATAATTGTCTTTAAAAATATAGAAAAAATGAAGCGTAATATTTTGGTTTTATCGAGAAAAAAATAAAGCTCTAATTATGCACATGTGGACATCGATCATTTGAAGCACGCGCGTCATAAGGTA
>NC_051405.1:33707412-33707720 GCF_015228065.2 Penaeus monodon
TTTTGAGAACACCTCTGGACGCGTTAATTTTTTTCACTTATTCATTTTATACATATCTGCCTTCGGTGCACGTTCATGTGACAAGAATGAGCTAAAGACGAATACATTAAACCAATGTTATTTGTTAAGCACAAACATTTACCAAAAAAGTTGAAAATAAGGTAAATTAATAAAATCAAAGAAAAGTACTGAATGGAACACCTGAACCATTATCCAAAAAGGAAACAAAATCCACATTCCTGGAAACACATGAAGGAGTGTATAAAATTACTAATTATTTACGGGAAACAAACGGAGAATCTATTATT
>NC_051405.1:33709461-33709689 GCF_015228065.2 Penaeus monodon
TTCCCCCTCTCCCAGTCTCTCACCTTTTGCAGTATTCTGCATGGAGATGCCTTTTGAACTCCCCTTCTCCATTCACATGTATCAATAAAACCTAGCATCCAGGACGTAAAGTAAGGAATGCCTTGGGAATATTGCCTGAATTTGGCATGAATGGATTGAATATTATACTTATTTTCTGGGCTCAGGAACAGATGTATCAGGCGCAGAGCAGCTACCTACTGTTCACAT
>NC_051405.1:33711449-33712312 GCF_015228065.2 Penaeus monodon
CCCCTCATCCCCCACCCTCTCTATGTATCTGTCTGCCTTTCTATCATTTTGTGTGCGCATACATACATATGCAAGAAAATGACAAATTGCATTCAGTATCCCTAAAAGGCAGCAGTCATGTCACCGGGGGAAACCTATTCACAGAAAGCAAAAGGGAAGCTTTTCACAAAATGACACCGATCAGGCAAGATGTTCGAATAAAAGCCAAGGCCATTGAGATCCCAGCGAAGTCTTATTGAAGCTGGCATTGCTGAACCACTGGTCCCACTGAAGTCTTATTGAAGTTTGCATTGTTGAACCACTGGTCCCACTGAAGTCTTATTGAAGTTTGCGTTGCTAAAGCACTGGTCTCATTGAAGTCTTATTGAAGCTCGCATTGCTGAATCACTAGTCATTAGTTGATTCCCCTGCAATGGGTTTGATGAAAGGGAGATGACAAAGGATGGGAAGACGTACAAACAAAATAAAAAGATATCATGGATAAGAGCAAAGGGAAATTATAACCGAAAACATAACAAGGGCATATGAAACCAACAGCGAAATCAAGCTGGACGTAAATAATGGTTCCTATCTATATTATCTACGTATCTAGAGATTAGCGTAAGTGCTTGTAATGTTTCATCTGATTCTCGGGTACCTTTATACATTATGATGGCCAGAAATAAGCTCAGCTAGAAATTGCAACATGTCGGATTCTAGAAGAAATTGCGTTTTTTCTCTTGGTCATTTCATTTTTGCTTATAATCTTCGTCAGCTCCCAAATCCCACTACAAGCTTTGTAAATCCGGGCCTATTGATTATTTTTCGTTACATTACTAGAAGCCAATATGTCGATGGATGTCAAAAGTCAGAAAGAAGAACCA
>NC_051405.1:33712362-33712561 GCF_015228065.2 Penaeus monodon
CTGAAAACAGCAAGTTCAAACGCTTGTCAATAATTCTCGAAAATGATTTTTAATTATCCATCAGTGTTTTCACAGGGAAGAATCTCTGCTATTTCCTTTGTTTTCTGTTTTGCATCTATGAGGAATTACGTTCAGAGAATGTTTTAAGATTATATTCATCTCCTCACTGAAATCGATAAACCATCGTTTATAAGATTCA
>NC_051405.1:33712658-33712784 GCF_015228065.2 Penaeus monodon
TTATATACATACATATACAATAGAGTAAGTACAGTACTGGAAATATACAAATGAGTTTAGCACAAGCATTTCAACAGAAAAATACCTACATGCAGCAAATGCGAACGATGATAATAATAGGTTTGC
>NC_051405.1:33713005-33713205 GCF_015228065.2 Penaeus monodon
GCATCGAGGAGCTGCGACGAAGGGAGGAGAGATCCCTCGCGAGGAAAGAGGAAGGAGAAAGGAGACAAGGAACCGGTAAGGGTTGCTAAGGGTCGTATCTGATGAGAATCACAGGAAAGGGGAAGGGAAGAGGAAAATGAAATGTTAGAGAATCAAGCAAGTCCAAGATAGGAAAAAAAAGGATGGAGCAGCGCTCGTCT
>NC_051405.1:33713412-33714891 GCF_015228065.2 Penaeus monodon
GTTTCATGTCTGAACTATATGAGTATCACAGAAATGTTCAAAAGACTGCATGAAACAAAAAATAATTATTCTTATAACGATTTTAAGCTCAGTTTACCAAAAGTTTCCAAGTCACTGACAAAATGAAAATGGAGAATGAAGACGCCTTTACCTATGACAGTCAAGGATTTGCTCCTGGGTGTAAGAGCACTTTGTGTCATCAATTTTTCTTTCGTCCAGTATTCGCTGCTTGTTCTTCCACTCTCACCTTCTTCTTTTGTCTACATCTTTTCTTCCCGTCGTGTTGCGTTCGTAATATTCTCCCCTCCTCATGTGTCAAGCCGGCTTTACCCACCGCAATGGTTATGTTTCCCCCTTCGTCGCTCTTGTTCTGGTGGATAATTGTTACTTTATTCTTGGCTGTTACGGGTAGCAGTGGGAATTATAATGATATCAGAGAGAGGATGTAAAGAGTATGATTATGATAACCATATTAAGCAGGAATAGCTCTCATGCTATTAACATTAACAGTTATTAATAGTAGTAAGTAAGTCAGTAACTCAGAGGGAACATAAAGCATAATTGAAGTGAATTACTCAATAGAAAAAAAAAAACATCATCAGTTACCCAAGGGACTGCAATTGGTTCTCCAGCCGTGGAACCAAAACAGAGCAAGTGAAGCTTTGATTCGGACTAATGCAGCAAAGAATTCTTACAGGGACATAATATGAAATGGCGGGCCTAAAGGCTTTCGCAAGACGTCTGTTGCACACATGGCTGATGCAATTGAGGAATTTTACTCCAGGAAAGAGGGGGAAACGTAGCTAAAGAAAGAGACAACAGGAGTAGAAGGGATGGCTAATACAAACGAGCAGAATTGACGTGATCACTTATACAGAGAGGGGGTTCATCAAATGAGCAAGACTTACTCCTTCAGAGAGAGGAAAGAAGTTTTGGAATAAGGTACATAACGTTGCGTAGTGTGGAATAGGAAAACTATTTCAATAGCTTTTCGTGTTTTGAAACCAGGGCTCGATATAGAGACTAAGAAAAAGACAAAAGGGAAAAAAACAACCATATTTATTACAACTCGTGACCATTCATCATTTTGAATATACATCTATTGAATAAGAAAAACTCACCTCTATCGTCCCACACGTTAGCTTACATTTTGCTCCATTTAGCGTTACATTGTCCAACAGTGAGGATAAGGGATATCAACATCAAAAGAGGCTAAGCATAGACTCGTGGAGGCATGTCGAAGGAGCTGGACGCGGTAATGAACGGAGGCACAGCTCCCTCGCCCTCAAACCTCATCTCAGTCTCTTCCTACGCTCTTACGGCTCATCCTTCTGCTCCTCCTACGGGATACCCTGCAGTGCGAGAGGGAACGGCGCTGTAGCAGAGTTACGATCAGTTGCGACATCGGCGGCAGCGCTGGCGGATGCGGAGACGAAGCTTCCGCGACAGAAGTCAACAACAGACTCTAAGAATGACTCT
>NC_051405.1:33714924-33714996 GCF_015228065.2 Penaeus monodon
ATGTAAGTAGTCATTTATAAATATGAGCAAGCTATTTATCGTTCATATTACCGCTACTTCCTCATTTTTTTC
>NC_051405.1:33715037-33715626 GCF_015228065.2 Penaeus monodon
CTTCAAATTTTATCTCCCGACTCCCATCCTCTTTCTTTCTATTTCTACCCTAACCTCTTTTTAACCTTCCTCCTTTTTAGAGTGAATATAGTAATACTCGAAACGTGTGAGAATCAGAGAGATGCAAATCTTCTTTTGGATGAAAATATGAATATCAGCACGACGCCATTCAAAATCCATTTCTCCGCTGTGAATTATGACTTTTAAACCGACAAAGAAAACCATAAATCAATTGCAATACACAGACCAGATATAAAATAAGCCCCGCCCCTTTTCCTCATTTTTCACCGTCGGAAAACAAAACACAATCAAGCCACAGACCCATTGCCTTGGACTCGTAATAAATGTAATTCGCGGGGGTCGATTATCGTTAATATGTTGTTAAAGCGTTACTGATTGTGTAGCTGGCGATACAGGAGAAGGCTGTAGTGACTGGTTGTGTCTAGATATATTGTCTATTTGTATGTACAGTGAATAAACTATGTTGAATTTTATGGTAACACCGAGGATATCTTTTGGTAGTATAATTTTACTGAAATAAGGATTTCCTTTCAACAGATCAGATATTGTTGTTTAGACGAGTGTATCG
>NC_051405.1:33715713-33716180 GCF_015228065.2 Penaeus monodon
AATTTTCGCCTGCTAAGCACCATTTCTTCACGACTGCCTCTAATAACGTTCCTAACAGCAGAAAATAAATAACAGAAGCTGGAGAACAATTTTTTTTTCCTATTTTCCGAGAAGAAATTCTTATTGATCTTTATTCGATTCTTCTGACTATTAACCCTTAACAAGAGGGAAAAAAAAACTCTTATTCCATTTCTTTCTGTTCTTCGTTTCCTCATTTATTTCCACATCCTTCATTAGCCCTTCCATCCTATTCACACTTTTTTGGAAAAGAAAAAAGAAGAGTCTGAGCAACGATTCGGATTTACTTATTTCTTGATCAGCAAACCTTTCTTCTTTTCATTCATGAAACAAAAGAACCTCAGAAAATCTTCTTATTCTATGAATATCGTATCTACCCTCAATCCCTCTTTCAGTCGCTGTCATTCATATGTGTATTTTTCAATGTCCCAACAATTTTCGAGTTTTGA
>NC_051405.1:33716564-33717316 GCF_015228065.2 Penaeus monodon
TTCTACGAGTGCCTCCTCGCTGCTTCTGGATTGAAAATTGAACCAAATACCAAAACAGAATTCACAATTAGGAATCTAACTTGTTGCACTTTCTATCCGAACTAATTTCTGACCTCATAAAAGTTTGGCTATATTGCAGTTTGGTAAACCTGAAAACCAGATGAAACATTGGAAGTGCTTATTCAGATTAATCTTGTGACACGCAGATAACATGGCTTGGAAACATTGATTATTTAAGTTCACCGATAATTTGCTGTTCGTTATGTTTTCGTCAATGATTTCCTGTTTGCTTTTTTTCCACGAAATCTTTTCAATTTGTTTGTTTGTCTTCCCGTTCTTAGCCATCTCCCGTTCATCAAAGCTATTGCAGGGGAATCAACTACTGACCAGTGATTCAGCAATGCCAGCTGCAGTAAGTGATAAGGGATCTCAATGGCCTTGGCTTTTATTCGAAAATCTGGCTGATCGTTTCCTGATTTTTGATAAGCTTTCCTTTTGCTTTCTGTGAATTGGTTTCCCTCGGCGACATGATGCAGCCTTTTAGGTGCCGAAGGAATACTGGCTTTCCAAATATGGGGTTGGTAAATATAAAACATAAATTTTTCTTTCCTTTCCATTTCTCATTTGCTTTTGCACGAATGTGTATTTGTACAGCAACGTCTCAATTTCATATTTTTATATTGCTTATCTTTCCCGTTTCTTTTGCATACATAAGTATGCACACACACAAAATGAGAGAGAGTTGGGGAGGC
>NC_051405.1:33717459-33717580 GCF_015228065.2 Penaeus monodon
TTGAGAGGGGCGGGGGGAGGGGGGTCAGACGAGCCTTGATGTGAAGAATCACTCCTCTTCAGAGACACTTCCGCTGACTAAACACGCTCACCACTCCTACAGTAATACATCACCTGCTGCA
>NC_051405.1:33718467-33718790 GCF_015228065.2 Penaeus monodon
ATTCCCTTCCAGAGAGTATTAGCGACAACAGGGAAGCAAACTAGATGAAATATGTAAACAAGCGTTCAGGGGGAGTTCGTCCCTCGGTGACAATATATTACTTCGTGTGGAACGAATATCTTGGTTTTCGTTAACATATGAATTGTTAACAACCTTCTTGACTTTAAGAAAGTGTTCTGCATTATTCATATCGACGTGATGGCTGCAAAAACTGTAAAAGTTTGTACATAAACCTCTTAGGAATAGGCTTTCTTACTATTAAATAATCTTTTTCGGTGAATGAATGAGTCTAAATCTAGCTGTTTAACGCTATAGCACGACAT
>NC_051405.1:33718856-33719047 GCF_015228065.2 Penaeus monodon
AAACGCCATGCTTTTCACTTAAACTAACGATAACACAGATTTCCATCACTGGGTTTTCCACACTCTTGTAATCCCTTTTGTTGCCTTCGTCAATTTACAGTCGTCAGCTACAGAAAGGTCTGGGAAAAGGAATTAAGGAATTACTAACACACTTAAGGAGCTTCAATGGGAGAAAACATTTGAGGTTAAAT
>NC_051405.1:33721394-33721488 GCF_015228065.2 Penaeus monodon
GCAAGGGCCGGGGGGTGGGGGGAGTTCGGTAGCGATGTTCGTGTTGCTTGTTCTTTCTATTGTTTTCTTTTTTCTTAAAGCTTCGTTTCGGTAT
>NC_051405.1:33721656-33722825 GCF_015228065.2 Penaeus monodon
GAAGGTTTAATAGGCGAGCAAATCGGAGATCTAGCTGGCTTTGAGCTTTGACCTTCACTCCACTCTCCTGAGCCTTCAATATTCTGTATATATTTACCTCTAGACATATTGTGCATTGTGCATTTTATCTCAACGCACAATATCTACAGTGTAACATTGCAATATCAAAGGTCTCAGTGACTTCAGTAAGTTGGTAAATAAATATCATTCATTTTCCTTGTTTTTTTTATAATTTTCAAAAGACGGATCTCCAAATTTGCATCAACAGTTTCATTACTTTGCAGAAACCTACACTACACTAAACCTCATTAAGAAAAAGCCCAAACCAGTCTTTGTTAACTGCAGACAGTGTTCCTAGAGCCAATATTTATCGATGTTTTCTAACTGAATTTTCAAAATATTCAGGGGTTGCATTTGGTGGTAAATTGGTAAAATTATTTATAATGCTACAGGCAATATACCGGATAACTACATTATTAAAAAAAAAATCTTCCTTTCCTTGATCATCCTCGTCATATTATTACGTTTTAAGGTTTGAAAGGTTAATGGGTCGCTAACGTTCTTCAGTCACTTGATGTGCTATTATAGACCTCATGTCCTTTTCTTTCTTAGTGTGCAACACCTTCAGACTACACTTTTCGCGTCATTGTGTATCTTCGTCGGTCTCGGAAATTCTACGAACTTATCCTTACCAAAACATAGGGGGCGATTCTTCAGGTAAACTGCAGGTGGATCATAGAGGCGTATACAAAGTATGGGATGTAATTAGTAGTGTAAATTTCATGTCTTCAGTAGAAAAAATATATATTAAGGAGAGAAGGCTGCGACCTATGCCTTTAATATTTAGGTTTTATAGAAATATGTCTATATAAAGATATAAATCTAAAATATACATCATGCCGAGTATCTGTAAATGAAAAAAGGTAATCCGTGTCATAGTTTTACTTTCTTTTCTTGTAAAAAAACACATTGAAACAAAGAGAGGGAGGTAAATGAAGGGGTGGAGAAGAAACGGTAACCTTGATAATCTTTAAGAAAGCCAGAATCTTAGGCGTGTTGACCGAAGAAGTTTCTTGTGCTCTCGGCCTCTCACGTTCCTCAAGGGCGTTACGATTGCTTGGCTGGAGTGAAAACAATTGTTGTTATCCTTCGGTTAATCAACGGAAACC
>NC_051405.1:33722874-33723005 GCF_015228065.2 Penaeus monodon
ACGTTTTAAATTAATTATAATTATTATTATATATATTTTTTGCTACAGACACTTCTGTTTGATATAGGATGTTCGGTGGTCAGAAAGTCAGAAATAAGGAGTTGAAATGAGAGGCTCACGCTCATGCAAAT
>NC_051405.1:33723218-33723346 GCF_015228065.2 Penaeus monodon
GATACGATAATGAAGATATTGAATTAATGAAATATAAGTACAGAATAATCTTTATCTTTTCCTTCATCGAGCACGGCCTAAATGTATTTACATGATTCGACAACAAATACTAGATATTAAGTAAGATA
>NC_051405.1:33723444-33723860 GCF_015228065.2 Penaeus monodon
CTGAAATTAGCAAATGCTAATAGCAAAAGTTTTGCTTTATCTATCCTGTGATTATCTGAACGGCGTTTTTATATGACGTGTTCCTTACTTTCCAGTTCTCCTTTGCTATTCTTAGTTACGATGAATACCCTGAAAGTCCTATTACTTCGTGAATATGTAATTCCTCCTCATCAAGTCCTTTGTCCTTTTCCTTGAATTATTCCATCTTATTCTATCTATGAATGCCTATGTGATACACTTACACAATGACACTTAAGTAATGCATATAACACCTATTGCATGTAAACACAATTGCACAAACACACGGTGAAACGGAACACAAATGCATAGAAAAAAAAAATGATTCCCCCCCCCGTGTTCTTTTTATCTCTGACTCCTCTCACGCCTTCCACCCGCCTTCCTTCGTTCTCCCTGTT
>NC_051405.1:33724173-33724456 GCF_015228065.2 Penaeus monodon
CAATGTCCCCAATCTCGACATTCCTCTCATCTACGCTGCAACCAACTTTCCAAATTAACCAAACACACTCTTTAGAAATTAAGATAAATGAATGCTCACAATAGTACACATCCCTTTGTTCATTTGTATAACAAGCCATGATTATAAGAAGTCTCGCTCTTTGTACTGACAGCTACATAAACACCCTAAATCCACTGAGACCTTTACACATATTTCTTTAATATGGACAGAAAAAAGTCGCTAGAGAGAGAGTGTGAAACGAAAAGACAAGGAAAGCTCTCTG
>NC_051405.1:33724825-33725170 GCF_015228065.2 Penaeus monodon
CGAAAGGGAATGATCATGCTTATTCCTATCACTTCTTTGATATCATCTAAGTATCGAGTGTTGGGTGCACCTCTCTTTCTTTTACCATAACCCAAGCCCAATCACGAGGTCATTACCCAAGCTAACACTTCTTGCCACGTCACCACTTTACGTCTGTCGATGGCGTTCAGCATTCTCTCATGAATGTCCGCCTTGTATTTTATCTAATACCCAACTATTTGTCTACAGAAGCGCAATTCAAATGTTTCCATTATTTTAATATCATTCTTATTCATTGCCTAAAACTGATTTGTAACTGACGATTGGAAACGCCAATGAGGAAGTCTTCTTTTTCGCTTTTAATTT
>NC_051405.1:33725598-33725740 GCF_015228065.2 Penaeus monodon
CTGGCGATGGATTCTTGAAAGTGGATTTCTTCGACTGACTGCAGGGTAAGTTAGGGGTCTACCGTAGACATTTATTTAACCTACTGAAACTAATCCAAGTCTTGTTATATTTTAGCTACAAAACTGATCATTTGTTATATCC
>NC_051405.1:33725862-33726048 GCF_015228065.2 Penaeus monodon
ACCGTAGAAATGAAGTAAAGCAGAAAAATAGAAAACAAGCAAACCCATCAGAGGAAGAAAAAGTAGAAAGGTCTCTCCACCATAAGGAAATACATATTTTTTCTTCTGACATGTTTTCCTCTCACGTAACAGGGATCGCTTCCTCACTTGTAGATGTGAATTGTTGTTTCCGTCTAAGTGTGTATG
>NC_051405.1:33726326-33726744 GCF_015228065.2 Penaeus monodon
CGTAAAAAGCGACCGTGTCTCGTCCGACGAACAAGCCGACCTTCCGGCGCCCATTCCAACTCGAAACCCAAACGCACTCTCTCTCGTCACTCGCCGGAGACGCACTTCGGTCATGCCCTGGACACGCTTATCGCAGACCCTGGGCACGCTCGTCCTTCTTGCCCCTTCCCCTTCCCTTCCTCGTCTCCCCTTCCCCTCCTCCCTCCCTCCTTGTCCCTTCCCCTTCCCTTCCTCCTCTCCCCTTCCCCTCCTCCCTCCCTCCTTGTCCCTTCCCCTTCCCTTCCTCCTCTCCCCTTCCCCTCCTCCCTCCCTCCTTGCCCTTTCCCCCCTTGCCGGCATACATGTCGCCTCTTGGTTATCTTACGTGTCCATTTAAATTAGTAACGTAATGTGGTACCCTCGGATGTCTCTTGTAATA
>NC_051405.1:33727171-33727418 GCF_015228065.2 Penaeus monodon
AAGTGTGTAAGTGTGTACACATTTGTGCATGTATTCCTATTGGAAATTACGTAATCAAAATATCTTGCTCATTCTCTGAACGATGTGACCCCGCCTGACCTTTTACAGAATTCTAGCAGGTCATGTCACCCTCACTCATTAAGGGATGTCGGCTGCTGACTGTGGGCTATTTATGGGTTATACTTCTTGTGACGAGAAGCTGACAGGAAGCGTCAAGCCCAGAGCGGAATATGGAAGAAACAAAGCG
>NC_051405.1:33727984-33728377 GCF_015228065.2 Penaeus monodon
AATCCCTTGATTTGTTCGCCTTATTCTCTCATTTACAGCTAATCGTTGCAGTTGCTCGATGCCATGGAGTTGAAAATTCGGATGTCGAATGATGCCCGCTGCCCCCGTGCCCAGAAACCGTGCACAAAAGTCTGCTCCTTCCGGCGGTAAGCTAAGTGAGCAAACATGGCTAGCACCAATAGAGACCGTAAAGTCGTTATTGCAGAAGCATTAACTGTTATTTCGTAAATATGTGTCAAGAAAGGGCAATGTGGGTGGTGTGCTCCCGGTTAGCAAGAAGAGAAAATGTTGATCATGATTTTTAATTGTTTTCAAACCAGCGCCATAATACAACCGTGATGGCGGTGTATCCATAATCTGAAAATACTATAGTTAAAAATAGTTAGTGTCATA
>NC_051405.1:33728773-33729026 GCF_015228065.2 Penaeus monodon
TAATCATTAAATATCTTATTTTCTTTTTTAGTGCCGCTTCTCTGCTGCTCATTCGTTCTCTCGCATCCGAACGAAGCTCGACGGGCGATGAAAATCCGTAGACATGAGAATCCGTGCGCGTCCAAGGAGTCCACACTCGCTGTCAGGCATTTGCTGGTGATAAAGGGCTCGTGTGACCAACCCTTTCAACCTTTTTTGATTGGTAGGGTGGTTAGCCAGCTTGAAGCACCGATTTCTCATGCCATTTTCATTT
>NC_051405.1:33729436-33730802 GCF_015228065.2 Penaeus monodon
CTAAAAAAGACATGGACCATGGACCCTAGATTAAGAAACCCTCCTCTCGGGGTTCCTACAGGTGTTCAGTATTAGAGTCTGCACCAGGAAATTCCCTTTGTGTTTGATGTCGAAGGCGAATGCCAAATACGCTGAGTGTGGTTGCATTTCCACTCACTTATCCTTCGCATGTTTCTTCACGTATCCATCCTTGGCTGCAGGTGTCTCTCTCCACCTGTCTTTAAGTTTATGTCTCTGTTCTGGAATATTTATTTGGCTTGGTCGCGATGCAGATTTAGTGTCAGTGAGGTAATATTCTTGTGGAGTTTCAAGTATATCTCACCATTTTCTTTAGTCCACCTTTTTACGGCTGCTATAGGGTCGTCGGCGTATGGATCTTGCTTTATTTTCAATTGGATGAAATCTTGTGGTCCTGCAGCTTAAGGAGGTCAGTTGCATACGCCGCCATTGCAATGGGGTTGCCTTTTTACAAACTCGGCTGACGCGATCTCTTCACAGATGGTTGGTTCTTTGCCTCTTATGTAGACTCTGCCGGGTCACTGTAGGTGTACTAGATGTAGTGTGCAAAGTTTGGGAATTTGGCTCTGCTGTTATGTATTGTGCCTGTGGAAGACATATGCAAGCATCCAACAACAATACCACATCATGATCAGGTTTCTCATCATTTATTCAATGGCGTGGATGGCTGCCTCGTACCCCGCCTCTTGCCCCACACATACCTGGATACTGTTCACGGATATTTGTCGTTTCCGACAACATTCATTATGAAACGAACAATTATTATTCTCACATCCTATGGGACGGCATTCTGGCCTTTTGTCTACAGCAGTAAGGCAGCAGGTTGTCAGAGGATCAGTGTTCTGGCAATTTTCTGTCGCCAGCTTTCTAGCCAGGTCTTACACAGGTCGTCTGCAGCATTTCCAAATGTTGGCGCCCAAAATCTCCCTCCATTCATGTTCGTCCAGTCCCGAGGGACCGGCAGCGGCGCGTGTGTGTAGCGCATGTTTCCGGAATTTTTCTCTGATGATACACTAGGTTTCTGGGGTTGGGGGGGGGGGCGATATTCCCCCAGGAAACAACTTTTCGGGATCAGCTTCTTTTGCGGGCGGGTATTTTTCATTTCGCATCTGATATATATTGTCGTTTAGAGGTAGGCTTCCTGTACTATCAATCTGACGTTATTAACCTGACTGCCTTTTGCACTATATCTTGTTGCAGCATTAAAAAAAAAAAATCTGTATTTATCTACTTTTTTTTCTTGGCATTTGATTCTCTATAGCTGTACTACAGAAATATTTTTTCTTTTCGTAGTCCCCCCCTTTCCATTGTTCCATCCATGTCATTACGGCCTTCGCATCCCCTGCGC
>NC_051405.1:33730824-33730952 GCF_015228065.2 Penaeus monodon
GCGACAGGGCGACTGATTAGAGAAACGCGCCGTGCGTGTATTCCCCTTAATCGATAAGAACTCTATCTCCTTAATGAGTGTTTGGGTTGCGTTACATTTCGGTATTTCGCTTACATTACGAGGGAATA
>NC_051405.1:33730990-33731404 GCF_015228065.2 Penaeus monodon
GCTTTAGCTTTCCCCAGTGACACGGTTTGCCAATACCAGTTCGGCGACATTTCTCTTTCATGCTGTGTTGCAGGTTGCTGTATTGCACGTCTGTGATCCTTCTGCAATTTCCATCTCCTTGGGTGGTTGGTTTCCGTTTTGCCATGTTGGCTATACTTTACAGTTTTTGACTTCTTAGCGCGTTTAATTTGTGAGTTGTACATGGACAGCACCGGGTTACTATAGTCATTTTTATTTTTGAAGCCATACGCATGTCTACCGTTTTTCCATTTATTTTTATTTTCTCTTGGCTAATTTTCGCTTTCTTTGTCACCACAGTTAAAATGTTGGTTTGTCATGGTTTTCGCCATTCACTTTACTTCTCTCGATGTTCAACTTCACCAGATTCAAAACTTCCGCCGAAGAATTGTTGTG
>NC_051405.1:33731461-33731588 GCF_015228065.2 Penaeus monodon
TCCGTTTTACTACAACTGTTGGGATGGGCACACTTTTGCGCAACTTTCCTGTAATAAAAAAAAAAAAATTCGTCACGACTTTCCCGTCAAAATTTATTTACGACACCGATTCGCTCTAGCACATGTC
>NC_051405.1:33732534-33732696 GCF_015228065.2 Penaeus monodon
GACTGCAGCATTTCCGAAATTAATTGCACTCACTGACATGGCAAGCCAACTCATTAAATCAGTTATTTTCTAAAACGAGAAAACAAAGTATATATCCCAAAATAATTGAATGCAAAATCATAGTGAGCTAGTATATTCTTGACATGGTTTTGATGAAGGAAA
>NC_051405.1:33733063-33733436 GCF_015228065.2 Penaeus monodon
TTAAGGGTATTAATTAGTTTCAGTAGATAATAAATCTTTATGAATACAAATCAATCAAAACGATCTTCGACACACATAAGAAATTCAAAAACAGAAAAACGAATACAAGAAAAAATTGATAGAAAGGCAGATGCATAGCTGAATGGTGAATTATTAAAAAACTGAAACTCCTTAAGGTACATTCTAATATTAAAATACATTTTGCGTGGGAAGCTGAAGCCATGGCGAGGAAAAAATTTACCGGCAAATCATACGCCTCTGTGAGCTCCGTGTAATGAAGAGTTTTTTATATCCAGTCGTGCTACATTTGCTGCGGTGATACAGTTCGTGGTGTGATTACGGTGTCGGTTATCTTCTCCTCGGTTTAACGTTC
>NC_051405.1:33733652-33733992 GCF_015228065.2 Penaeus monodon
TCCATCCCTCCCACTCATTTGTCCACGAAGAAAAGAGGCGACCTAATAAAGCCAGAAGATAAACGATCGCATTAATCCCTCGCGTGGTCAAAGCCTCGCCAGCAGTATCAGTGATGACCTCTTTCCTACGACAATCCACTCGAGTTTCTTTGCCTTTTCACATCAACTCTGCGGCAGACAACCCTGTTTTCATAACCACTTAATCCCGTCCACGCACTCACTCCCGCACCGTGTGGCACTTCAACTGAAATTTATTGGTCTTATATATGTCTTAGTAATCGTGTCTATGATTCCAATATTAATTCGGAAACTCTGCTGACTTCCTAAGCTAATCATCCCT
>NC_051405.1:33734501-33735815 GCF_015228065.2 Penaeus monodon
CATCTTGATTAATGACTAAATTACCTCTTCATAATAATCTTGTAATGAACGACAGCCTGTAGTCGGTAGTTTTTTGGGGAGAAAATAGAATTCTAGAATTCCTCTTCATTGCTGTAACTCGAAGTTCGACGCGCTTTCTTTAATTTTTGCTAAAACTTCTCAAAGTATTATAACCGTACACTGGGCAGTTAGCTGATACAGAACTGTGTAAGTTTTAACAAGTTTCTATAAATGTCAGCTTATAGAACTCGAAGTTATCTTCATTTTTGTCGTCTCTAGATCCCAACCAATACATTTTTTTCCATGAAGTATCATTTTTTTTTGGGGGGAGGGGGCTACTACTTTTATTAATCTTCTTATCCTATTCATTTTCTAATTTGTTGTGATTAAATTGCTTGTCTGTAACGTTACTTAGATTTAAGAGGATTAATTAGCATGTATACACATGGAATAATAAATGATATTATATTAGATTTTTTTTTATTTTCAATACACGCTATTCATTATGATACTTATAATTAACCTCTCATTAAAACTATATTGATACTACTTTTTAACTTTTTTTAAAGTGCTGAGATTTGTTGCTGTGTGTTGGACCTCACGCCCCGTGAGTCTTCTTCAGTAACCGCGCTGGCTGTGAGGAAAGAAGAAGAGAGAGAAACAGATGAAATTAAATACTCATATTCATAAAATTCAAATCCACTCGTTTCCCAGAAAAGGGAGATTCTAGTCTCTGAGATACTACAATAAGAAATATTCTTTTGAAAATAAAAGCAAAGAAAATTTTCAAATTTAAAGATGCATTTTTTTCTTTGAAGCTCGTGTGAACTGCGTCGAACTTTAAACATAAATGTCACTTGGGCCATAAGAGATTTTCTTTAAAGCTACGGGATAATAGTTATGTCTCACAGACCGTGGTTTTTATCGTTTTAGTTCTTCAGAAACGGAAACTCAGAGTCCCTATTATCTATGTCTCTTTTTCTATCCTTCCTTCCCCTAGGAAAAACCCCTGTCCATTGCCAAGATACGAAGCGATCAAACGTAAGGAGACGGAGGTCCTTGAGTGAGCAATTGGCAAGGAGTCGAGTCTTCTTGGTTTTCGGCAGAAGGTGTCCACAGAGTGAATAGGGCAGTCGACAGGATAGAACAGTGTCATGCAGCGCTAGTCATGCAGAATGTGAATAGCGTTATGCAAATGGAGGGATTAAGTGAGTCCGTTCATTCCTATATCCTCTCATTATTCAGGAAATTTGATGTGAAAAAGATGATCAGGTTTAGGTGTAATTGAGGAGATATAAAGAATGACATATAGAG
>NC_051405.1:33736338-33736917 GCF_015228065.2 Penaeus monodon
ACTTTATTATCCCCAGTCTCCAGAAAAAAAAAATCTCTCCCCTTCAGCTGTACCAACGAGCTTGACATAAATGACCTCATTCTCTGTCCCCCATGTCCTAGCTGAGAAAGTGGACGCCCTTTCCCTTCCCTCCCTTTCCCCTTGTTTGTCAACTAACTGTTATTTGTACTCCTTTTACTTCAACCTTTACAGTACAACTCGCTCTATTGCTTCGTTTCCACTCTTCGTGTTACGAGTATGTCGGAGCCAAAACAATAAACTGGAAGGATTCATTCACATGTCACGCATACGTTGTTCTCTCCTTTGAAAATGCATGAGTGAAGAGTTAAAGAAAGGGTTTAATTATAAAAGAGGTAAGGGATATTATGGAGTCTTTGCCACACACAACTATATGTATGAAGCAGATTTTTTTTTTTTTTTGATAGATCCAACAGAACAAAATGAACTCATTTCTAGCGATCTCTAAATATATATTTTTTATATCCTGAAAAATGAGATACGTTCTGAAACAGGAAATTGAATTCGCCTTTTTCTTGAAATCTAATATCTAGCCTTCCTATCTAATATCTAGTCTTTCCT
>NC_051405.1:33737325-33738013 GCF_015228065.2 Penaeus monodon
TATGTGTCTGGGATTCGAGGGGGGGGGGGTCTCGTCACAGAAGTAGCCAGGCGTCACCGACCCCAGGGCAGAGAGCGAGCTGCTCTTTACCCATGGTTTGAACTGGTGAACTTCGATGATAAATTCCATGTATGCTGTATATCAGTGATCCGGGTTTTTCCAGTGCAATTTTCACGTAAGAGAGAGTCGTTTAAACAGACGTTGATTATTGGGGCGTTGCCCTCCAGTAAAGATTCTCTTTTGCCTTCACTAAGAATTCAAAATTTCTTTTATCTATCAGGTAAATTTTTCACTTATAGCTATAGATCTTATTCTAATAATTTCAGATCAGAAATGTATATATCGAAAAAAAATCATTTTCATATAAATGTTTTTTTGTGAACTGTTCAGTCATGTTTTGACTGAGAAATTCACATTGATAACTCCCTGAATCTATTGCTCTCGTTGTTTTCGAATGGATATACAACGATTCGGAAATTTGCGAATTAGTTCTAGTTTACGATATTTTTAATTCTAAGCAATTTTCTGTCTCGACGAAGCAAGTCAAAATGAAACAAAACATACAAAAAATACTGCCACTGTTAAGTTTCTTCTGAACGAATATATAATGAATTTAGTCGCTATACATTTCATCCCCCAGTCGTCTATCGTCCAATTCAAGCAGTATTTTGTGTGGAATATATTTTCG
>NC_051405.1:33738335-33738495 GCF_015228065.2 Penaeus monodon
TGCACTCTGGATCCCCGGCCAGCATCTACCATATGGCATGCTGAATGCAGACATAGTGCCTTCCATTACCTGTAAAAAATGTGCTGCGGTTGGCTCCTGTGGCACTTTAAAGGTGACGGATTGCTTTTAGAAGGAAAGGAAAGTCGAGTACGCAGATATC
>NC_051405.1:33738851-33738941 GCF_015228065.2 Penaeus monodon
GTTCTAAGATACAATAATTACCCGACACCACGGTGGCCGAGTGGGCAGAGGCACCGACTTCGGGTTCGAATCTCCAAAGAGACGTCGTGT
>NC_051405.1:33739100-33739171 GCF_015228065.2 Penaeus monodon
GGATCTAGATATCACCTTGCTGGATTGTGTAAGACGGGGGAATGATAAATCTTCTGTTTTGGGATCAGCCA
>NC_051405.1:33740604-33740890 GCF_015228065.2 Penaeus monodon
TATAAACCTTCTAAAATATTAAATTGCCCCTCGCCACGGTGGGCGAGTGGGTAGAGGCAACCAATTTCGCCCGGGGCTGAGATACGCGAAAGGCCCCGGCCATTCCCCCGCATCCCCCATATAAAACATTTTATACGTAGTATATCTCCTTGACGTTAAATTTTAATTAGTTAATATGATACTTGAACTAAACAACTAATCGCGATCTTTCCCGTCACTGAAAAAATCTAGGATATGGCACATGAAAAGGAAAAAAAAATACAGATTGCGACTTTGCCCGCCTTTC
>NC_051405.1:33740973-33741487 GCF_015228065.2 Penaeus monodon
GGATCAAGAAAACATCGTGCTGAATGTTGGAAGGAAATGATAAATCTTCTAAGTTTCTAGATCAGCCATATTTTCTCTTTAAAATAAAAAAGTGAAGGTAGAGGTAGTCTTTCTTTATTATTACATTTTGATAATTTTGAAAAACAGGAATCAGTATTCACCCTCTAAGCTACGGTTTCGGTATGACAATGAAGCATCAAAGGTGAGAACCCATAGCAAGGGTTTTGAGAAAGGGCTTGATATAGATAAACAAAAAAAAGAAGTGAGAAAGAGAGAGATAATAAGAGGGTGATGAAGGCTAAATACAATTCAGAGATGAAAATTGATTTAGAAAGTAAAGTGCGAGGAATTAGTCCTCTATGGATCATCGGCGAGCAGGATGGTACTATAACAAATTTCACTCATGTTAGCAAAAGATTGCTTCTTCATTATCACTACTATATAGCATGCTAACAACCACAGACTGAAATTCTATATCTGGATTAATATAAAAGGTACTTTTTATCGGCAAGTG
>NC_051405.1:33741600-33742540 GCF_015228065.2 Penaeus monodon
CAAAATCTCCGACCGAATGTCAACGCGATATCCCCCAGTCCATGTTGGCAAATCGAATAGCTGACAATATTCTCCTAGCGTCGCCAAGAGGCGGTTACCCTACTGAGCCTGACTGGTCTGTAAGGGGGTTTCAGTCGCCCCGTGCCGCGTGCTGGCTTTTTATTTTTGTCTTCCTCATAAGTATTGGGTCATTTCTCATTTCCCTCTCCCTTTTTCCTTGTATTTCACTTGATTCTTGTTAAGCTTGATTTTTTTAAAAAATCAGTAACACTGGTAGATCTATTAAGGATATCCGCAGCATAGAGTTTGTTTTTGTCATTCTTTTCATTTAAAAACAAAACAAATACATATCTTACGCTACTTACAAGACTTTGTATTTTTCTGAATTTACTTTCTTTCCTTTTACTTTAGTTTTTCCCCATTTGCTTCCATGCAAAATACTTCAACGTGTTAAAAGCAATCCCTATGCAAAGTGGAGGTCGCCCATTTATATAATGGAACAGGCAAGCACACCTTTGTAATTACCTCCCCATAAAATACCTACAAAATCGCAATTGATGGTGATCGAAATTTAAAGCTTAATGACAGTAATTTTCATGCATCACATTCTGGGACTTTTGTATGTCTTTTTTGTTGTTGTATTGCAAAGTATTTATTTGTTATCTTTTTATCGTCTTTATAAATCTTCCCTGCATCATCATTGTTGAAAATATTATTATCGGTATACAATTGCTATTTGTTATGGCTGTTGTTCAATATTGCTTTGAGTATTATTATTGAACTTTTTATTTTCATTTGGCAAAGTGGCTTTCTTCTTTTGCAAAATGACTTTGATTTGTTTTCGATTCGATCATTATTGCCGCTCTACTTCTATTTCCAGGTCATAAAACCCTTTTATTGCCTTCGTATCAGGAGAGTTTGGGCGCGAGAATTTTATTTA
>NC_051405.1:33743019-33743539 GCF_015228065.2 Penaeus monodon
TCTACCACTCGCCCTCTCTGCATCTCTCTTTATGATTCGTAACAGGGCAGAGTGGCATTGTATTCCTATATCACTGAGAGGGAAAAACATAATTTATGCAATTCTTTTCGCTGTGGAGTATTGAAACTCAATCTTGAGTTGCAGATTATTTTCATTTCTTTTATTGCTCTGCTGTATATGTATATTAACTGAAAACCATGGAATGATGTGATAAGAATTTTAAAGTATTGTTTTCTTATCTTTAAGTATAATTCAGTGTGAATTGTTAGATTATTGTTGACTGATTATTAGTGATGAAGATAACATTTATCAGAATGTTCACTGATGTCTGGTGTTCCTACTTTAAACCTTTCTTTCGACCAGATTTATACCTACTTATAATCAAACTATCCAGTATCGTGTTCCTGTCTAACCCATGAACTTTATTTATTTATATTTTTCAAGAATGACAATTTGTAAAAAAAAATCATAATATGCAGTGGTTTCTCTCACCAAGTGAGGTCATTGGAAGGGTACATCT
>NC_051405.1:33743701-33744011 GCF_015228065.2 Penaeus monodon
TACGAATACACACAAAAAGATGTATGTGTATGTTTCCACGGCCACTCAAACAGTTCATTACATTAAGCTTAATCCCATGGCTCTTTACTTTAAGAACGTAATATTGGATTTTTTACTTTATCCCTAATTATTTTCAGCTTACATTTACGCTCTATCAACCGTTTGTCAAAGGTGATAGCATTCATTTTATCATGTGTCAGCTTCATCGGTACTTTAGTATACTCTAGATTTTCTTTATCTTTTCTCTTCCTCTGCCTAATCACAGAGTGAACAGAATTTTCTCACAGATTCTTGAATGGCTCCGCTCTGC
>NC_051405.1:33744260-33744584 GCF_015228065.2 Penaeus monodon
ATTTTATGAGCAGTACTATGAGAATAAGCTATGATAAAAGAAGTTAGCAATATCCACAGTAAAAGGTGAGAGGAAAATACGTAAGTATTGAATATAGTAGAAGATAAAGAAAAGACAGAGAAAGTGTGAAAATAAGAAATAGTAACTTGAAAACTTGTAAAACAACATTATATTGATAATAATGCAAGGTACAAAATAAGAGAGAGGGAGAGAGAATATTTTTTATCACTTCACTGACTAAAAAAAGACAATAAAACGTACAAACAAATATCAAATCTATAGATAGCCACAAAAAAAAGAAATACAAAATAGACATCGTAGTAC
>NC_051405.1:33744683-33744992 GCF_015228065.2 Penaeus monodon
AACAGACCCATATAAAACGGCAAAATTCTGATCATCGATAAAACCTTTGCCATTTCCCCTGCCATTCGCACACGCTAACTCCGGTATTGTTGGAAATTGCACTTTTATATTGCTGCTTTGCAATGGGAGCAGAAGTACTCAATCGCTATTTTTACACGAACAAAACAGTTTAATTGGAGTACTGTTTAATTTTTTGCTAATATTTTCCACACTCGGCCCAGGGGATTGACCACGCTGATGCGGTGTGCGGGAGTACGAAATAGTGTTCAAGGTTTCAAAATGTGTAGTCCTACAGAATGAAAGCGTATA
>NC_051405.1:33745047-33745331 GCF_015228065.2 Penaeus monodon
ACGCCTCTAATCATTATCTCTTACTTTCTAACCTAAACAACAGAACATAACCCAAGTTTACCCACTAATTACTACCCTTCCCAGAGTTTCCAGCCATCAGATGTTTACATATCCTGTACGTGCTATAAGGTATGTAAACAACTATCATTGATTAACTGATATAGAACGAGTTTTAGGCAACACATGTAAGTTCAGCTTCCTGACGTTGATTCTAAAATAATGTATTTTACAGTTTCTACTGCGACCTAAATGGACTTGGTAGAAAAATAGCATGAAATTGTTTG
>NC_051405.1:33745596-33745960 GCF_015228065.2 Penaeus monodon
AACAGCAAAGCATAAAGGACCTTCTCCTCGCCATTTCCTTCTAAAGTTTATTAGCAACAACAGAGGAAGCAAACTGTACATGAAATATGTAAACAAGCATTCATGGGAAGTTCGTCCCTCGGTGATAATATATTACTTCGTGTGGAACGAATATTATACTGTTCGTCAACGCTTGAAAGTTCAACAAACTTTTATTAACTTTGTGAGAGAGTTCAGCAGTGTTCATTATGAAGGGAATGCTCCAAAGACTAAGGAATTTTGTTCAGAAACCTTTCGGGAATTACGTCAAAAAGGATCAACGCCCGCGATGCTTCGGGAAATTAATGAAATTGACCGACAAATTACGCCGGTTTAATATTTGACC
>NC_051405.1:33746109-33746275 GCF_015228065.2 Penaeus monodon
GTGTATAAATTTCCCGCAATCTTCTTCGCTGCTTTCGTTTACTTTACAGTCGAGTAGGCAACAGGAGAAGATTCCTGGGACTAGGAATTTATTACCCAATTACTCACAACCGCCCGATCAGCTGGGAGGAAAAAGCTTTGTTAGATGGAGCTGAAAAAGGTAAATT
>NC_051405.1:33746663-33747470 GCF_015228065.2 Penaeus monodon
TTTACACTTTTAAGTGAGTATATAATATGCTTTGGTGTAAACTTAAAAATGACCATTATATGTTCAGTGCAATGAAAGTGCATGTGTTTGCTTCTGAAATCTCACCATTCCCAGAAAGAGCTACTTACCGGAAGACAAACAAATCAGTTGCCATTTAGAGCTTCATTAGGCCAAGATATCTCTTTCTTTCATTTTCTTCTGTTGACGCGAGAAAGTGTATATAAGCTTGTTAGAGACGAACTCTGTAAGGAGAAGCCGAGGGCCAAAATAAGATGAGAAAAAAATGTAGTTAAAGCCAAACTTTACCAAGCCTTTGGACACTCCTTTGTCTTAGAAATCCCAGGACAGAGGGATGTTATTTCTACTATTGCCTAGACTTTTACGATACATAAGCTTTTTTGTTTCGGATCGGCTACAGAAATTTGGTCGCGACGATATTTGGTTTCCATCATCTTGGAAACTATTGTACTATTACCCTTGTTAACATAACCAACGTCATAACCAAAGCTCGTACTGAAATTGCACCCGAAAAGCCAAGTTTGCATCGCAGGTAGAAACATTACTCACCATTCCTTGGCTTCCATATTTCCTGGGTCTGATCTGCCAAGAAGACTAAGACGACGGAGAAAGGGATTAGGCTGTGCAAACGAGATGCATACTTCTCCTGCGCCTTCCCTATGGGTGGCCTGTATTCCTCATGGCGGGGGGAATATAATGTGTCAGAGAAGCGAACCGGATGCTGGTGATGGATGATTATGTGCATACATACGTTTGCTTCAAATATACACTATATGTTTAGAGAAGGAA
>NC_051405.1:33747518-33748040 GCF_015228065.2 Penaeus monodon
TACCCTTAATTTGTCCTTTTATCACAGTTTTTTTTCGCAGGCAAAACTGTTTAGTCGAAGCGTAGAATAATTCATCTTATCCACTGAACTCTCTTCCTCTGAATGACATGCTATTATGTTTTAAATCACTGGCTAATGTAGTTTTATGACTAACAGATGGCAATTGATTTGCCAAGGATCATATATATTTCCTTTCTAAATCAATCTATTGTGTCCAAAAACGACCAGTTGCTGCATCGTAACTTTGTGTTTAGAGGTAGCACATAGAAAAATATTAAAATATCTTAAAGATAGTGTGGGGCAGATTATCATATGGATTACAATAACAATTAGGCTTTTTAAAATATCTCAGTGATTTCAATAAGTTGTTAAATAAATATCATTATCGTGTAGTCTTTTGCCACTTGCTTATAAAAAGTATAGCAGTATACAATCTCTATAAATTAATCAATACTGTCCTAAGGCAAATACTCTTCTCAAAAGGAAAAAGGAAAATAGGTTTACGTAAACAGATAGGTGTGC
>NC_051405.1:33749017-33749236 GCF_015228065.2 Penaeus monodon
AAATAGTAGGTAGTGTGATCCTGAATTCTCCAATATCCCTATAAAATACGTTCACAAAATATATCAAGGATACACATGCAATTACCTTGGGTGTACCTAAACTGATACCCAAATTCTATGAGAGACTTCTATGACATCAAAAGAAACATTTCCGGTACGAAGTTGTGTAAGGATGTCAGCATTTCCTTTGCACACACACGCTAAGGCATAGGATTTATT
>NC_051405.1:33749280-33749994 GCF_015228065.2 Penaeus monodon
TGAAACAAAGTTTGACCATTTGCGGATACTTTTACATATGATGGAACATGAAAAAGCTCTCAGTATGTGGTATACTGGAATGTGCATTTGAATAAAGATTTTTTTTTTCGAGAAAAAATTAAGAATCAACTCAAATTAAACTTTCACCGTGGTTAGATAACGTAGATCTTTTCTTTAAAATACTAACCACACTACCAGCCAGTAGGAAATTCAGATCCAACCAGTCACAGGCACCCCTTAGTTACCATTAACCAAGTACATTGAATACTGATAACCGTTCAGGATATTTGTAGGAAAAACTAAGATAACTTTTGGGATGAAGACCATAGAAGACAGAGCTACTCAAAATAACAAAACGAGCAACTATTAACAAAGAAAGTGTGATCCCAGCATTCTCTTGGCATTCACATTAACAAAGTGTTTAATGTCGCCTGCGATTATTCGCGTGGCTGCACATGTTTGTCCGTCATTTCTAGCAACATTTGCTAAATGATTACTATATTTTATGTTCGTTAGTCTTTTTTTGTTTGAATTATTGTATTCGGAGAAGCATGTAGCGTGGGTAAGAAGATTCTCATGTCAAATTACAAAAATCATGTCTGAATGTACATGACAGAAAATATTTTTTTCATATACAGGAAATTAGTTAGAGAATTAGCAACTTGAACTAGCAATAGCCTCAGCAACGAGTTTTTCTTAACATTTTTTTTATTA
>NC_051405.1:33751686-33752843 GCF_015228065.2 Penaeus monodon
GTACAAAATAAGAGAACAGGCTGTCATATCCAAAGTAATTCGATTTTTCCTTTCTGATTTCAAAGGCGTCAGATGCTGGATTGAAATCAGGTTCCGCTGCTCTTTGCCGACGGGAGTCATCTGGTGGGCACGTGTTCGCCTACGGGTCGGAGCAGAATGCAAAATGCTCTGGATGTCGGCATTCTTTCTGTTAAAGACGTCAGTTGAAGAAATAAATAGTTGTGTGTAGAGACAGACAGTGAATAAAACAGGATTACACGCATTCAGAGGTATATGAATTACAAAGGTAATTGTTTTACGTGTATATTTGCGCATGGGAAAGACCTTGAAATAAAATGGGAAGGCTCTTGCTCAGGATCGTAATTGCCATCAAGATTGAACACAAATCTTGGCCTGATTCACTGCAGTAATCACCAGCCCTAGGTGACTCTCCCTCCTAATATACACTGGTTGCATAGCTTGTAATGGATCTCTGTTCTTAGGCGATATCTAACTTCTCTTACGCGTCTCTATTTTGCATCGGTGAGTTAAAGCCAGAATATATCTTCTTAATATCAACATGTACGATAATGAGAGCGCCAGGCTGTACATCTGTTGAAATGACATCTGGTGAGAGAAGTTACAACTTACACTTTACATAAAAGACATTTGTCATAAGATGCGTCCCTGCCATAAAATTAATTCATAAAGAAGACATCATTCTGTAACTGATGAGAAATGTTATTAAGATGTTATTGACACCTTACACATACATCATTCCACACGAGCCCTACCCCCCCCCCCCTGAAAAATAAAAACACAGAAAATCACAAAGCTCTAAGCATTGACTTGCTTTCCAGAACCCCCGCTAATCCATTCACATAATCACAGACTTCGTTTACAATACCTAGTTGCCACAGCGGTAATTCCCAAAGGCATTTCCCGCGGTTGCTTTCCAACGAGACAAACAAACCCAGCGTGTATTTATGAAGGCAAATAAATACACACCGGCTGGCAGCCACTAATTAACGTGTCTTCGTTCTCTGTGGCTCAGAAATTTCCCTGAAGATCCTGTATGTAATGTTCTTTTGTATTTTGATGATTGCAGTGTATATGAAAGTGTGGGAGTAGATGAAAGCATGTGGAATCTATGTCCTTTTTTATTTTGTGGCTAACTC
>NC_051405.1:33753357-33753506 GCF_015228065.2 Penaeus monodon
AGCAATAATGAAAACCAAAGGTATGTATTTAAGATGAGTTTGGTTGGCCAATTAATCCACTGGATTAAAGCGAGATTTGTATTCTGAATCGGCGTTTGTGTGGATAGTGAGGATAGCGAGTAAATTATAAACTTCTCTTTATTAAAGTA
>NC_051405.1:33753757-33754256 GCF_015228065.2 Penaeus monodon
TTAATATGCCGAGATTGCGAGAGTTGATAAATCTAGTAAACTATACCAACGAGACCAGTTTCCTGGTAAAGCTGCTGAGGCCAAACCAATCGAAATATTTCATACAAAAGTTATTTGAAATATCATCAGAGCAAGACGATTACGGAATCTCCCTGCACAGACTCCTTTGGTTATATGGTCATATTGCAGTCTCGCTGTATATTAATACAGAACTTCAGAGTAAAATAAATTTTATTGTCTTAACAATTAGTTCTATAACATGCACTCATTTATCATTTATAAAAATATTTATTAAGGCAGGGTGAGAGGATCAGGCACAGGGAGAAGGGGCCCTGAGACACATGCGCGTTTAATACCCGAGGCCTCAGAGCATGGCCGGATCCCCTGGTTCCCCGGATTAATAAGCGACCGAGTCTCGATTCCTGCGAGCCGAGAACGCCGAAGGGAATCTCTCCTTCGCGGCAGGATTGGGCTGCTGTGGCGACCCGGCTCGGCGGAC
>NC_051405.1:33754667-33757190 GCF_015228065.2 Penaeus monodon
ATAAGCTGGCTGTCCCTGGACATAGACGGGGAGGTCCTGAAGGTCCACCTACAGGATGGTTGGTGCGGAGATGGACATCGTGTGCGAGGCTCTGGAGCAGCGATTTCCCGAGTATCGCTCTTTCAAGGTAGTTATAAAGGGCATGCCCAAGGACAAGGTTGCTGACCTTTACAAACCAGAAATTTGGGAAGAAAACACTCTAATTAAGAGGTGGTTCAATTGAAGCTATAACTGTAGTTTGGTGAAAGCAAGCGTGCTATGTATTCGTGAACTTTGTACGCACTACGACATAATTTGTTTCAAGAGCATTGGTTACCTGAGCAACAATGGATTTTTCTTGAATCATTCGTGGCGATTTTACTATATAAAATCTTGATTTATTTGAGTTGATATGGCAGATGCGATAATTATTTGTATAGACATAAACATTGTTGGTAATGATTTTCGCGTAGTAAATATTATCTGCTATATGATAATAATGGAGAAAATATTTCGCAGTACACTGACTACTTTGCTAATGTGCGTCATTGAATAGAGGATTACCATGATCACACGATGTAATATTCACTCAGAGTCCAGGTTTAGAAACGAACTAGTTGTTTTTTGTCGCAAGCACAGCTTCGTCTTGGAGGAGGAAGACTTCTTGTGGGTGAGGTGGCTGGACGACGTCGTGTGTCCCAGCTGGCTCATGGGCAGGATAACAAATGTCACGTTAATCACACTATTATTGGGTCGGACCACAGGCCTTGGAGTTTTACACTGGGGAATGCAATCGTGTGACTTCCTGCACTAGAGCCTGATGCCCGAATTAAGAATATGGTTAGGTATAATAGGCAGTATTATATGAACACATAATGCATGCCAAAATATATTAATTTATCCACCAATGTACTAACATGTAACAACTGAGCGTGTCGTGATGCCATGCACATGATAGATATAAGGACACTTAAGAGAATCACTGAATGTGATGTTTGGAACCGGGTACGTCCCAATCATGTAAATATAACAAGGCACCTGAACGAGTGGATGGATGAATGCCACATAGAGCCGAAGCAAAGTTATGTTGTGTGGAGAGACAACGGCAAACCGCATAATAGTTCCTTGTACTGGCAAATGACGCGGTTTAGAAATTTGCAAATAGCGTAAGAGGAGACTCGAACATTTTGTGGAAAGAGACAAACTAAAAGAAAATGTGGAGCAGAAATTTCCGAGCTATGGTGTATACATATAGTAAGATACTTAGCCAAGCGTCATATTCGTGCGTTTTAGCCTTGCTTGAGTGCGTAGTGAACCCTACTGCCGTGTCAGTGGCCATGAGGAACATAAGCGCTACTCGTTCCTTCCAGAAGACCTGTTGGAAATAATCTTTGTTCCCTTAATTAAAGATAAGAACGGTGACATCAGTAGCTCTGGAAGGTCTCCTTGATTTTGCTAGAGGCCGTCATCCCGGAAATGTACTCGTCTGAAAAACAATTTGCATGCAGAGCGAACCATAGGACTGAAATTTCCATATCTTTATTAAAACACATACTTGGGTACGGCAAACGGAACACACGTGCTTTTTTACACCTATCAAAGGCGTTTGATAAGTCTTGCCTTAAATACTTCTTTGATATTCCGCAAAAGCGGGGGACTTTGTATGTGCTCCAGATCCGTCATTTTTGGTACTTCAGTCAAAAAATGAGTGTTATATGGGGAGAGAATAATTCCAGAGAATTTAATATCTCATGTGGAGTTAGGCAAGAGTCAATGTTGTCATCGTATCTCTTCATGGATGGATTATCTGGGATTTTGAACTCTAATAAAATCGGTTGCGTACTGGGCTTCAACAGCTAGTTAAGGAAAGTTTTTTGTTTATGCCTGCACTGAAAGTTGGTATAAATTCAGCTAAAACAATATGTATGACTTTTTGCATTACAACTAAATTTGCAAATAAGTATAAATACGTGGGCTATCTGTTGACCTCTGCAATGACTCAAAGCGGTTTGAGAACCTGTACAGAGGCTTGTGCATAAGAGCAAACTTGCTAATAAGATATTTAACGAAACGCTCAGATGTTAAACGGCTCCTATTTACTAGCTACTGTATATTGCTCTGCGGTTGTTTCTGATGTTAAAGACACGGGTGTCTGATTGAAATAAACTCTGCTACAATGATAGCATTCGTAAATTATTCAGTAGAGAAAGGCGCTCTAGTATTGCAAATGTTTGTGTGCAACAGAGCTTACCACTACGACTGAAGCAATCAGACAATAATATTGTAAAAAAAAAAAACTACTGGTGTGAGCAGTTTTTATAACTCCCATATTTTTGATGTATGGAAGCAACTAGCAGAATTTTAGTCTTCCTTATCCTTTCTAGATCTTTCCATCTTTTATATTATATTCTATGCCATGGTTTACTATTGTTTTATACCACGTTTGTAAAAGATATTTTGTTCTATGTTTTTATACCATATATCAAAACTATGTATAAACTGCATGTAATAGATTTATTTAATACGAATTAAAGTTATTATCAT
>NC_051405.1:33758125-33759061 GCF_015228065.2 Penaeus monodon
AAATTTTTCTAGAGATAAATCCCTTTAAATATTTCTAACAAATAATTTGTGGTAATATAACTTTTGAATAAAATATAATTTTAGTTATGGCATGAATGAATTATTTAGTGCTACATTTATTGGTACCTGTGTGGTCTGTATTAGATAATTTTATTTCTTCGATTTCTAAAATACAAATACCAACTGGTGTCTTCACCCAGAAATTTTCATAATGCATATTTCTATCAAAAGGAGGTTTTTTCTTATAGACTGCAGGTAATTCTCTAGCCATCATCATTTTCTTAGTAGTAGCTGAAACATCATTTCCTAATAACTCAGCTATTGCTCGTGGTGCACCGTGCCTCCCGCCCCTGGGCCTTATTCAGAAACCATGCAATTAAGAGAGCGAAACAGCCGACAAAGTGCTATTCAAAACACGCACGAACACAAATCCACCTATGTTATTCAGAAGGCAGAATAAGAGAGAAAAAATGTGTGATCTTCATCTCAGTGTGAAGAGATATTCCGAGATGAAATATACCTATAAATGGAAAGGGAAGAAGAAATTGAGAAAAGAAATGCTGTTTAAAGAAGTTTTTACATTTGAGGCTCGAGAAAATTGTATCGAACTTCGGACGTAAATGCCTCCTGGGCCATAAGAGATTTTCTTTATGGCTACACGAAAACAGTATTTTTACAGATGCTTGCGATTAGCCTTTTTTATATGTTCATCAACTTCCTCCTACCGTCCTTCCCCGTTTATCAGTTTATTTCCTTAAATTGTATGAATGTTTATCTGATGGAAGCTTTAGAATTTATTCCCGAACAGATATTACGTGTTTAGTTTCACAAAGATCGTAATATGTTGCGTATTGGATTCATATTTCAGTTATGATAATACTTCACTCACCTGCTCAAATTTCAGATTCTGTAAAAGAGAGAGGCAAAGACATAGAT
>NC_051405.1:33759672-33759792 GCF_015228065.2 Penaeus monodon
TTGTGAGAAAAAGAATGAGGGAATCATAAAGAGCATGATGAATACGAACCCAAAATGTAACAGAAACTCAAAATTTGATTGTGGTCTGAAATCAATGTAAGGAAAAGGAAGCTGCGTTAG
>NC_051405.1:33759864-33760110 GCF_015228065.2 Penaeus monodon
GGAAAATCTCGTTGTCGAGACTGGGTCAGTTGCAGAGACCAGGGACGATATTTAAATGTGTATTATTATTGCGTTGCCTCATCATATTCTTAAATAAACCCATCTGTGATAGCATGTGATCAGAGTTCTGTATCTAATAATATCATGTCACAGTTCACATAAGTTAACCGCTGTCTTAAGATAGCTGTTGGAAATGTTAAAATTAATATACACAAAATAAAAATACTGTAGGCACCAGCACATTGT
>NC_051405.1:33760165-33760477 GCF_015228065.2 Penaeus monodon
GTGGTCTTACTTACCGCCGTTTTCTTAAAATCAAAGAACTGTTTACAATCAGGGGATACTTTTCTAGGCTAGTGAATCATTATCCATGTTCGTATATGAGACGTAAAAAAATAATAAAGCCGAACCAACTCATGATCATGAGATTTACGGATAAATGGAAGGTAAGATACTGGCCATCTTTCATTGCCAATATATACAGAGAATAAAAGCAAAAAGACGATTCAGTTTTCCGTCACTTAGGATGATGATAGAGGTTCGAAGTAGTATCGAACGAAGTATTCGAAACGGCCAACTCACACAAGACACGTGTGA
>NC_051405.1:33760554-33760927 GCF_015228065.2 Penaeus monodon
TCCTCGCAGCTATTTGTACCTTGTACCTAGGGTTTTAAGACACTACTTTGCAATGTTTCAAGTAGCTTTTCAAAGGCGGCAGTTAAAGAAAATGTTATGATCTTCGCAGGTGTTTCGTCACCAACTAGTTCCTGTGTTTTATGCGGTTCTGTTGCCCCGCTTCGGGCTTCTCGATCAGCGGCTGCTACTGCTGGTGTCGATGCTTGACTACTGATCTGATCGTGACAGTCTCGTTCTTCAGGGACCTATTTTTGCGGTCATAGATGGTGTAACATTCTCAAAAATAATACATGATATTAATTTTTGTGTATCCATAGTTATGAAAATAATTAGGTATGATATTACGGTAAGCGAAGGCCACCTAACGTGCTCA
>NC_051405.1:33761157-33761261 GCF_015228065.2 Penaeus monodon
CAGAGAAGTCCATCTTATCTTCTTGTTATATCTACCGTTTACGAGTGGAATTCAAGGAGGTTTCGCCGAGTACTTAAAGATACCCGGCGTTGAGCGCAAGTCTT
>NC_051405.1:33761626-33762116 GCF_015228065.2 Penaeus monodon
ATACACTGACGAAGACGTGAAAGAGCGATACGACGGGAAGCCGTTTCGCAGAGAAGAAGAAGCGTGATTGAGCGAGCAAGGAGACACGAGCAAGAGAAATGAAATATAAAAATGTTATTTATTCCCCAAATGATATACGAAGAGTTTCCTCTCCTACATTTTTCCGCCCGATCATTACGATAAAAGTAGTACGTATATAAACATGCATACATATTTACTCAAGAAGAGCAACGTTGGCTCATCCACAAAGGAAAACCATTCATATGTAGATACCAGCAAGAGCCAAGATTGGGAATCCGCTCTTCACTCTTAAACTGATTAGGAATCGTATCTCGAAATTGGTTCAGGCTCTCGGAAACGGTGAACGAAAGGAAGAAAAGGAAAATGGCTTTTACTTGATCTTCTCTCGGGGGGAACGAAGGAGAAAAACGGAGACAGAGAGAGATGGAGGGAGACAGCGTGTGAAGGAGGAATGCGAGAGGCGGGTTTC
>NC_051405.1:33764901-33765179 GCF_015228065.2 Penaeus monodon
CCATCAAGTAATAGCCAAAAATATATGAATTGCCATGTAATGGTAAATATACATAAAAAAATAAGAATATGATAAATAAATCACCAAATATCATCCCTCATAGCCACACTTCGCACCGTTTATTAATAACGTACAGTATTTCTTAGGCAGGCTTTGCACTCGCCTATCTCGGTCTGGATGAAAATGTAAACTGTGTATTGTTCTTAAACCGTGAGTATTCGTTTTTGAGCTTATGATTAAATTACCCTTAAAGAGATAGGATGACACTGATAGATCTG
>NC_051405.1:33765356-33765613 GCF_015228065.2 Penaeus monodon
TACACAGACGGACGAACAGATAGCTAGGAAGAAACACGCACAACACTAAGTCTGCTTATCAAAAAATGAAAATTTCTGATTGCGTCACTGGCTTTTTTTTAGCCATGAATGATATAAATAATGATAGTCACAGTAAACTCATTTGCGGTTGTTAATTGGCAAAAAATTACACATAAAGATGCGACAACACAATCGTACTGTTGTACATAGGTATGCAGTCCATTTATTTGCGCTGCTTGGTTGCATTTCTATGTTTG
>NC_051405.1:33765969-33766305 GCF_015228065.2 Penaeus monodon
TGGAAAAGCCAAACGGACTCTGTATATATTTCAAATGCTCATTCATGCAAAGGCAAAAGATAAATGGAGAGGAAAAGAAGAGATATGATGGTTGGTATTTTCCTTTTTAGCGTTTGGAACATCCATATACCTTCTGGCGCTGAAATGCTGCGTCATGTCACCAAAGGAAACCAATTTCAAGAAAGCGAAGTGGTAGCTTCTGATATTTATTGCTCGGCCTTTGTGATTACGCCAAAGAATTAATATAGTGGAGATATGCTATGTGATTGTTTTCCTATCTTGTAAATTATAACACATACCATACAATACAACAACCCATTATATAATCATGTTCCA
>NC_051405.1:33766505-33766878 GCF_015228065.2 Penaeus monodon
CGCGAATGATAAAATGGTCATGAAAAAAGGGGGAAGAAAGTAAAGTGCATTGCCCGGGAGAGGTGACGCAGAAAAGAGTGATAGAGAATGAGAATGAGAGAGAAATAAACAGGAAACTTATCGACATATTGTAAAGCGTTATCTATCTGTCTACACAGACCCATTTCCACACACATACACGCAACTATTGCACACGTATTCAAATAGTCACACGGACCTACACATACACAAATATGTTGATAAAGATACCAGCAATGTCATATGTCAGTGGGGATAGACATCCACATGGAATATGAAATATATCTGTAGAGAAAATAGATGCAACCATTTTGACATTCGTGCGGATTTTTTTCTATTATCATTCTTCTTCTTC
>NC_051405.1:33767061-33767161 GCF_015228065.2 Penaeus monodon
ATTATTTTACTTACGAGAAAAAATGATGTACTGTTATTTAGAAAAATCCGACCTTTATATTATACCTGGCAATTTGTAGAATGAAAATCGATTTCGTCGT
>NC_051405.1:33767435-33767517 GCF_015228065.2 Penaeus monodon
AGGTATAGTAATTTTGTAATGGATAATATCTAAAAGAGAAAAAAGAGAAAAAGGAGCAAGATAAAATTGAAAGGGAAATCAC
>NC_051405.1:33767569-33767818 GCF_015228065.2 Penaeus monodon
AGGAAACAGTGGGGAGAAGACAAGACAAAAAAAAAATCGAAGAGACGCCCATTTCAAAGCCAAAGGTAAATCCTTCTCGCACTGGTAGAATAGGGTTTGTTAGAGCAGAAAATGTGGTTATTTTCCCTCACGACGGATCAAGGTATGAAACTTCCCCCGTGATGATGCAACAACAACAGCTTGACATTTTCCTCTTGTCAAGAGGTTATTTTAGAAATAGATTCCCAATAGCGAAAGGAATTGTAGGTT
>NC_051405.1:33768124-33768533 GCF_015228065.2 Penaeus monodon
CGTAAGGCGCTTTTGGCATGTTCCTTTTCTGAAAGAATATTATAGCATGAATATGAATATGCAATACATTTTAAACCTTGGTCTTCGTGTCACATCAATATTCTGATTGAAGGATGTCAGAAGAGCGAATGAACCCAGGAGACACTGTATGTGTTATCTCTTGGCAAACAATCTTTTTAGATTTGTTCGTGAATAAAAAAAATATATGTCATTTTTCCTTTTTTTCTTTAGCAATAAAGGAGAAACAACAGGTACAATTAGTTTCAGTTGCAACCCGAAGTTTTGCAGTTATTTTTCTTGAGGTATAATCAGCGTGCAAAAGTTTTCAAAGGCCCGATTACGTTTCTGGGGAGCAAGCAGCGCGAAGGTTCTGCCTCTTTCGATGTTGAAATCTTGCACCAAGTTTGTC
>NC_051405.1:33769009-33769265 GCF_015228065.2 Penaeus monodon
GCCGAAATCGACTTTCATGCCGAGATATTGCAAATCTTTCCCCGAAGCCTATATTTGACATATACCCCTGTGGATATTTATCCAAACTGAGTGCATATAATTGTGCTGATATCTTTGTGTGTCGGTATATATGTGTATGTGTTGGTTCATGTGTCTTTCTGATTACATGTGCAATTGCTTGAGTGTATGTGTCGATTTTTTTCCAATATAGATAACTAGATTACGTTTTAGAATATATCGATAATTAATCTTCCTT
>NC_051405.1:33769362-33769486 GCF_015228065.2 Penaeus monodon
CCATCATCGTAGCCATTATCAAGTTAATTTTCGTCCGGATCTTCCATGTCTACTTTCTTTCTTTCTTTTTATCACACACAGCTTTCCACGTTTACCAAAATCGGCGAAGATGCATACTGATGTT
>NC_051405.1:33769851-33769918 GCF_015228065.2 Penaeus monodon
ACATTGGTTGGCAATTTTACTTTCTCGTATTTCTTCCATTTTTATGTATCAAATGAAAAGTATTCCA
>NC_051405.1:33770246-33770424 GCF_015228065.2 Penaeus monodon
ATGCAAGATATTTGTTGTGGTGGTATTAACATAGAAATTATTTTGTAAAGAGTTGTTTTAGAAATAATACCATCGGTAATATCAGTAAATATACTGAAACAACCATCACCCTTTAGCGTTTCTCAGCTATGCATTCAGAGGTTTTCATTTTCGATTTGATGATTTAGCTTTGCATGTG
>NC_051405.1:33770554-33771367 GCF_015228065.2 Penaeus monodon
TACTATAAGGATCGTTTAATCATGAGCTGAGCCACAAATACACACGATTTAAGAAAAATACACAATAAATGTCGTTTTTACTTCTTTTTTTTTGTCTTCAGCTTATCACATCTAAGATAGGGCACCCTTCATGCTATTAGTAAATGTTGCCATATGGCTCTGAGGATGGAATGAAAAGTAGTTTATTCACTGTTATGATTTTATGTACATATACAAGTTTATTCATCCAGTTATTGTTTGCTGGTTGTTAAACATTAATGTTAAGATATGGATACATACATTATATCTGCTAATATATCCTCTTAAGTTTATATGCTTGGCATATATTTCCGCTAATGTATTGTACGATTTAGAAATGGATGAAATGTTGAACATTAATAACAAGTTAACTACTAATGCATTTTGTCTTAAATGTTTGTACTGATGAGTAGCGAATTCTTTGTTGTCTTCTATATAAAAACCCTGTTGAAGTAACGGTCTAGCCCAGCCCCCCTCTTACTCCTTGGAGATCCTCGTGTACTGTTATTGTTATTCGTGCAGTACAAGTTTTTTCTAGTATTCGGAATCTTTACATTTCAAGGATTCTCTCCTCTTTGGAAATAAATATTGTCGCTATCTTCGATGCGTCTAGATTATTTAAAGTAATTAAAGCAAAATATAGATTATACAAATTGTTACCATGTTACATCAGGGGTCGGGGCAGTTTCAAGCCAAATGTCATACCTGCAAAAGCAGCTAAAAGTATTTAAAGGCGACAGAATGTTGAAAGTAGTTACAAGAGATTCATTTTCAAAGAATAGTACTGTAATCTGG
>NC_051405.1:33771452-33771550 GCF_015228065.2 Penaeus monodon
TTCGGATCTTTCATGTCAATTTTCTTTTCTTTTTTCGCATAGAGCATGATACATACTGATGTTTTATTAGTATTGATCTTACTATTGTCATTATTACA
>NC_051405.1:33771868-33772003 GCF_015228065.2 Penaeus monodon
AGTCGGGCAAAGTCGAAATCCGACCTTTGTTTTAACTTTTTTTCTGTGGCAAGGTTGCAATCTGTTATTCCTACTGTCATCTTTATTTATTTAATGAAAAGATATTACAAGTAAAAACCTCTTCTCCAGTGGGGG
>NC_051405.1:33772352-33772779 GCF_015228065.2 Penaeus monodon
CACCAAGTTTACTCCTTTTCTCTAACCGTTACCTGCTCTCAAACCAAATTGCTGAGTCATCATCCTTTGCGCAGAGAAACCAAGGAACCCCGTTAACACGGCTCTGGGCCACGCGATCTCCTGGAAGAGTTCCAAGCGTCGCCGAGGAACACTGCGGAAGGTCCTTCGTCGCAGAGTGCCTTGACTTTTGCTAAAAGGCGTATTTAGCATAAAGAGAATTAGCAATGACAATGATTGTTTTGAAAATACGTGTCAGGTAGCTGCATATAAGAAATACTAGCATAATTTGTGATCAAATTTATAATCATTATTTTTCAAAAGTAAATCATAGGAATTTTTTTTTACACCAATGGCGATATAGGAATATAAAAAAATAATGCCTTCACTACATGCTCAGGCTTTTATGGTAAAAGACACACCTATTGTT
>NC_051405.1:33772974-33773151 GCF_015228065.2 Penaeus monodon
ACATACAGAAAATAGAGATCGTTTCTTAAATGACTTGCGGTGGCAAAAATTTTCCCCTTGAATCGCAGCTGGAAGAAAGGAACATGGGAGCGCCCTGCAAATACACCCGAGAGAAAATTGTCTTGACTGCCCCTCGTAATAAGCTTACATTTTCTTTTTCTTTCTTAATATCAACGA
>NC_051405.1:33773291-33773492 GCF_015228065.2 Penaeus monodon
TTCGTTGGTGTTTTCTTTTTTCAAAAGTTCTGTAATTTGCATCTCTTTCGAGAGCTTCCTTCATACACTATTTATGAATTTTAGGTAGACTCTTTATAGGAGATGAAGCGTATTTCCTTGGTGGAAATATTTTTGACATTTGTGAAAGAAGACTTGAAGATGAAAAACTAATAAACAGGAAAATTAAGAAAGAGAGAAAAG
>NC_051405.1:33775421-33775724 GCF_015228065.2 Penaeus monodon
GTCATTCCATTACTAATAATACTATATCGCTTTGCTCTACTATTTTATTGACTCAACGGCTGTTAAAATCATTACTTAATTTCTATATACTACCAAAAAGGCAAATGTTACACTCTTCAGTCGTCACACATAAAAAAAAAAAAGTTTTCACACAGAAACGAGCAATAGCATATGCTGTGAGACATGAATATGCAAACGGGACAACTGGCACGAAAACATTGCAGACACGCGGGCTTACCTCCTGTTTCGTGCATACGTAACTTACGCATCTTACAGGGCTGCATTGCATATTGTGTTGATGCA
>NC_051405.1:33776174-33776332 GCF_015228065.2 Penaeus monodon
AGGAAAAATTTTGATCTTTTTACTTTTAACAACATTATGCCCTAAAATGAGTTGTGTGAAATATATCATGAGAAGAAATCGTTATACATAATTTATGAAGTTATTAAATGATGCACCCACTTTAAGGCATAATGTTGTTAAAAGTAAAAAGATCAACC
>NC_051405.1:33776497-33776850 GCF_015228065.2 Penaeus monodon
TTTGTCTTATTGTTATTATTAATTTAACTAATATTTGTCTTCTACCATGAAAATCATGTGTTAAAAATAGGATTGTTTAATAAATATATTTCCTCATTTACGAGAGCAGAGGCAAGATATTGCTAATTCAGTCTCCCCATTCTTCCCATTCAGAATTATCCAGGATAATCGTTACCCCAAATACGCCTTTTAGCACAAGTCAGGACACTCTACGAAGAAGGACCTTCCGTGGTGACTCCTAGAACTATTCCTAGAGCCGCATCAAAGGGGTTTCTTGGTTTCTCTGCGGTGTCTCTTGCGCATGAGGATGATGATTCAGCATTTTGGTCTAAGAACAGGTAACGAACTAGAGA
>NC_051405.1:33777006-33777102 GCF_015228065.2 Penaeus monodon
CTTCTAGACTGTAGTGAGGCCGGCTATATTATAGAGCATGGAGTCGAACCCACTGATAAAAAGACAAGAAGCTGAGCTGGTCGCAAATGCTGCGTT
>NC_051405.1:33777622-33777737 GCF_015228065.2 Penaeus monodon
CATACAAAGTCAGTAGGCTTCTTTTCACTTGAGGATTAATTGATTGATTAGTTTAAAATTATGTCACATTAACAAAAGGTAAAAATAAATAACAATAAACATTGCATTAAAAAAG
>NC_051405.1:33778448-33778677 GCF_015228065.2 Penaeus monodon
AGTAACTTGCTTTGTTGAAAGTGTTCATATGTCGCACTTCCCATTACACTTTCTGTGATGAAAGTACAGACTCTAGAAGCTCTGAATAAAAGATTCTTTGAAATAATTAATTCTTGAACACTTCCCTTATGAAAAATGAATATCAATAAGAGATAGAGGTCCGTAATCTGCCATTTAAACTTCTTTCCTTTAACGAATTTCGTAAATTCGGGAATATCGTTATCATCAT
>NC_051405.1:33778899-33779012 GCF_015228065.2 Penaeus monodon
CTGCAGAGAGCTACCCACTCTCAATCATAGTAAATAAGCCAAATAGTCTATGCCGTATGAATGAGATAACTGATAAATATAAGAGTAAACACAATAAACGTGGAAACTAGTTT
>NC_051405.1:33779137-33780045 GCF_015228065.2 Penaeus monodon
AGATCACAGTGGAAGGGGAACAGTATGAATAGGTGAACCCAACGGTCTTGCAACACGTCTGTTGCACACGGGGAGAATGCAACGGAAGGACGTTGCTCCGAGGAAGAGGGGAAATATTGGAATTGAGGGAAAATGCGAGCAGAAGAAGGGATGGCTAATAAACGAGTAAAACTGATTTGGCCATTTATGCGGCTAGGGGTATTGTCTAATGAGCAAGGTTTTTCCTCAGTGGAAAAGGGGAATGAGGAATTTCATGGCGTCGAGTTGTATCAAGTCCATAAAATGTCGGGAAGTGGGAGGAATAATTACAGAGGTAGTCGCGTTCTTATCCTAGTGATCAGTATGATGAACTAAGCAAACTACGAATTGGAAATCATGAATTTGAAGAATCAGGGTGGGAGGAATCGCATCTCATTTAACGCATTTGTCATACCCCAGTCATCGTACAGTAAGTCTCCTATTAGAAAGACATCTAATGTATAAAACCATTGGATACCAAACCCACAAGCCGTCTATAGATTTACGTAGGCGTTACTCGGAGGCAAGGCAGGGCAGACTCGCCTCCTCCGCCTATCAACTCAAACATTTTATTTCACACAAGTGTCCTGCGACCTCTAAAGCTGATCAATCTCCCCCTACGAACAGCGTTAAGATGGAAACCCGCACTCTGCAACAGGACGACGATCAACGGCATCGTGGGGATGGCGTTGCGGAGATGAAGTTTCTGAAACATAAATCAACAGCCGCGGCGCAGATTGCTCACGCCGCTTCCAAAATTACTTCGGGGACTTAAGGAACGCTTCGACTCGCAAGACGAATGTTTTGAGTGGGAGTCGAACCTCCTTTGATGCGATGATGCTTGGCTTGGGATGGCTCGCCACATCACGCTTACGAACGTGGGTGCTTTG
>NC_051405.1:33781412-33782201 GCF_015228065.2 Penaeus monodon
TTCCATTTGCTAATAATTGCAAGCTGACCCAATTCTGCAAGTTATATGGTAAAGACTTCTGGAGCTTCATCGTTCAAAGTTTCTCCTAACTCTCCTTCCACCATTTTCCAAGCCTTTTATTTACTCTGCTTCTCTTCTCTTTCGTAACGATAGGTCTGGGCACCATTTCCCTTGACCTTTATCTAACCTCGCGTTCCTTTCATAACGCTCCTGCAGTCTTTTCTATCAAGGGCCTCTGATCTCTCAAATTTGCATGCTTTTCAGTTTCTCTCTTCGGACACCACTTGTTTCTCAGTTTCTTTCTTTTTTTATATTCGCAAGCTGGTCATTTATTTCTTCGAAGTCTCAAACTGATTCCGTCTTTAATCTAACCGCTTCCTATCTCCGCCACACTACGTCTTCCGTTTAAGATCTGAATACCAAAGTTTTACTGCCTCCACTTGTGCTTTCTGTTATATATTTCCCCATTTTCATGGAGACTTTTCTCGCTTACGTGAATCATATCTTATATTGCTTTTGTGACATGATAAAGTATTGTATTTGATTCCTGTTCAGTATTACCGGACCAGTTTCCATCTTAGTCATTATGATGTCATGTGCAGAAATGTCACTGGCAAATTTTAATATGTCAAAATGTAGAATATGCGATTTAATGAGGTTATCTTATTTCCGCGACGGATTCTAGAAGCATCGGAAAATGCATGGATCACGAACCGCAAGTTGCAATATCATTTCTTTTTTTTACACATAACGTTTTATCTCTAATATTTCAGCCTTTATATTTACATA
>NC_051405.1:33782295-33784352 GCF_015228065.2 Penaeus monodon
GCAAACTCGACCTTCGACGGAAAACAGTGATAAACGAACTTTTCCTTCTGTCCTCTACGTGCACAGGGAACAGTCTAAAACGCCATTTGCCTTCACTCGCTTAAAGTCCTTTTACATAATATTTTCTTATTATAAAGACCTATAACAGTATGGTTATTTTGTGTTCTTTAGGTTAGGTTAGTGACAGGGATGTAGTTATTTCGGAGTAATTAATTGTCACCAATACACGGTAAACCTTTTTTTCGGAATTATATATAAAATTCAAGAACATTGGCATATAAGTACATCTTGGGAAAGGAAAGAGGAAGTAATTCTTAGGTATTTAAGAGTGAGACCATAATTGATATACACGTGTTTAGCTAATTTCAATGATAATGTAGTTAAATCCAACTTTGATATTAAATAGATCAGGATTTGTTTATTAGCCTTTCCTTAAGTTTTGGAATAGGAAATGGTGATTCCGCGAACCCACATCATAATACCTCAGAAGCGAGAAGGGAGAATAAGTCCAAAGTCAAAGCATAATTGAACAAACTAATGATACTGAAAATAAGAGCTCATGGATTCCTAGTTTACTAGAATTTAATGTAATCCTGGATCCAAAGGGAAATATCAATTAAATGGTATTTATCAGAACACCAGGGAAACGGGGAAGCTTAAGCAAATGGTCGTGGGCGCTAAAAGTATATCTTTTATAATGAGAATAATGGGTCATTGCCGGGAGGACAGGACAATGGTCATTCTTTAGCTATAATATTTGAAGCCTTTAAGGACTACCGTGGGGCCGAGATGCATCCCATTTATCCCTTCATATCTCATGATGACTTTTTCTTATATTTTTGTTTCTAGTTTCCCATGTTAAGGAAAAGTCCAGTCAGGCCAGTTATGGAAGCCAGTCAACAACAAGGGAGAAAGGAAGTTGGAGGAGAGAGCTAAACTCAAACTTTTTAAAGAGCTTCTTAAAAGACAGCTAAAAAAATTGATGCAGAAAGATTATCCCAGAGCGTGGAAACGCGGGTGGTAAATGAGGGGCTGTAACACAGAATTCGCATGTTTGAGATAGGGATTTAAAGAAGTTATGGCATTTCCTGTTTCTTAAGGGCATCAGATATAATGTCTGAGGTATTCTGAGAACAAAAGACTTAGTAGATAAGATATATAGCGATAAGGTTACATGGTTGTTACCGGTAACCGGTATGAGAAAATGACCAGAATAATAATGATTAGGAATAGGAAACTGGTCAATACACGGACACATTGAGATATTGAGCAGCGGCCGACTTCACCAGCTCCGGGCCTAAGGGAACAATTAATCCCGATGAAATTTGATATGAAACAATATCTTGTGCTACGCCCCGGAAGATAATTAAACAGAGGAGGGGCATCGTACATTTATATTGTATTTTTGTTTCGAAAAAAAAATATATATAATAACGCTCAAAGACATGTACAGAAACAAGAAACAAAGCTCGCCAAGTTGGAAATATCACAGTCTCTTTACGTAATAAAGAGTAATGTGGTTACACAAGGCATGTCAAGCTCGTGTTTCATCCTCAGAAAATAAGTCATGAGGTGGAAAGCAGTCTTATAACGTCGTGAATAAAAAGATTATTACAATGCTGCTAGAAATGTGCTCCATCTGTTTATATATCTGAATTGATTTACATAAACATGAGTTTAAGGACAAGATATGTGCGCATGAGTAAATGTAGTACTATTTCAGTATATCATAAATGACTGGATCAACTTTGTGAAGTAGTTAGATTACTGTTTAGAAGTACTTTTAGCATATTTATTCAGCATATTGTTTTACAATTACAAGGACTTTAGTTTATTTTCCATTTATCTAAGATTTCTCACAGCTGAATGAAATTATTTTTTCGCCGCGATTTCTAATCAGTGCGTTGTGTTGAGGTTGTGAAATGTTTATATTTAATTGTATACATTTTTGCACAACTGCATAAAAAAAGGAAAAAAAAAAATATATGTAAGTACTATATAATATAAGTACTATTTTTTCTTGTTTCGTTTATTTATTGAGTTTATGCCTCTGTTGA
>NC_051405.1:33784952-33785356 GCF_015228065.2 Penaeus monodon
TTGAAACTTCTGCACCACCATCAACACGACAAACAAACTGCAACGTTTTACCCTTACCCTTGAATCAGTAGCTTGGAAATTCTTTAGCTCTTCCCACGCACAAACGACACCGAGATCCTGTCTGCAATTTCAACAGGGAGGAAAGTCAAGGGAAAAGAGAACTCGACCCGGTTCTTGAGAATTTATGACGCAATGGGAGCGAAACTCGGCATTTCGAGGGCTGTTAAGGAGTCGTACGGCTTGGGGCGTGGCTGCGGCTCGCATCCGATGTTTATACGAGTAAAGGCGGAGTGTCGTAATATTACGTCGGGTGCTCGGCCGGATTGAATTCTGGCCGTGTGGGAGAGACGCCTTGTTAATTTGTGGTCAGCTTTAGATTATAACGTTTTGATTTGGATATTTTT
>NC_051405.1:33785400-33785475 GCF_015228065.2 Penaeus monodon
TGAGGTTAAAGGGATTGCTAGTGGAGTGCTTGGATTATCATGGTTGCCTTATTCTAAAGGTTTAGACGATGCATG
>NC_051405.1:33785657-33786043 GCF_015228065.2 Penaeus monodon
CCCTTGAAATACCGGATCTCTCAATCTGAAGTACTAATTCCACTATGTGTGTGTCGTTCAGTGACAAATCTTGCTCAATTTGTGATTCAAATACGCACAAGCATATTACAACATGAATCCCAGCATTTGCAAGGAACTGCTACCGACTCGTCCTTCTGTCCTCAACGCCTTCACAACTCTCGCTATTTTAGCTGTGATAGACTGCCTGTTATTTAGTCTCTCTGATGGATGCGTGGGTAGCGAGGGCAAGTTGTGAGTTATGAGGTCAAGTTATGCAGTTGCGAGATGCCTGAGGAGTGGGTTTGGAAAGTGCGTGTGGTTGCGAAAATAGGTTTTGATTTTAGTGGTGCGTTTTTTATTATTAGTAGTAGTATTTAATTTTGTGT
>NC_051405.1:33786105-33786971 GCF_015228065.2 Penaeus monodon
TATGCTTTTACCGTTTTATCTGCTACACGATCCTATATTGTTTCACTAAGGGAAACACAAATCCATAAGCTAAATTTCACATTCCATATTGCATAAAAGAAAACAGATAAAACCATAAATAAAGCTACACCAAAATGCTGGCAAATGCCCGAAAAGAAATAAAAAAGTAGGCCCTCGAGCTAACGTAAAGATCAAAAAGAAAAAGAGATGTAATATTCCTCGCTTGGCAACCCAGTCCGGTGTTGCGTGCGAGCAAGACGTTAATAAAGGCATTCAGAACCGTTCAACTGCATCCTTAGAGTAGCCATTGCAGAAAGGACGCTGTTTCGCAGGACTCGTTATGGCGTACGGGTTTTATCTGAATTTTCTGTATTTTTCCCTTTTCATTCTCGTGCATTTTCTGTGCGATTATTTTCCTTTTTGTGTGTTCTTCATTTGTTCTCTTTGTTTGTTCATTTTCTGTAATTCCTTTTTTTTTATCATCGTTTTCTTCGTTTTTGATTTATTGGGTATTGCATCCGTTCCACTCTCTTATTCATCTTAATATATTTTCTTTTTAATGATCTTGTCTTCTTTCACTGTATATTTGTTTACGTTACTTCATCTCTTTCCATGATAATCAGTCAGTGTTACTCATCACAAAACTACATACACATTCTTCAATAGATGCTATATTCCGGTGATAAAATACGCTTTATGATGTTTGTGTCATTACAATAGACAGACGGAAACTTCGACACAATATAGATTAATAAAACCACATGAATAAAAGACGAATACAAATCATTTGTAGAGATGGAAATAGGAAGACTAGAGGTTCCATTGCTCATAAAGTCATCATCTACATATTTTATGAAGGGATAAAC
>NC_051405.1:33787112-33787731 GCF_015228065.2 Penaeus monodon
AATAATAATTATAATAACAATATTCACTTTTTATATTTTCTCTTAGTAATATTATCAAATCTTGATTCTCAATATATTTTTCTCAAATAAATAGTTGTATCGTTGATTTTTAATAATAACAACAACCATAGCATTTATTAGAACAGGTAGGGGGTGGTCATCAAAGTCATCGGTAAATAAAGGTAATTAAACTGCCACGTTTCAATTAGTATACGCTATACAAAATTAAAAAAATATATATAAAAAAAAAAGTTTAATAGCAAAATTCTTTACTTATTACCCGTTTTTATCCTCATATAAATTAAAATTCTGCAGTCTGGAATGGGGCAAGCTAAAGAAGTTTGAAGTCCATTGAAATAGCACAAAAAAGAATTCGCATCACCTACTGGTCACACAATGACAACATAGAACCCATATTTAAAGAACTCGTACTGTTAAAACTCCCAGATATAATCTTATTTCAGACCGGTCTATTTGTCTTTAAATCCATAATTGGTCTAATTCCATCACTAAATAGCTCCCAGAGAATCACAATCAATTAATACACAAGACATTGAGACTCCCGCTGTGTAGGACCTCCCATGCCCAAAAACAGATGCATTTTCTTTCTTCCTTTCTC
>NC_051405.1:33787951-33788203 GCF_015228065.2 Penaeus monodon
GGGCGGGGGGGAGGAGAAAGAAATAAGAGAAAAAATCCCCTTCGTCTCTTTGGAAAGACAATTTTGGAAATTAAGTTTTCAAAAGGTCTTAACATGTGTATTACGATCAGGTTAAGTTTATCAAGAAGTATTTGCTTTGTTTTTATCCTCTTAATAGACTCGACAAAATTGTAGTCATCATGAACATAAATTTTCTTGCCGATTTGGCGATGTATTAACAATATTATATTTAAAAAGCATGTTCCAAATTTC
>NC_051405.1:33788220-33788642 GCF_015228065.2 Penaeus monodon
GTATTCTTACAATACCGATTATACCCGCTGAAATATTGTATAAAATATGAAATGACGTAGCTACCAGTATTTCCCGGAACGAATAGATAATCTCGTAAATTGAATTTCCATATTAATGTGCTTCCTGAGATTGTGTTTCTGGTTTCATAATGTCAGACGTATTTCTCCGTGGGATTAAATCATTCCTCATTATATCACTGGTATTGCGGTCCCTGTCTTTCGGATATGCATTTTTTAATAACTTTTCATATAAATTCATTGCTCTCTCATCTCCGCTGCTATTTGCTCTTCTTTCTCCTTTATTTCTTTATCAAATGTCTATTCATATATACCAATGTGTATAAAGATATAAATATACATGGACATGTTTTTAGTCCTGTAATTGTAAATCATTATTTTTCCTTTTCGCATCACTACTGTCC
>NC_051405.1:33788717-33788974 GCF_015228065.2 Penaeus monodon
AACGGAAGAGCGTATTGCCTGCTGCTGAATCGCAATGCATAGCTGCTGGGCAGATGTGTGAGAGAACGCTTTGTGTGGACTATCAGCCATGGATTATATTGAGGTACCTGCACTTTCATCATCCGAGTTTTATTTAGCCAATATTGACTTGTTATTTTTAGGATATTACTGCAAGAGACAAGCCATTTCCCAGCACTAGTCTTTCTCTCAGGTACCACCATTACCGTATACCATGCGAATGCGATAATGGAGCCTAG
>NC_051405.1:33789110-33789289 GCF_015228065.2 Penaeus monodon
TAACCTTGTTTAAATCCTTAAGGGCATTTTAAAATTAGAAAGATCCGAATAACAGATCAGAAATTGCTATAATATATATTTTTTTTCACTCTGAATAAGCGAAAATCATAGAGATTTTGCGTTTTCTTACATGAACACTGTAGCGTACCCTGTGGTCCACCTGGCTTTTAATTTATTTA
>NC_051405.1:33790161-33790920 GCF_015228065.2 Penaeus monodon
CGTTACGACTTTAAAGCACAATAAACTTGCATGTTATGCTGAAGACAGGCAAAAGAAGTGCGCGACAGTCCTCTCTCCTCTCCTTTGAACGCTCGAAATGCGGAGTGTCAATGCCAGTGTCCAAGGGTGGGTTTACATCGAGATCTTGTTATAGTTTTCCTTTCCTTTCCATCAAAGGCAACATCATCGATTTGCCATAGATTTCTTTCTGTCGGATTCTCATGCGCGGTAGATCAGAGTGTTCAGCCGAGATGGTTTCGAGATATTAAATTAATTCTCATTTCAGGTACTAAGCTTTACTTACTGTCCTTTCGTAACGGTTTTTGTTTGAATTGAAGTCTTTGAACGATTTTTTTCCTTTTTTTTAAGCGTGGGAGTTTTAGATGCTTAGTCTCGTCAAAATATTATTCAGAACGAAATTCTTCCGTTTTTGTTATTGTCCTCCCTCCCCCTTGTCTGCCTTTTTCTGTTCATTCCTTTTCTTCTCATTATTCTTCACTCTTAACATTAGTCTTTTTTCACATCGACTAATTTTTCACATTTTTATTTTTTCACATTTTTGTCTCTCTTCGACTTTCTTCTTTAGTCTTGCTGCTCCTTCCCAGGCTCTTACAATCATCACTTTCATCCTCACCCTCTTCATGTTTTTAATCATCTACTTTCTCTCCCATAAGACGCTATTCACAGCGCCCTTCCCGTATAAATTTAATTTTATTGAGATATGAAGTAAATCGTATATGTGTGTGCGTACGTGCGTGC
>NC_051405.1:33791033-33791469 GCF_015228065.2 Penaeus monodon
GCTACAGTCAACCCACACCAACGCCTAGGTAGAAATAACGTCCCGATTTTGAAGCCGACGGAGGGAATACAGTACAGGGAATTACATGGTAGAGACATTAGCAAGCTCTCACATTCCGGTTTATGTTGCCTCGCCATGCGTTCTTGGCTTAAATGTTCGTCCTCGAGGGGATGTAATCTCAGCGGGATTGCCAAGGTAGAAAACGTTCGAGAAGGTGGCTTCAGGATAAACGTTTGTGAAAGGGGCGTTACAGTGTGGTGGAGGGAAGATGGGAGGGGATTAGTTGAAAATTGAGAATCTCAACGATATACACCAGTTTGAAAGGAAGGAAGAAAGGAAGAGTAAAATAATGCTTTTTCTTCCCTCCTCCCTCCAGTTTCCTCTCAAAGATATGTACCCTCTATCTCATTATACTTCCAAGCCTTCGTTCCACTGT
>NC_051405.1:33791504-33791612 GCF_015228065.2 Penaeus monodon
TCACTATGATTATTTTTGGTCTGTTTTAGTCTTTTTCATTCCTACCTATTCCTTGTGTTCTTGTTTTATCATCCACCTTCTTTCTTGAAGCACTCCCACACCTGCCTT
>NC_051405.1:33791636-33792029 GCF_015228065.2 Penaeus monodon
CGATTTCTGTTGGAATTATTGGAATGAATTATTGATTCTGATATAAATCCAGTCACATTTCTCTGACTTTGCAAATTCATTTTTAGATTTATCTGTTCCTTTTATTGTTATTCTTCGCCGTAAACCTTTTTCCGCCATTTGCATTGCTGAATATATTTCTCCTTGCATTTCACATTACACATTCTCTCTCTTCAATCCTTTATCTGAATGTATATTCCTTTTTTTCCTTTTCCCTCTTCAGTACTTTAATCTTTTTGTTCTATCTCCTTCTCTCTCTTAAACTTTTCCCTGTCGTCATCACGTAGAGGGGAATAGAGCAACTTTACGATAAAACAAGGAACACGCCGCAGAATTAGCAAAATTTCAGTGGTCGAAACCCGAACCCCTTCGCAT
>NC_051405.1:33792196-33792329 GCF_015228065.2 Penaeus monodon
TTCAACAGCAAGACGCCGAAATCTGATTAAGCTTATATAAGGAATTTTTAAAAATTTCTTTCGTTTTTAAGACGAAACCTTTTCAAATGAACGTACCCCTGGAAATAATTGCTAGGACGAGCTTCGACCAAAG
>NC_051405.1:33792991-33793172 GCF_015228065.2 Penaeus monodon
GTGCTACGGTATATTCCCCCTAAATACCGTAGCTAAATAAACCCGACATCCCTCAAACGAACGTAAGTAAATCAAGCCTTTCCTGCCCTAACCCAACTAACCAACCATCGCATGTCCTAACCTATGTTACAGCTACGCTGCAATTAACGCTATGCCTTACACTATGATGGCATTAACCGCT
>NC_051405.1:33793214-33793596 GCF_015228065.2 Penaeus monodon
GCGTAAGAGAATATTCCGACAAGAAAAGAGAAACGGAATGATAACTAAACTCTTGACTATAACACATTCCACAAGCTTCCTCTTCCTCTTCCCATTTCTGTACATTGCGTTAGTCCATTACGAAATTGCCTGTAGCGGGAATATTTTTCCCCCCAGGCTAATGATACTTTTAGATTTTTTTCTTTTTATCTGTAACACAAAATTGGTGTCGAGTTGCCAACCCAGGAAGCCAAGAGTAAGGTAATGTACTTACATGTACACCCAACGTGAATCTCTCTCGGTGTAATAGTACTCAGAAAGGGTATTTGACCCTAAATGGTTTCGTGTTTCTTTCCTAACTTCGATGATATTTGTTGACTTACAGAATATACAAAGGCAAAAC
>NC_051405.1:33793761-33795230 GCF_015228065.2 Penaeus monodon
ATAAAGAGGATGACATTCTAGTTGTTATTTTGGATATCAACCTTAGTAACATATTTTAAAGCGGTAAAATATTGTATTATACTAGTAAATGTGTAGATAGATTCTGTTAACGGCTGAGTCTTCCTGATTGTATAAGCGTTCTTCCTAATTATCTTCATTTTGACAATGTGATAATAGTATATACATTGCTATTCGTTGATAAGCAACATTCAATAGGGTTTTTAGGGAGATTTTCAATAAAAGTCAATAAGAAATACTTTTTTTCATTATACATTCATGAAAGATACAAGGCCTAAAAGTAATTTTGAATAATCCGGCAGCGTTCTACACTGCCTTCTGCATTTACAAGGAGAGGATTTGGGTTGTCAGGATCTTCTGCTTTTAGCTGAAGTGGCACATCATCTGGCAGTGGCACCCTCTGTCTGACTGGTTGTGGAGTATGGCTGCAGACTTGATCGTAACCTCTATGTTCTCCAGACTTGTTTGCACCTTCTTGCCCAAACAACCAAATCTTCTTGAGAACACCGAAAGCCCATTTGATGCAATTTCTGGTGGTAGTATGTGAAATGTTGTAACGTTGTTCTTGACCGGATTGAGGATTGGCTAAAGGTGTTAGCAGGAAACTGCGACAAGGGTAGTCTACATCACCAAGCTGATGACCTCGATGGATTTCATCCCACACTTCTACCCACTGACGGCTGTTATCGGAAATGTTGCTTTCAGGTCGATCCCCAGATGGCTTTTGGATAGCTATGTGAGTGCAATCAGTGCAGCTAACAACAGCAGGCATTTCAGCAATTGCCATGAAATCTCCCATCACTCTGAGTGTCTCATTTGCTCCAGGCATCATGATGTTATGGCAAAAATTGAATGCGTTATACAGTATATTTGGATGTAAATGCACAAAGTTTTATGCAACCTATTGTTCAGGGATTCGGGATTATTGCAATAATAAAAAAAAATCATGTTCGTTTCAATACGTTTAATCTTTGAATTTCGTGACCTTATAATATATGGCGACTGTATTATTAAATGAAAAATGCTCTAACATTAACGGTCGGAGAGTACAACTGTACAACAGACAGACATCGATCACCAACATTTGATGACGATTTTACGAGGGAGGCAATGTTGATAAAAAGAAAATGCATGACTACATGAACAAAAAGAAACAAGCATATTTTCATTTTGAATTAATATTACATAAATGATCTAATTTCTAGTAAAAAAAAAAACTTATGGCACATGCTTTACACAATTTGCATTTGGAAGTGACTGTGAAACGCGTTCAAAGGATTCACATTTTGTTCCAATAATGTGCACGTTTGGTGAGTGCAGACATGTGGATAGCAGTATTGTGAACCCCAGAATTCTGGCATTCCACAACTGTGCAATCCACAATATGACTAGGTATATGGTTTAGCGTGGAGTGCAGCGAAGTAGTGTCCATATTTTTTAAAATAATAAGA
>NC_051405.1:33795335-33795626 GCF_015228065.2 Penaeus monodon
AGTAGATCTCGATTCGACCATATGAATGCACGCATGAAAATGTAGCACTTCTTTAACAAAATTTTGATTTATTAACTTTTTGAATATTTAGTATATATTTGTTTGTTTATCTGTTTAGGATGAGTGAATCATTTATTGGTGTGTAAATATTACTTTTATGCAATGTTTGCACGCTTAATTATTCAAGTTCCACAACTTTAAACTCCTCGTCTTTCCTAGTCTCCATCCGCTATTAACTAGTTCTGTCGATTAATCTTATAATGTGGTCTTTCCCAAGTCCATTTTGCTGAG
>NC_051405.1:33795913-33796189 GCF_015228065.2 Penaeus monodon
TGAGAGAGAGAGAAAAAAAAAACATAAAAGATATAGTAAATGTATCCGTGACACAAAGGGTTAACATGTACTTCTTAACCAGTAAACTTGCTAGTTATCTAATTGAGTTTCATTTGCACAGTACCATATAATGTAGATTAAAAAAAAACTGAAAAATACGACTTGTGCACAAGTCTTTCACTTTTAAATGCTAGAAATAATGGAAAGAACTGGACACTGTGATTAAACTATCATCCTTTATTTTCAATCAATATTATGAAACCACGTGGACTGCAT
>NC_051405.1:33796835-33796931 GCF_015228065.2 Penaeus monodon
CAGCTGAGTTTGAGATGGGGGCGTGGCTGGTAGTTAGTTGTCCTTACCGTGAGTTATTTTCTTCTTAGTTATTTGCTTTATTTAATGATATTATTA
>NC_051405.1:33797151-33797579 GCF_015228065.2 Penaeus monodon
GCTATCCTCGGCGGCAAAAATATTAACGTGTAAAAATTTTATAATTCTACATTACGGCATTTATATCAGCCCTCGATGTACCTGCCAGTGCGAATGAACCGGTAATTAATGACTGATATGATATGCATTTCGTGATTAATGAGAAAATCCTGGAATCCTTTTTATTTACCGAACTTTACATACATTGATTAAATGATGAATCAGAGCTTCGTGTTATGATATACGTAAGGTTGATTCAGGACGGAATGGTAATGATGGTAAAGGATTTCATCAATTTGATTTGTTTGTATGAACATGATGTATTTTCACTCTTTGTACTTTAGCTATTTCTTAATTAATCTAAACTACTTAATCATCTGCTTTACCTCTTTATCTTTACATATTTTACAAACGCTTATCTTAAAATTCTGGCTAACTTTCTTGCATGC
>NC_051405.1:33798156-33798378 GCF_015228065.2 Penaeus monodon
TACCACTCTTAGCATCGGCCTTGAGCTGTTAGACGCTTGCTTAAAATGCAAGATAATTCCGGTAATTTGTCAAATAAATTATTCAGCCTGAAAGAAAAATGATTCACAGCCGACGATTCTTCACACCGAAGAATTATTTCGGTAATGGATACCACGCATCGCGATAATCTCAAGGTCTAATTCTTCCTTTGGTTTGTGGGAAATATGCGGAAGAGGCATGGA
>NC_051405.1:33798596-33798880 GCF_015228065.2 Penaeus monodon
TTCTGTCCATATTTCTTCTCTACAGTGATAACCATAAAAAACTCTTCCTTAATTGGTCTCCCAAAACAAGGCCACTAAAATACTTGAGAAACGAAGAGGAAACGTAAATCACGACGCGCAGTCAATTGGTTCTATTTGCCAATCATAAATCGCGTTAACACTGAAATGCCCATTTGTTGGGTCGACGTTCGGCATTTTACATTTTGTATTAAGAGGCTGACTGTATATCATTTGAGTAACTATCTTATTTCAACATTCTAAATAGCTGCATATGTAACACACTA
>NC_051405.1:33799191-33799745 GCF_015228065.2 Penaeus monodon
GAAGAAAAGATACAGAATAAATTAAGATGGTTTTAAAGTCTACTGGTACTTTTCCTTTCGAGGAAATTAATCATGGTCCTGCCTCTATTTTTACTACTAATAAAAGCCACTAAATACACACAAAAAATAAAAACTCAAACTTTCAGAGCCTTTCCAACGTAAACGATGCCCTATTTTTTCTTATATACATATTTTTTACACCGACGTATTAAAAGAGAAAAGAGAGAATGAAAAAAAAATGGTATTCTTGCTTCAAATCCTTGCCTCACACTATTCCCACGGGAAGAGATGCATAAGCCTGTTCCCCTTGTAAGAGCGTCTCAGACTCGTGACAGCCTGCATGGAGAAATTTGATGATATTCCTCGGGTTTACGATCCTAGTGATAACGAACAGGTCGAGAGGAGTGGAAAACGAAAGAATTGCAAGTTGGGAGAAACGAGGCAATGGTATGAATCTATACTTCTCTCTATCTTTTCCTCACACTCTTTCCCCTCCGTTTCTAGGGTATTTACTAAGATGTTTGACCGAGAAAAAGACAGTTTACCGAGCAGTC
>NC_051405.1:33799995-33800992 GCF_015228065.2 Penaeus monodon
TCTACGAAAAGAACGAAACTAAGCTCATTTAATAAAGTTATCAACCTGGCAGAAGAGGATTACACTTTAACTTTATATTAGACGTAATCAAATAACACTAACTGGAGAATCCAATCCAATCTCTCTTTCTGCTCCACTAGAAGTCCGATCTCTGTATTGTTTCCCACCTCCTTGACGAAGCTTACGTAGTTAGACATGCATAAACTGGACTATTGTTTAATAAAATTTCGGTGAATCAGGACTTAACAAAGGATCCGAACTTAAACTTATACAGAAATATCTGAGGACTGGAGCCTTGCTATGAAACATTGCTCTTGCATGGGAATTTGTGCAACACACTACCAGATCACAGTTTCTTTTCTTCCTGCAACGAATATCATCCATTACTTTCTTCTTTTTTTGTGCTGAGTTCAAAGTTTTCATAGAAGTTATGTTGTGCTAATTGTGTTATTAGGAACATTCGCGTTTATGGATTTCTTTTCGAATAAAACTTCTCACTCATTAACTCCAACATTCCCTTACCCATTCACTCACTCATGAATTAGAGTATGAGCGAGATAAAACTTTTTTGAAAAGACGGGGTTAAGAACTTGAGATATGGAGTGCCTCTGGTGACGTCATTAAGGCGCCTAAATTCTTTTTTTCCGAAATTCAGATTTGTTATGTGACAGCGACAGTTAAAGCTCGAATGTAAATGAAAATAGTTTTATCACATAATATCAAAGAGTAAATACTGTCAATATATATTTTTTTTCAGTCTGACCTATAGACCACGCTATTTCCTTTATCATTCACAGTTCCATAGACTTCCGAAGCCTTTCAAGAGAATACTATACTCAGTGTAGCTATGGAAGCCTTTGGGTTTAGATGGAACGAGAGTATTGTCAGCAAACTTTGCGAAAAAATAACCTGAAGCAGAAAAGGCTCAGCGGCACAGATACCGATGAAACCAGTTTTGTTGAAACCGTTTTACACATTTCTCTTTAATAGATTTATA
>NC_051405.1:33802057-33802508 GCF_015228065.2 Penaeus monodon
ATAAAGATAGTAGTGTAGAGAAGAAGGAATCACGAAGGCACTAGCTAATGTAGTCACATACTTCCCTACTCACTTACTACTGTACACACAATCGTTCATTCGCATACACAAGCTATATAAGCTATAAACATACATACAAGCACATCACTCACCTATATGCGCTATACAGACCAACGTTACTGAAAGGTAGTTTTATTATCAAATATATAGATTACTTAAAAATAAAATGATCTTAAACATCATTTTAACTGCTTTAACAAACGCTTGCTTAGTTTACCAGTTGCTGGGGGAATTTCCCAAGATATGATGCATTTCGTAAGGAGCTACCAAAGAGGATGCTGAGACATGACAACAGCCAACCAATGTTGGTCGCTCTCTGTTAACAAAAGCAGGATCCATTTTTACTTTTCCTTCCATTATAGTGGGCGGATGAATACAGAATCGCACCCTA
>NC_051405.1:33802678-33802829 GCF_015228065.2 Penaeus monodon
GACTTCACAGGTGATGATATGACACGTACACTATTTTCTGTACTATTAACTATGCGCAAAATTCATGTAAATATTCTATAATATATATTTTTTCAATTGTGCAATGATTTGCTATTGTAAGATACAGGCAAGATTTCTATACATTTTTTCT
>NC_051405.1:33803906-33804492 GCF_015228065.2 Penaeus monodon
CTTCTCTTCCCTGCAATAAATTAATTGTGAAAAAATGCATATTCTTATCCATCTGCAACATTCTATTACATATATTCTTCGCTACACCAGCCGTGAGCAGCGCTATTGCTTCCAGAATTGAGCCCGTTGCCTCTTCCCATGGGTTAGCGTCTGTCCGCCCCCCACGAGAGAGCAACATAATTTCATTAATACACTCAACGGAGACTGAACTGCAGCTCTCTTGGGGCACTTTACACGAGAGATTCCCTTCCACAGTCCCAGGTAGTTGTTCAGGTCCGGATCATCTCAGTTATCTTTTTTAAGGGATGCTATTTGGATACGTACTCGAGTATATCGTGTGCTTCTTGTGTATTTCGGGTGGTTGAATGTACGCTATACCTTTAAGGGATGAATTCTGGACACGTATTCGAGTATAACCTTTGCTCTTTGTATATCTCGGAATGGATGAATATACACTTCACCTGTATTCTGATCAGCGAAACAGAGAAAATAACTTTTGCGACTTGTATATTCTGGGTGGTCTCATATACTGTTATATTCGTATGCACTGTACTGCCTATGGTAGGTTCCTGATACATTCCGCAGT
>NC_051405.1:33806738-33807338 GCF_015228065.2 Penaeus monodon
CAACCAAATAACATGGTTTTTAAAAGACCGGACTTTTCCTTTAAGTAATGTAATTGATATGAATTTCATTGGAATTTAGCAGTTAATTTGCTGAAATGGCAAATTTGCAAGATTAGGTGTGAGTGGGATTCGTGATGATTTGTCAACTATTACGTCTAGTAAATTAGGGTTAAACTTACTCTTGGGATATATTACGAGTTCGTTGCATATCTTGCAGTTATGACCGTTAGAGGAAGTTATATGTGTAAAGATTTCCCCCAGTCTCTCTTTCTCTCTGTCTGTCTATAATTTTCTAAAATGTATCATATATTCACCAACATAATGTGTTCGATTTTTGTATAAGGCTATGGTATGTAACGTGATTTCGCCTAATTACTTGCACAGAAATATATACTTTTCATCTAATCAGTGGCAGCACATGCACACAGAACATAAACAATAAATACAACAGCACAGACACAAGGCAACAACAAAGGAACCGCATCGACAAAAGTAATAACAATATACGCGGTAAAGCATAAACACTTGGCATCTCAATGTGTGTCTAAACAAAACTCTACATGCGTTAGCAATACATATAAACTTGAAAATACTTTTTCA
>NC_051405.1:33807544-33807887 GCF_015228065.2 Penaeus monodon
AACTCACTGTGGGCATGGCATGTGCTATACGTACAGTTGCCTGCATTTCCAACTAGTACACGTTAGAAACATTACTTCACCAAATATACGATTCGTGACTGTTGCACCGTCTATGTATACACATAACATTGAGATACCTAAATACAACAGCACTAGTAATAGATAGTCTCACAGGTATTGCCGAGTTGTTTTATGGGAAACTAATGGGAGACAGAAGTTGTACCCGAGGATGACAGGATATGGCTGATGAGGACAGCCGTACGAAATTTCAGTAAATGTCATGTTATATTTTGAAATGAGTAATGAAGTGGTGGCATATAAAGTCAAGAGGAATAAATTATGT
>NC_051405.1:33808198-33808878 GCF_015228065.2 Penaeus monodon
TTTCTCTCTCTTTCTCCCTTCATGTCTCCCTCACTAAACGTTTTCAGGAACAGATGACAATCAGTAGATATGAGAAAGTCCCCCATTACACCAAATGCACATATGTAGGGGTGGAGTAATGGTTAGCATCACACATTTTGTGGTACTAGCGTATTTTCAACGTATTTTCAGCTATTCTTTTATACCATAGCATCATATATCAAATCGCTTAGTAGTTAGAAAATGTAATCAAGCAATCAATTGCATCCCCTACTGATCACAGAAAACAGGATTTGTGTAGGCAACTCGACATACCAGCCCCGGCAAGATTGAGTTAAAATCTTTGTTGTTTTCATGTAACTGTAAGTGTTGACGACAAGGTAATTCATGTGTTTGTTTGTTTTATGGGAATTATGTTGAATGATATCAATGGAGAAAGAGGACAGGAAAAAAGACCATAGATTCATCACTGCAAAAGGGCTACAGTTATTGAACTTGCTTATTTATATGTTCACCATAACAGTATCCAGAAAATATCACAGAAACATCTACGAAACCACCTCCTTGGTATCCTGAAATACCCACGGTTTAACCATATAAACTAAAATTATAAATCTCTATGTGTTTCCGACATGCAAAAGAAGATGCTCTGATGCTCTGATCAATATTAATTTCCAACCGTAAGCTAAGTGTATGTAACG
>NC_051405.1:33808943-33809086 GCF_015228065.2 Penaeus monodon
AAAGAGAGAGAGAGACGGAAATATCCTACAAAACAACACACTAATGAAACAGAGAGAGAGAAAAAAAAAGAACAAATGGGCAGACAGACGTTGCAAGGCCACCGAGTGAGCGCAATCTTGCCATTCCACTGCAACATCCTGCA
>NC_051405.1:33809111-33809175 GCF_015228065.2 Penaeus monodon
CTTAGATCATTAAGATTCACTCCACGCAGTCACCCGTGGTATTGGCAAGGACCGTGAACATGCT
>NC_051405.1:33809458-33809643 GCF_015228065.2 Penaeus monodon
ATTACAAGCCGTTGAAGATGTGTAAATGAGAAAGCACGTTTTAGCATTAAGGGAAATAATCATTACTTTTATAATGACATGGTAATCATTATACTCATTATGAATAAACCCCTTTTTAATTAGAAATCAGGAATGTCGGGTTGCTACATGTTGACGTCAGACCCGCATACATACAAACGCGCGTC
>NC_051405.1:33809747-33810265 GCF_015228065.2 Penaeus monodon
TATGTGCATATGTATGTTTTTGTGTGTCCATATGGATTTACGTATCTCTCTATATAAAAGAAAATCTTTTTGGTTAACAAATGTGTTAGAATTGAGAACAGAGGCATAATTCCACTTCAGTAATGGTAATGAAAACAGTAGTCCAAAGACGGCTTAGCGTTTAGGAAAGAAAAATAAGAGGTATTCGTTCTATAAATGTTCCATGCACTTTTAACTAGATTTCAGGAAATAAATTTTAATTCTGGTTCACAAACGTGCTGCAGGTATAGAACAAGCATCTTTGCATTGTCGGAGCTGCCTGCATGAAAAGCCTTTGATTCAGTAGGTATTTTTGCAGCATTAAATGGAATCGACAGAGAAAATGTTTCGGGAGGAAATAAAACTTATGGAAATATTTATGGTCGAGGCGCAAAGACCTTTAGAACAATTAGCATTGAGTGTAATAACTCCCCTGGGAGGACAAAACTGATGTGAAAATTTATATTTGCCAAAGGAAGGTAACAAACCGCGTAGTATGT
>NC_051405.1:33810532-33810821 GCF_015228065.2 Penaeus monodon
CTGCTGCCTTTCTTCACGCACATTGATATATTGAAATATTTTAGTTTGTGGCACGTAAGACATTTCCTCCAAAAGCCATACAGAGGTCAGCGATGCAGCCACAAAGAAACCGCAGCTCGCTCTCAGTTGCATCATGCAATTGTTAAAATTTTTGTGGACGGTAATCAAGTTTGCAATTTTATGTCATGTATCGTTTTTTTGTGATAATTTTTACTTCGCATATTCTTATAAGGTTTTCCAAGTGAAATTATAAGTAGAAAAATAAATTTTCAGTACAATTAATGTCGAG
>NC_051405.1:33810851-33811009 GCF_015228065.2 Penaeus monodon
GTGAGCGTTGATTAAATATCCTTTCAAAAAGTAATGTTGGGAAAATCGCTATTAAGTATCTAAACATTTCGGATGTTTCCATAACGCAAACATTTATTTCAATTTGTGTTTCCGTTAATTTTGAAATTATGGAATCTAATGAGAGATACCAAAATTTT
>NC_051405.1:33811179-33811290 GCF_015228065.2 Penaeus monodon
CCCCTTAATGTCTCAACACATTACATCCTTCGGGAGCGACAATTGCAGCGTCATCAAGGAATCTGCAGGAGAAAATTGCTCTCATTTCTATCCGTTTGGGGAAGCAAGATA
>NC_051405.1:33811619-33811852 GCF_015228065.2 Penaeus monodon
CTGTTGGTGTGAGATGTAAGTACACGCGCTACAAAAGGTCTATTTATTCCTGTTAACATGCACATCCACTCAACTGTGCACACACGCACACACAGCACACCATAATCGGCGGCCATCTGCCGGCGCGACAAGCTGTGTGGTGATACCCTTTGATGCGTCATGACTTCGCCGCCCTGACGCGCTGAGGATGTTTCGTGCTTGGACGAACTTGCGCCGGATCAATGCAATAATAG
>NC_051405.1:33811933-33812042 GCF_015228065.2 Penaeus monodon
GCTCCCTCATGGTTCACCAGTCAGAATTGCTGGTAAAAGAACCTATGCCAACTCAGGTCTAAAAGTCTATATAAGGGGGGTGTATGTCCTTTATCCCCTCTCTCCCTCT
>NC_051405.1:33812945-33813109 GCF_015228065.2 Penaeus monodon
TTCCCGAAGGATAGTCCATGAGAAGCAAACTCAAATTTCAAGATATTATTTGCGGTTCGATGAAAAAAACACATGCATGGCTTTTTGTGCTAGTTTTTTATAGCATTATTTCCAGTGTGTACAGATATCAGGGTATACATGAAATACATGCAGACGCCGGAAAG
>NC_051405.1:33813187-33814492 GCF_015228065.2 Penaeus monodon
GTGTTTTAAATAGCAAAAGCGGACATTTTCAATTAAATCTAAACCATATATCTCCACAAAGAAAGGAGTGGCATACATCATAGAGTATAAATACTGAAGTCAACAATCGCAACCTGTAGTATTTCCCCACAAAAACCCGACCCAATCACAGTGAATCAAGATGTCTGATGTCTGACTCAAGAGCTCACGAGGGCTGTCAGCCTCTCTCCCGACGACTTTTACTGACGCTGAGGAGAGGTAATCTGGTGCTGACGGAGGTGAGTGGATTGGCTGTCGGATTCAGCCCGAGAGCCTGGACATAGGCTACCAATTGATGTTTTCAGGCAAGTTCGTATTACTGAAGTAGACGTGAAAGGCAGGGGAAGACCAGGGTGCCATCTTGTGCCATTCTTTTTGAAGTTGGAACTTGATATGTGAAGCCAGATTTTTTTTCCATTGAGCCATTAGCTTTTCTCTTACTATTGACAACGTTTCGCTGCTTTATCTGCTTTTTTTATCCCAATATCGTAATGAATATACCCAGTGCATAACGCCTGATATATTTTACATCATTTATTTACAAGAGGAACAGATACGAACTACTTTTTATTTCCCCACTAATAGATACCAGTAGCTTATTTAGATTATATTTCTGCTTTTACAAATGCCTTTTCGCCTTAAACATGTACGCAATAATCAAGTAAACCTATAAACAATTTTGAAAAGCAACGATTTTCAAATATAAAGTAAGCTAAATAAGAATGATAAGCGAATGCAAACATTCAATGTATTTTCAAAAAGGTCCTAAAATGCCAACTGAAAGAGACGCACACATTAGAGATAAAAAGAGTAGAAGTACTTTCTAAACAGGATGTTGTATGAATATATATTTTATTTTCAACAAACTTTAATGTAATCCATAGACAACCACCTAGAATAAGTAAAACTGTGTGATTTTTTTTTATGTTAAATAAAACTTTGATCCGTAAATTTAGGCGAATTTTAAGTCTATAAATAACTACTATAAAATATTAGGGGAAAAAAGCAACTAAGCATTCTCGGAACTCACGGGAAATGCTTGGCGTCATTCAGAAATTATTATATTATTCTTAACAATCGCATTCGAAAAGCTGCAACGTGCAAGTCCAGACAAGCAACAGCAAGATATCAAAAGCAAGAATAAGCAATGGTTGGAGGATGGGAAGAACGACCGATAAGAACAGATAAGGTTGAAGATAAGACGAATGGTTTGCCCTGTAAGTAGCTGGTTTCTGTATCCTTTGTGCTGCATGACTCACGGATAAAGACTTTTTCTCATGACTCCAA
>NC_051405.1:33814521-33814712 GCF_015228065.2 Penaeus monodon
GCAGAAGAATCTTAGTCGGCGTTATCGAAATTCTGAAAAGACGCATGAGGCACTTAAGCTCTTTAATGATGAGAATAAAGGGATTATTATTTTTCTTTTTGGATAATCTGGCAAAGAACCCGCGATGCTAGGAAACGGGATACACTTATATGCTCCTCCGCTTTGGTCTGTCCTCTGTGGCAGGAACTTGC
>NC_051405.1:33815072-33815169 GCF_015228065.2 Penaeus monodon
GGTGAATGGGTGTGCCTTCTAGAGCATTTTAAAAGTCTTTGGATGTTTTATATTTTGTTATAGAACCAGGGATACAGACATAATCCCACCCAAAGTT
>NC_051405.1:33815421-33815833 GCF_015228065.2 Penaeus monodon
GATCGAGCCTTCTTTTGTTAGTCAAACACGATTCAGTGCCAATTGTTGCGAAAATACTTTCAGGATTTGGTGATTTACCCCCGTAATTTTTGCCTACCGCGGAAATAAAAATGGATTTGTGTTTTGTATAAATGGAATCCGAAACACATTAGGAAATTTACCGCGCGGGGTTTCGGATGACACCTGCCTCCCACCGATTAAATAGAGATCCCATTAGGGTATGAATGTGTGTAGATTTTTTCAGCTTAACCAGAAGACGTGTCCATTGACTGTGTCCGAATTCGTGGGTCGTTGAGGTGATAAGTAGCTAAATACTCATTAATGTTGGACTTCACGTTGTACTATAACGAGTAATTGATTTTTATAAAAAAAATATTCTACCCAATTTCCAGTATGTTGTATACATGCATAA
>NC_051405.1:33815969-33816276 GCF_015228065.2 Penaeus monodon
ATACAAACTCAATCGCACAACAATCACGACACGCACTTTGCGGGACCACTATTTGTTATTAAATAAAAATAGTAGTATATGTATAAAATATTACTGTGGATCTTTTGGGAGGGGTTTCTTATCTTTCATAACCCGTACGAGGTGATCAAATTTGGGGCTTTGAGGCTCTTCCTTTATTTCAGCCCCGAGTCGCCAAAGGAGGAGCTCCTTGAGGATTCGATCCGCGTTCGGGCTTTGCGCCGGCACCGTGTCGACAATCGATTGTTAGGAGGGGTACTTAGCATGCTCACGTAGCGAGTGCACAAAG
>NC_051405.1:33817396-33817631 GCF_015228065.2 Penaeus monodon
CATTAGACCTGGGGGTTTCATTGTAATTTTCCTTATATTTGCCCGGGGGTTTTAAAGGTTAGAAAACTCGAAGGTGTAATTGTTATTTTACTATTCATTCGCCTTTGATTGTGCCTGATATTTTCATGTCAAAGAGCCTTGGGAGAAGACGTATTTTACTCAGTAACCGATTCATTTAAGCAAAGCCTCTTCATGCGTTTTATTTCCTAATTCTATAAACATTAAATATGCAGTA
>NC_051405.1:33819356-33819641 GCF_015228065.2 Penaeus monodon
CTTATTTCTAGTCGTGCAAGCGTGTACTTCTGTTTTTGTTGGTGATATATACTGAAATAATGAGAAGAGAGATACATAAAAAGTAATATTATCTTCCCTTCTTTTACTTTAGATAATATCTGTATCATACCGATGACATTTTGCGACATCATACACAGCTAAACATGATCCTTTCAATAATGCCCTTGCTAATTGCTTGCATAATTTTGGGAACGGCGGGATGGCGGCCGCCCCTGATTTAGGTGTTAAAGTGTATGTGTGCTTAGAGGTTTGTCTTCAGCTTTT
>NC_051405.1:33819786-33819865 GCF_015228065.2 Penaeus monodon
TCCCTGTGCATACTTCATTTGTAAAAGAATTTTGACGAGGAAAGTTTATTTCAATCTCTGCACTCCCTCTAAAGGTTTG
>NC_051405.1:33819958-33820328 GCF_015228065.2 Penaeus monodon
GCTCGATCTCTTTCTCACTGTCTTTCTCTGTCCTCTGCAATATGTTATTCTCGATATTCAAGCTGGCAGAACAGGTCGTCGGTAGTAAGTAGACATATTTTGCCCTTCTCCCTATAACTGGCAAAATAGCGTATGGCTCTGACGTATCTTTCCGGATTTCCTGTTTCTTGGTCGACCTGTCTAAACCTCCTCTGCTTATTAGAGACGCCCGGCACCTGCTGTCTATGTCTTTAAAAAATTCAAGAGATCTCTCTTGTCAAAAACAGCATTTATAGTCCCCCGCTGTACTTCAACCAAAGTCTCTATGACACAGATCTTCTCAGAAACAAGGGAAGGCCCCGTAACTGGTTTATCAACCATCAAATGTGTT
>NC_051405.1:33820663-33820849 GCF_015228065.2 Penaeus monodon
CGAAAAAGTGAACATTCTAGAGATCACTGCATACTTCGTTGCCTTATTTTGTGAACTGTTTAGAATGTACGACATAAACTTCAGCAAAGTTTTGAACAGCGATAACTTGAAGTTTAAGTTTATTATCATCCAAGGACTGCACATGAAAGTGCATTTTTTGTATAATTTTATTTTATTATTCTTTTT
>NC_051405.1:33820881-33821081 GCF_015228065.2 Penaeus monodon
GCCCCTTCTTTCGCCAACCCACATACTCGCAATTTTCCTTATCCTCTTGTTTTTCCTCCCTTCTGCCAGTCCCCCAGAATCTCCCCTCCACTCTTTCTCTTCCTTTATATATCCCCATTCGCCTCTCCTCTCTACTCCCTTCATAGTGTTGTTTCTCTCCCAATTTCATTTACATTTTCAACATTTTTCGTGTTCTCTTT
>NC_051405.1:33821260-33821392 GCF_015228065.2 Penaeus monodon
GAAGCCAGATCATGGCCACCCCACCATCCTCGGCCCTGTCTCCGCCCTGCCAAAGCCTCTCCTCGTATATCCCCCTTCATGGTCCCTTGAGGCAGCCTCGGTGCGTCTCCGAATAATACCATCCTTTATCTA
>NC_051405.1:33821426-33821637 GCF_015228065.2 Penaeus monodon
ATTTCCAATGCCATCCTTCCATCCATCCTTATTATGAGGCCATCCTTCGTCCCTCCTTTATTATCGTACGATGCTCCGGCCATCCTTCACGCATCCCTCCTTCTTCTTCCCAATACCATCCTTCTTCCATCCTTCATTATGAAATCATCTTTCATCCATCCTTCCAATGCCATACTTTATCCATGCGGGCGGCGTGGGGAGTGTGGTTGGC
>NC_051405.1:33821706-33822071 GCF_015228065.2 Penaeus monodon
CATGGGACAGAATCACCAGCTCGGGAGTCCGTGTATCCCTGAAGCTCTATCGGATCCTGCGCGGAAGGAGGGAATGGAGAGAGGGAGAGAGGACGGAGAGGAAGAAGGGGTGAATGGGGAAGAAAAAGCTAGAAGGAAAGGGGAAAAGGAAAACGAAGAAGATAAGAGTTGAAAGGAGGAGGAGACAGAAAAGAAGAATGGCGAAGGAAGTGAAGATAGCGAAGTGCAAAATAGATGGACAGAATAACAGATAAGAAGGATGGAGACAATGATATCAGGAATGGCTAGATATTGAGGGATAATCATATAAAAACAAAACGTATTAGCGCATTTGACAAAAAAGTAATAATAGTGGTATTACTAAG
>NC_051405.1:33822260-33822535 GCF_015228065.2 Penaeus monodon
AGAAAATACAAAAATCTGAATTGAATATTATATAGTACTGATTTTCCTGCTCGGTAAAGTAAACAATACTTTGCAAATGGTGATCCCTGGGAAAAGCATGTGTCTGGTTCCGGTTGCATCTGCATACTAATTGCTATCAAATACAATTGATTATCTCGCGTTCTGTTTGCACGGAGGAATATACAACAGCGGAATTCATTTAAACTGAACTATATGTGAGTATAAATATATATGTATAATAAGTTTGCAATATTTCACTACCGACGCTTCAGGTC
>NC_051405.1:33822823-33822938 GCF_015228065.2 Penaeus monodon
GTCCCTTGTACGCATTTTAATCGTAAAGCAGTATTAGGGTATAGACTGTTTTTTCGAACCGTGTTCTGCATGACTTGAATGGTTGATTTGTCGTTAATCAACATTAAACAAGAAC
>NC_051405.1:33824111-33824269 GCF_015228065.2 Penaeus monodon
CGCTTTAATCGGAAGGCAGTATTAGGGTCATGCCTGATTTTTCGAACCGTGTTCTGCATGACTTGAATGATTCATTTATCGTTAATCAACGTTTTCTAAACAAGAACAAACGTTTTTTCTTCTATTATTTCTTTTAATAGAGGGTACGGACCCGCGAG
>NC_051405.1:33824897-33825570 GCF_015228065.2 Penaeus monodon
GATTTTTTGTTTCGTCCTTTCTTTTGTAATAAAATGTAGAGATTTATAAAAAGAGAAGACAGATATAAGAAGAAATATTGTCGACGAGATACAGATTTATAGAAGTCTTCCTAACAGAAACATACATACATTCATAGGTAATGTACACATAAACTATTAATGTACACATTGGCCATTTTGAAGGTACACTTTTAGCTGAAAAGATATTTGGAATTTTCTTTCCTTTTGGTTTGTGAATTCAGGTCTGACTTTAAATTCCTCTTTTTCTGGGCTTCCAGACATTTATGAAATCTAAGAAATATTTTGTGAGCACAAAACTGCAAAATGCTTAATATTCCTTATGATTTCTCCATAATTCCATCTTATTGTAATGCCTAAATTTTCCTTTTCCTGCCTCCTTTCTAAACTGATATCCTCTGAACTATAACGTCCCAGAAATTTATTTTATGCTGGTTCTCCATAATCACCATCTTGATTGTATTAACTTTTCCTTTGGCATCTAAATGGCTTTCATTTTGTCAGAGTACGAATAGATCTTGTGTCTCCCCTGAGGTTTTATTCAATCTTTAAAAACATAATCTTATGTTGCCCCTTTTCCTTTCGCGCTTATCTAAATGGCTGTATTTTCAGGTCGAGATTCTTGATATTCAGGCGGATACACCTAAAACCTACG
>NC_051405.1:33825898-33826643 GCF_015228065.2 Penaeus monodon
TCTTTGCCATGTATTTTCCTCCCGCGGTCTTTCTCAGCAACCCCTTTTAAACATGCAAAGGAAGATGTCTCGGGAAGTCTCTCAGTCTGCCGCTGCCTCCTCCCTCCTCCTCGCTTATCTTGCTTTCGTTGAGTCTTCGGACATCGATTCCCTCCGTTGAACTCGGTCTGTTCGCGCCTTCTTCGGTGTGGATCTTCTGTCGTTTATTCCTTATCTTCCTCTATCTCTTATCAGTTACTTGCTCTCTTTTATCAGTATCTTGTCCCTTTCTTTTATCAGTATCTTGTCCCTTTCTTTTATCAGTATCTTGTCCCTTTCTTTTATCAGTATCTTGTTCTCTTTTTATCAGTATGACTTGTCCGCTTTTATATCATCTTGCCCTCCCTCTTATCAGCCAGTATCTTGTCTTTTCTCTTTTTTTTTTTTTCTATCATCCCCTCTCTTTTATCTTTATCTTGTCCTCTTTTTATTACTATCTCATCTTTCTTATTATCTTGCCCCTTTTCATCAATTTCCTCTCTTGATAAAGCTGTAATGCCAGTGACATTGGCACCCAGTCTCTTTGCAGTGATGAAATCCGTTCCCTTGAAGCGGACTTTTAACATGCCTCTGATGTTTTGTTGGATGTGCGCTATATCCACTCGCAAACCATATGGACACGTATATAGAAAGTACTACTGCCAAAGGACACATGAGTGGATAAGCTTTAACATTTCAAAATCCCAAATCTCAGTCCAGTGGTTTC
>NC_051405.1:33827447-33828086 GCF_015228065.2 Penaeus monodon
GTCTTTGTTTCTCTTTGTTTGCTTTTATTCGTACTTCGAGCATTTCCACGCGCGTTTTCAGCCCTTGAAAGTACCTCGGCACAACATTCAAACGCGGGTTGGTAAACTGTTTCCCTATAAAGGAAACCGTTTAAGCCGTTTTAGGTTTCCTTGCAACGAGCTTCGGACTGTTGCAGGACAGTTATTGTGCTGTGCATAGTTCAGAGAAATAATGATATAGAAAGTTTTAGCATAGTCATCTAGTGGTGTCTTTCGGTCGAATATAAATATTTATTACATTCTAATGAATAAGTGAACATTGTCTGACTCTGCAGTGTTTGTGATATTTCTGAATTTGACCTCTTTACCGATTTGCTAGCAATAGGGTTAATGTTCATTAATTTCAGTCATATTACACGCACTTTCTATTATGAAAGTGGTTATTTTTTAAATGCAACCATTGTCACATTTTTTTCTAGATCCCTCGTCCACGTGTTAACCTTCCTCACTACTTCTATCTTTATTTCATTTTGCCTTCAGCTCCGTTTGTTTTCGGTATTCCAGATTCAGCTAAAAAAAAATTTAACAATACGTAAATAGCAGAGCAGGTAGCTTCTTCAATGCGTTGGGCATATGATTGCTTTTACATTATAAATATCA
>NC_051405.1:33828214-33829337 GCF_015228065.2 Penaeus monodon
TACCGCTTTGACTAATTAAGAGACAGTTATTGCTGTAGAAAATAAACAATGCAAATGGATATTTAAATGATTACTATTTTCCTTTGAACTAATTTGTTCCATTACTTCAGAAGTGAAGTGAAAATTCCTATTTTATATTTACAACGGAAGACATACAAAAGTAGAAGTGCCAAATAATCATATGAATAAATATTATGCAGACAAATATTGGATTTTCCATAAAACATTTCGATACAAAACAAGTCGGTATACAATAAAATTCGTCAGAGTTACAGTAAAAGTGGGATTTTGAATATAGTACTTTACCTCGAAAACGTGCACAATAAACAACCACATTTAGCTTTAAAACTCTGGTTTAAGTTTCTCACTTCTGCACGAGTACCTCCTCTTAACACGCAAGCCAGAAAAGAAAATGGGGAGCCAAAACACGCAAGGTCTGTGTATGACGACTTATGACGTTCCAGGAAGGGAGGGAAAAATAATGCATCATTGCTCTATACAACTTTATGGTCTTTGGTAGGTGGCGATTATAATAATTATTCAACACCATTAAAATCTGCGAAACATGTATTATGTAGACAAAACCTGGTATGTTGTGAGAGACAACTTTATAAGGACTTGTGACTGTTCACGGCTTCACCCCCCCCCCCCTACCTCTCACACCTTCTCACTGCAGTTACCACTGCATTATTGCGCCCCCCCCCCTCCAGAAAATTCTCCGGCGACTACTATCGAGTTTCTCAAAAGTGACTTGCGATTCCGTGAAAACTCGCCGTTGGTTCTCGAAGTCGGGGATAATGCACAGTATATTTTGCGCTGATTGCCTTCAAGCACCGGTTCTTTTGCTCTTTGGTCCTCCCTCCTTCCTCTTTTCTTATCCAATACTTCTCCTTCTCTACTTTTTTTCCCGTCTACTTTCTCCCCCTTCCTCCTCTCCTTCCTCCGCCTACCTTCTTTCCCCTTCTCCTCTCCTTCCTTTTCCGCCCTCCTCTTTTCCCTCCCCTTCCATCCTATCCTCCACCTCTCTCTCCCCCTCCCCTCTTCCTCTTCTTCAGTCTCCATTTCCCCTCATCGCTGGACGCGCTCATTATTCTCTCCTCATGACTTCGTCTGAAAGCACAAC
>NC_051405.1:33829489-33829697 GCF_015228065.2 Penaeus monodon
CAGACAAAAATATAAGATATATAGTGAGAAGAATAAAAAAACAGATGTCAAACTGCATAGTATACTTCCGAGAAAAGATATAAGTATGAATCCGTAGTAGTAAAAAAAAAAAACGATTTGCCGCGTAACGAATAAATGAAAAGATAAAAAAACGTGTGGAATAAAGATTTTGTCGAGAGAAATGAATATGGAAATGAAAAAAAAACAG
>NC_051405.1:33829748-33829912 GCF_015228065.2 Penaeus monodon
CGAACAGAAAACTGCACTTATGACATGAAGCGAGTAACTGATCAAACTTTAGTTTGGATTAGTCAACTTTCAATATGAAAAATAAAAGACAAGAACACAATGGTGAGCAGGAGGAGAATGTCTTTAGTTTATTACATTCTCATTCAATCTCATTACTCTTTACT
>NC_051405.1:33830004-33830200 GCF_015228065.2 Penaeus monodon
TTATTTTGCACTTTGGCAATTTTGGAAACAGTGATTAGTTATCAATCTATGTTCTTCTAGGTGAAGAATCAAAGTAAGGAACACGCAATAAGGGTTTTGAGATGGGACTTAACAGATAAACAAAAGTCAGAGGATTGAATTTGAACAGAAAACAAAAATAAAGTGAGGGCTCAATGTATGCAACGATTATATTTTT
>NC_051405.1:33830299-33830494 GCF_015228065.2 Penaeus monodon
GTTCTGGAACGCGAAGTGCTTTTAGTCGGCTATTATTTTTATTGGCAAATAACATATTACTAAAACAAATCTCACTCGTGTCAGTAAATGATCATTTCATCAATATCACTGTAGGATAACGCGATAACAGCCATGAGTCGAAATTGTACGTAAAGATCAATATAAAAGGTCTTTTTTATCAGTAAGTGTGCTCTG
>NC_051405.1:33830567-33830729 GCF_015228065.2 Penaeus monodon
TATTTATTTATTTATTTTTGGGAAGACGTGATTGGAATCAAACATATAAATAAAGAGAAAATTGAATAAAAATTTCTGTACCCCGAGTGTCGCCTCGAGATGGTTACCACACTGAGGCTGACCCTTGATACGAATCGAATAATGGGAAGATGATGAAGATGG
>NC_051405.1:33831003-33831099 GCF_015228065.2 Penaeus monodon
CTAGCGAAATTTACGCCCGTGCAAACAAATGTTCCTCGCTCGCCGCTGGGATTGGGGTTTGAGTGACCTATGTCGCGTTTCCCGTCGAACGATGGA
>NC_051405.1:33831169-33831318 GCF_015228065.2 Penaeus monodon
CATATTTCCAATTCTTCATTGCATTAGATTGTTGCTAAATGTGAGTGTTTTTCATCAGAGGAGATGAATGTTTGCCTTTGTATCTTATTTTTATTTTTTTATATTTTTTAAGCAAAATAAATGTGTATATCCTATTCTATGTACACATT
>NC_051405.1:33831359-33831813 GCF_015228065.2 Penaeus monodon
CCCCAATTGCTTTAATGCACAATACGGTAACGTGTAAAACAATCTGCATGCAAAGTGCAGGTTGCTCATTTATGTAATAGATCAGGCAAGCACACCTGTAATTACTTCCACATAAAATTCCTGAAAAATCGTAATTAATGGCAATCGGAATATCCAGCTTATTAACAGTAATTTTTATGCATCACATTTCAGGACTTGTTTGTATGTCATTTTGTTGTTTTCTTGCAGTTAATTTGTATGTTAACGGTGCTTGCTAGGATACTAGAATAATAAGGGATTGTATGAATGGCTGCAATAGTAGGATGATCATGAAAAATATAAATCTGATGACAGCAGAGATAACATTGACAAGGAAAAAATAAAAATAAAGATCGTGATGTAGTAGCAATAAACTAATCACTGATGGTGTTTATTAATTTCTTAATTGGTACCCTTATGATAATGATAATTTGCA
>NC_051405.1:33832071-33832541 GCF_015228065.2 Penaeus monodon
GCATCTAACTTCTTAGTTCGTACCAACGCAGAATGGCACTGTATTCCGATATCACTGAGAAAGGAAAAACATAATCTATGAAATCCTTATCTCTGTGGAGTATTGAAAAACATTCTTCAGTTGTAGATTTCCTTCATTTTTTAACTTCTCTGCTGTATATGTGCGTTAGCTGATACCGGTGAAATGATATGATGGAAATTTCAAATGACTGTTTTCTAATTTCAAAATATAATTAGTAAGAATTTTAGGGTATTTTTTAAATAAAAATAATATATGTCAGAACACTCACTTACCTCGATTATTTCTACTGTACACCCTTTTTCAAGCAGGCTCAACAATACGCATAATCCGACTGTACAGCATCGCATTCCAATCCAGTACATGAACTTTAAACTTTTTTCCAAAACATAATTTCTATCAAAATTTGTGGTGCGGTCATTAGAAAGATATTTCATCTTCGGTGCATTAAT
>NC_051405.1:33832742-33833143 GCF_015228065.2 Penaeus monodon
CATTTGTGTATTTAAATGCACGGACGTATTATATAATGCATAAAAATGAAGATGGAAGTGGTGAAAAGGGGAAAATTGCTCCTCCGTCATAATCCAACGTGAATTTCGCCCTTCAGGAACAGAATTTAGGCAAATGCACTTTTTTCGTACTTTTGTTATTTTCTCGGTTTGGTCATGAAGAGCGGCAGGTCTTTTGCGTCTCTGTGTGCCGTTTGTATTAATATTGAAGTTGTATATGGAAGGTAGAGCATAGAAAAGGTGAAAGTGCGAGCGAAAATACGGACCTGCATTTTAAATACCTATCACCCTAGACGGGTTTTGCCTTCAAGCACAGAGGGAGGGAAATGGAATTTTGGTGTACATGTTTTTTTTCATCAGGAGTTGACGTGTTTGGTTATTTA
>NC_051405.1:33833382-33833452 GCF_015228065.2 Penaeus monodon
TGTTTGTAGATTATGCGTTAATGTGCTCAACAATGTGCTTTATTAATGATAATTAAAATCAAGATAATAA
>NC_051405.1:33835516-33835937 GCF_015228065.2 Penaeus monodon
GGAGCTGAAAACTTAAGAGAAACTTTAATTTTCTAGATTAATAACATCATATTAAGCTTACAAATGTGAAACTGAGAAAAAAAACGTGGTAGAGGGAATGATTGACACTTTTCACATATAATAGCAGTTTGATTCTTCAATGGTCGAGTCAAATGTGTTTTGAGAATACTTAACTTTTAACTTCATGGTTTATAGGCCGTTCTGCATATAATTCCTGCATGATTATTTCGCTCTTTTATGGAGATTTTTATAGCCCCATGACTGTAGCGTGTAGACAAGAATTCCTTCTGAATTGGGCACTAAGCTGTTTATCGATGTTAATGACCGATTTTCTCATATGATGGTCTTCACGGTTTAAATTCTATTCTTTTGATTTCCTGTTAAGAATCTTATTTTTTGGGTATTTCTTTCATTAAAAAAG
>NC_051405.1:33836040-33836451 GCF_015228065.2 Penaeus monodon
CTTATATTCATTTCATCTTGCACAAAAATACACAGCAACATAAATATGACTATTAGCATGATAAAAGAATATTCCATTTTTGTTTTAAACACCGATGATTCGTATATATTTCATCTATGATATAAAGAATAATCACTTTCTATTTTTCCCATGCTGTCTGCAAACTTTTAATATAGTTGCTATAACAGAAACTTATTTGTTCACATGTTTTCATAAACTAATTTCGCACTCTGGAGAATATGTGCAGTTTCAGAGTATTATCAAGTACTGTTGTTATAAAGAAAATATCTTCCCTGATAGAGTGATTAAACTAGAGAACCACTTTTTGAAAAGGGAAAATAATGAAACGAAAACAAGCATTTTTGCAAGGTAAAAATATGGCAGAAGAATCAAAGGCCCCTCTCAGGTTTA
>NC_051405.1:33836772-33836916 GCF_015228065.2 Penaeus monodon
TTTACTACCTTTGGTTATGTGACTTTTGTTACAGCTTAAAGTACGTCACTTGATTATGAAAATTATATTTATCGTTTGTGTTGAATTATCATTAACGTTCTTACTGATGTTGTCATGACTATGGTAGTATTAAGTGATGCCTAG
>NC_051405.1:33839152-33840300 GCF_015228065.2 Penaeus monodon
AAAAATAATGAATTAATAAATCATCACTTCCTTCTGCCGTCGACCGGTGCGTTTCCTTCCGTTCTTCAGGGACCCATTTCGTGCGCTTAAGATATTTCTACGCGCCGTGTAATGTTCTACGATGTAATTTACAGGGCATTAACTGGTAATTTATTCCTCCGTCCGGAATATTCTCGACCATCCGAACGCTACAGGATAGTTTAAGTAAGTGTGTGTTGCTACAACCAAACCACAACATCATGGGGAAAAAAATCACGTGAAATGAGCCTGCGAGACCTTGATCACAGGCAGTTTTCAAGTCTGTGACATTGCATCGCGAAACATTATGCTATCAACGTGATCTGCGGCGCCTCTGTAGCAGCGTACGTGTAAGTTCCATCCCCGAATTCTGTCAGGTTTTTGCAGTCTTCGAATTACTCTTAGAGAAGGACGTGGAGTGTGTGGGAGTACAAGTCCTTCCATTTAACCGTATGAAATAGAATATGATAAGTATGGTTTTAGCCATCCGGGTAAAATAAAGGCAGACCCAGAACGCAAATACAGACGTGCGCACATACATAAACAGTCAAGCCCACAGACAAGCGAAAATATGCGTAATCGAACACATTCGCAAACAAAACTACAACTAATTCAAATTCAAACATTAGTCCTAAGACAACACCAACTGTCAGAATATAAGAATACGAGACGAGGAAATACGAAAAACGAATACCAGGATAAAGCGAACGGGCCCTGTCATTGGACTCTTTAGCACATGAGTCACCCGATAACAACAGCTGTGTTATATGTACATGATCTTGATATTCTATACCTTATATTGGGCTGAAGCAAAACAGATGTAAATAGGTTCTTCTTCCTTGTGATGAAAGTTTATTTAAGAATTTACTGGAAAATGGTGCAGGGAGAATTTACAAGGAATGGTAGTAAATAAATATTATTTGAATAAACTGACTCGAAAAAATAACCATTATTAACTTTCCGTTTTTTAACGTTCAGCGGCTTGCACACACTAAGAAAGTACTGAAGTCAAATACCTTCATTAATATTATAAAAACGATTTAAGAACTAATATATAAACAAACACCTGATATATAAACAAATATCATGTTGACATAAGTACAAATATATTTCTTTAAGATGCGCTGTGG
>NC_051405.1:33840347-33840457 GCF_015228065.2 Penaeus monodon
GAATGAAAAACAATAAAACTAAATAACGAAAGAAAATGACTCACGGTAAGGGGACGTGACAAGTAACTACCGACCACGCCCCCTTCTCAAATCCAGTTAGATGTAAGGGG
>NC_051405.1:33840698-33840767 GCF_015228065.2 Penaeus monodon
TCATTTCCGAATCAACAAGCGATCGTTTCGGTTTCATCTACTCCCAAGTAAAGATACCTTTTTAGCGAC
>NC_051405.1:33841148-33841989 GCF_015228065.2 Penaeus monodon
GCCGATCTTGGGTTAAATAAAAGAAAAATGTCCGTACCATACAAGGGGTTAGTCCTCCACTCATTTTGTCTATACGAAAAGGGCGAACGAGGCCTTACAATCAACAGACAATTACTGAGTCGCTTTTGCAGGTCTTAGGTTCCGCCAAGGAGGTGACTGAAGGAGCGGGGTCAGACCCTTAGGCAGAAAGGCCTGGGCCAGCCTTGGGGCAGCCGAACCATGTTCGACAGTGGTTTTAGTGAATTTTCTCGCCGGAAACAAAGTTAAGTATTGGTTATGTGTATGTACTAGGTAGGATTATATGAATGTGAGTGTGAGAAAAATAAATATACTATATTCTTGTTAGTGCGAAAATGTGTGGTATCACTTGTAAGATACATATTATTTACATGCCTCAGGAGAACTAATGAATGAATAATTGAACCCTATTAACATATGGGAAATGGAGGATAAGATTAAGATAAAGCAGTGAAGGAAATGCTGAAGTAAAAGCTTAAAGGGGAAACTAAAATTTACAGATATTTTAAAATTTCCATGGACGCTAAAACCGGTATTATTATGATACAGGTAAGATGATCGACCAGCTAAACATTTTCTCCAATCTACCTCGTCATGTTACTGCTCTTCTGAGATCGGAAGAAAAATGGATCAGTGAACTATTTCAGCCACCTGATATATAATCCATACTCTTGCGCTTCTTTTTTGTACCGCGTTAAATATTTTCGTCAGTTTTTTTCACTTTTCATAGTTCCTCTTTTTCAGGACGTGGAATTAATAATACTTCATGCTGATCGCGCAGTGTATTTAACTTTGTGATTAATCATGTTTTTTTTGTGTGTGG
>NC_051405.1:33842061-33842235 GCF_015228065.2 Penaeus monodon
CCTCAGAAGAACAGAAGTTTTAATTCCATGAACTTAAAATTTACGTTTCGGATAAAGAAAAATGGAAACCAAAAATATATATATCAAGTCGAGTTCATGTACGTAAAACCGACAATCATGTCATAGAACTATTTTTTTATTCGCAGAAGTAGAACAAACAAACAAGAGGAACTG
>NC_051405.1:33842283-33842546 GCF_015228065.2 Penaeus monodon
CTGACTCTGAGGGAAGTCTCTTTAGTCGAAGCCGGAGCCAAAGCCGACCGAACGAATTCCTGTGCTTTCGTCCTCTCACGTTTCATTCCGATGTTATGGTTGTTATATGGAGGTAATTGTTATAATATCCTTTGATTAATCAGCAGAGACTATTATAGTTGGCTGTGATTGGGGAGAAATCCTTTTCTCGTAATTTCTGCTGTGTGAAATGTAGGGATGAAATGCGGAACTGTGTTGTTATTTTTTTCCTTTTCAGATAATTG
>NC_051405.1:33842668-33843194 GCF_015228065.2 Penaeus monodon
CCGGATGTTGATTTTATTTGTCCTCTGTCTATTGTCTAGTGTATTTTAAAGCAAACATCTTGATTTTGCGTTTTTTATGCCTTTCTAGATCCTGGTACATTTATTTCCTTACATTGCGTGTTTACGTTTAATTTCTGATTCTCTTTTTGTTCTTAGCTGTGAAAAAAAGAAAGGAAAACGGAATATGTGTTGTGAAAATGTTTTACTTAATATTCTCGGCGTCATTAAGGCCGTTTCCTTTTTCCAAATGTATATACACTTATTCTCAACCTGTAATCTTCTTTTTATATTAGTTTCTTTGTTTATTTCTTTTTGCCTTTTTACATGTAATGCTCTTCGTGTATTAAACTTGTCCCTATATTTCCCTATATGTCTTTCTGGCAGTATATAAGACTCACAAACACGCAAGAATGTTTAGCATATAATAATGATAAGTATGATTCCTTTGCATTGAAGCACGATCACAGACGCACGATGAAACGGAACACAAATGCATATATAAAGAAGAAAAGTAAGAGAAAGCAAA
>NC_051405.1:33843251-33843316 GCF_015228065.2 Penaeus monodon
ATTTATTTGTTTTGTTTTTTAGTCACCTTTACTCTCACTCTCTCCGTAAACCTGCCGCCCCCTTT
>NC_051405.1:33843389-33843537 GCF_015228065.2 Penaeus monodon
TTCTTTTACAAACTCATTGGACAAACAATTTTAAATATCACAAACCTTTTTTGTCAAACGAGAAGCTTTACTAGCTTTCTTCGGGATATGTTGCTGCATGCTATGCTATGCAGTCTGTTTCATCATAATCATGTACATTTAAACACGA
>NC_051405.1:33843554-33844247 GCF_015228065.2 Penaeus monodon
AACAATACGGAAAAAAAAATTACACTAAATCTCTTATTCTTAACTACGTTGCCAGCAACTTTCTAAATTCAACATTCCTTTTAGAAATGAAGATATATGATTGCTTACCAGAGTACATGTGTCTTTAAGTGTTTATTTATAACAAGGCATTATTGTAAGAAAACCTTTTTATCTTGAGATCTATACAAACACCGCAATTCTACTCAGAATTTTCCAATTGTTTTCTTTATTATTTGAAACAAAACAACAACGAAAAAGGAGAAAATAAAAGATAGAGAATCAGGGTTATAATGATAGTGATATGATAAGAATTATTATGGTAAGATATATGGTGTTCATAATACTACTGTTAATACTAGTAATCATTTTTAGTACAATGGTGAAAAAAATATTATAATGCAAATCAAAATGGAAGTCGTGGTGATTTTAATATAAGGATACTAATGCAACATTAATAATAATTATATGTATATACTTACATAATATACATATTAATAAACGCACACACACATACACAGATTTCTTGTCGCTCTCCTATTAATAGTGGAAAAAAGAAGGAAATCTATAAGACTATGTATATTTTTGTTACACTTTGAGAAACTATTTTTTTTCCTCCAGAAAGTTTTCCTCTCTACAAGGAGTTTTTATTTCCCTCTAGGTGTGCATGGGGGAGAGGAAATGAATAAAGGGGGC
>NC_051405.1:33844279-33844432 GCF_015228065.2 Penaeus monodon
CCTTCAAACATTTGTTCGACCACACTAAATCATTCACAACTTGGAAAGAAAAAAAAAGCTGTTCCACTTGAACGCCATTCTTGTTCCCTCTTTGCCATTCGTTTGGTAACTGCAGTTTGTGTTCTCATTTCAGCTTTTAGAGTACGCCTCGCT
>NC_051405.1:33844561-33845078 GCF_015228065.2 Penaeus monodon
GTCAGTAAATCTAACGGTATAAAACGTGTTTCTTGTAGTCGTACAAGAAAAAAAAATCTAATGATCATCTTTTCTTATCAGCTTCCTATTCCCTGGAACGAAAAAAAAAAATCCAAGACAGGAAATTGGTCTACAGACGTGAGAAACGGCGACTTTTTTTTCTCTTAGTTGGATAATAAAACGTTTGTTTTTTTCTGACCCGTTCTCTTATCTACATGGATTTCTTAACATCATCTTTTGAATTGTGTTATTATACATCAAAATACTCAGAAATCATATTAATCTGGAGTAATTCTAAAAACCGTGTCTTTCCTGAAAATAAGTGTTAGTGAGAGATGACACGTGAAAGCTTTACTTCAGACTTGCATGTCTGAGGCGGAGGAAAGTGTTGCTAACCCAAGGACGGAGAGTAAGCTTGTATCACAGGAGGTTTGATAAATACCTGGTGAATAATGTGTTTCAGTTTTGGTTTATACCCCTAAAAGGTTTTCCAATTTATTTTTCCATGTAAGGTATT
>NC_051405.1:33845317-33845897 GCF_015228065.2 Penaeus monodon
CCCATCGAACACCACTTTAATGTGTTTCTATTTTCTCCTTTACAACACGGTGCATTTCGCGATCACAAAACACCAAGCTACATTTCAAGCAAGAATTTTCTTTCCGCTAACTGAGTTCAGCGGTCTACGTATTACTGAAAAGACGGTTCTTAGTCACACGTTCCTGATATATGCTTAGAAAAAAAGTGATCAGAAGACAAGAGAGACAATAATAATAAGAGAGACGACAAGATAACTAAGATACCTATAATAACAAGGTCTACTAATAACTATGCTAACAATACGTTCAAGAAAAATGACAACACTATTGATAATAACTATAATGTTTCTATTAAAAAGACATTGAACAATAACACTCCCTTAACAAATATGACATTGTAAAAGCGGTATTTTATTAACACAAACACACCGTAATCTAAACAAATCAGTTATTAACACCAACCGAATTATTCTGCTGCGAGTACGGGCCATGTCAAGGCGTAATGTACACACCTCACCGCTTTACCCTCTCTTGCATAAACCACGAGCCGTCAGTCTTTTTCTTGACAGTTCTGACAAGAGGAGGAATCTCTGGAAAGTG
>NC_051405.1:33846336-33846488 GCF_015228065.2 Penaeus monodon
CTGTGGAATATTGCCACCTTTATAAGTATTTAGGTTCGTAACCTTATTTATTGCAATTTAAAATATGAACTTCGTTGCCCATTGATGTATTTTCATATGAAAAATGTCCAGTAACCAAACTTCATTTTGTAGCTTTTCCCGAGAAAGACGAG
>NC_051405.1:33846538-33847308 GCF_015228065.2 Penaeus monodon
CTAGTTTTGGCAAATGAAATGGGACTCGATATCATACATTGGTTGTTACAGGCAATACTTTAGTCTGAGAGACAGTTACCGGTGCTGGCTTGGTGACGGGGAATGATGTGTCCGTGATTCTACATTTTTTATATTCTGAATGGACAGGCTGTGGGTTAAAATTGCAAACTTTGGGGACAAAACCATGAATCTCTTCAAGAACCTGATATAACATTGGAAAGACAGATATAGACAAGAGAATTACCTAATACGTAAAACATATATGACATTAAATTTAATCAGTGTTACCTAGAAAGCGATGTTTGCACAATGAATTTTTAACATTCTTCATACTTACGTAGGATTTCACTGGTGTGTGAAATTCGCAGCGAGAAAGAGATTCACAAGCAAACAGTCCAGAGATAGTGTGATACTCCAACAGGGAAACAGAGGAGACAAATAAACAAATAAATTATCCTAAAGACCTGCGGAAAAGATTATTCGAGGCAATTCGTATTCCAAATGTTTTCCTTCACTTGACTGACACTTAACGGTAAATAATCAGGGAAAATACGATGCGGAAATAATCAACAGATGATAGCGAACACAGGATGATTGAACGGGCAGGGGCAGAAGGGAAGAAAGATAAATTGGGAGGAGCAAGTAAACGAAATAATGATGGAACGGCTGCGATGAGAACGAAGAGCAGATGGAGAAAAAACAGGGAAAGGAATGGGAATAACATCGTCCTACGAGAAAAACATCTCTCGACCTTGAAGACTAAACATAAC
>NC_051405.1:33847552-33847711 GCF_015228065.2 Penaeus monodon
TTTACCTTTCACAAAAGACGTGGTTTTTATTTTCTCTTACAACCCCCGAGAACAAAATAACGATGTATGTACACGTCTCAGACCAGTGTCTAACAAAAAAGTTTTTTGACCAGTTTTTTGTACATTCTTGCTGTATCATATCCGTTCAGTAATAAAGTA
>NC_051405.1:33847916-33851367 GCF_015228065.2 Penaeus monodon
TTACGTTTGGTAAACTGGCTGAAACAAAAAATCGTACAATGGAATCGTTTGCACATTTTAAACTCATGGATAATTGTTGAACTTTAAAGACAGAACATGATTAACGTGCAAGGCTACTTGGAAACAATTTTACTATATTTTTTAATTGTACTGGTAATGACATCAGCTGGATTTCTGAAACGAACGCCACTATATGTGAATGAGGACTGAGGACTTTACAAGGAAAAAGTTCACAAAATTCGATTTTGCAGTCCTTATGAACTATAAGTGTGGGATGTGTGCTTGTATTTATATATAGATCGATGTATCCAATCGTAATCTAGTAGTGAAAATATATATACTTTACTAAATCCGACTTCATTTTCCGTGTTATTACGAGCAAAATGTGACATATGTGTTCAACCCTTGTAGCGTGGAATCATGAAAATGTTTCAGTAGCGAAATCCGGTCATAAAGGTTTAATGGTTTCATAAATAGTACCAGTAAGCGCAAAGCCATTCCGTGAAATGTTGCGCTACAAAGGGTAATACTTAGATAAAGGGGACCGTCCTTGAGCGGGCTGGGTCGACGTAGCCATGTTCAGATTCGTATATGGGTAATTTGATATAATTTAACATTGCCTTGTAATGGATCACAGGTGAGTAAAAGTTCCCTCTTAAAATGGGTTTTCCCGAATAATAATGATTAAAATAAAATAAAAATGTTATGTTAATCGAAGATCTTGGTTCGTAGACATATGTTGCTGATGATTCAATTTTGGTATAGACATCAAATACAGGATTTCGTAATTATGAGTGAGCGATGATGTCTGATAAAGGATGTTTGATGTCTGATAACAGGATGCGACGCGTTTGATTGCCACCACAACAAAAAGCCACAAGGTGCGGTCTCATCAGCTGGCCTTTAGAAATAGTTAGGGGTTTGTTTGAACGAATGGTTTTGGTAAGTACGAAATTAAAAGAAATGTCATAAAAGGCATGTTTCTTTAGAAAGGTCTAAAAATAAACTGTGCGTTGTAAAAACTCAGAGTTAACGTTGCAAAAAACATAGTATATGTATAGAAATATTTGCAGTCAATAGGAACTCTGTTCATTAATCATAAGTATAACGTCTCGTTCCTGCTTTTCCTGACATCAACCCCACGCTATATTTTTCAGAAATCTAATAGCAGTACTTTCCTTGGTATATTAATATCTAAAGTAATGTTTATTGACTTATTGAAAAAAAATCTGGTCGTGATCATAAACGTAAATAACACACCATCATAAACAATAAAAGAAATTGTCTCTTGACTTCACCAACGGCGGGTCTCTTCTACCATGCGAACGACCGTTCACGATACTTCACCTATTCATTGACCTATCATTTGATGGTTTTACCCACCTGTGCGCTAGTTGGCTAAAGTATCTGGGTATGCGTAAATTTAACCAATAAATATTCCCTTCATTTGTGTATTAGCGACTCCGATTGGTTCCCCATCGGGCTCTGAAGAAACTTTGTGTGCAAATTCGTCAGCTCCTATTTTAACCAGTACAGACGTAACACAAGCTTTCCGCATTGCAAGGCGTCGATGCCTTTTCAGCAACATAGGTGATAAGCCGGTTGTTACTTTTGACATGGACACGATAACTGCTTCGATACTATCAGGTCTGCTATCCAGCTTATCATGTACAGATTGTGGAAATACTATGACCGTCAATGTAATCAGAGTACCTTCAATGCCTCGGTAGCAGTCTTTTGTAATAGCTGCTGGAAAGTCATCTCGTGTGCTTTGTCTCGTACTTATCCACTTATTCTTGGCAATGAAAGACTACGTTAGTCTTATGAATAATGATTGACTGACTGGCATGAAGTCAATGTCCACTCACGTCTGCTACGAATATGTACACTATGCAGCTAGTTGAGTGAATTCTAAGCTACTCATATGGACTTTTGTTTTCTTTTTTTAATTTGCTCGTATCATCAGAATGAGCTCTAGCTGTGTGTAGATTCTTTATGTGTGCACCAATTTACGGTTTTCATTACACGTCATTCGTTGGCAATGGGGACTCTGGTACCAAGTGTGCCGTTGCAAACATTTACAGTAGCGACCATTCACTACTTGAATTTGAATATATAAACCATGCCAGCAAGCTACTTGGAAAACGACTGAAAAACTTGAAACGGCATACTAGTAGCTGAGACCTGTAGTTCAGCGCCTGGAAGACAGTGTAAATAATCGGTCATCACTGGGATACTGACAAGAACCGTATTTCTTCAGGCGTTCACTGAGAAGCACAGTTAATACATCAGCTTAAAATGTGTGCACGGCAATCATGGCGACAGACCACTATCATCTGTCCTCTGATTTCCAGCCCACGCACAATTACTGTCTGAAAAAGGGAAAATCGGTCCTGGTATACCAAGTCCTGGGATTGTAGATAAGGAAGGAAGTTTATGAGAGGAGTGAATCAGGAAATAAATGTAGTCAAAATAGTTGTGAGGAACTTGCCATTGACGAATTCCTTGTAATATACCTGCCGAGCTTCACACAATATACAAATGAGTCTTTGCATGCTAAGTTATGGGCCAAATATGCGTTACCACAGGGTCTTCTTTAACTTGCGCACTTAAGCATAACTTCGGTATGAACGAAGCGGCTTACTTTTTCATTTAGGGTGGAGTATCTCGCCCCATACTTTGACTCTGCTGCGAACCTTAGAGGAGTGTGTAAGGCCTGCTTCGTGGTCCTCACATAAAAGACAGAGGCAAATCTTGGACAGCGTAGATCGTAATCGGCACGACCCCGATTGGATTTTAGAAATATATTCATAACTAGCGATAACGAGTTGGGTGGAACATTCAATTACACCATATATCCAGATATAAAAAAACCAGACTCCCCACTCCTCCCTTTTTTACCCCTCCCCTATTTTAGAGCTCCCCATACGCACGTGTCTGCGCTCCAAACACCTGACACACATGATACCCTGATTCCCTAACATTCTCATGACTGAGCCAACGTCACGTACCCCCTGCCAACACCTCTGTTTCGCGTCATTATAAGTGCTAATGTGAGCACCTCCCCTTCCTCCGGTCCGGAAAGCCAGTTGAAATATCCAATGTTTTCCCTTTTCTGCCTCTTTTCATTGTCATTTGCTGACGCATGTTGCCAAACATCCTTGCATAGTAGCAGGACAACTCTGAATTATATAGTTCTATGCATTTTTTTAAAGATACCGACGCACGCACGTACAGAACGAGAGACAAACGGTATGCACAGTGAATGTAGCATATATTGTAAAGTTTCTTAAATGCGGATAGAAGAAAGAAAAATTACACACGCAAACACACACAACAACACTACAAGTAAGACTATAAGTCTTACTTGTAGTAAGACTTACGTTACGCTACACAAATTTACCTTCATGGCAGACCACTTTTTCGCTTGTTCCACAAAAGTAATTGCGAC
>NC_051405.1:33851748-33852275 GCF_015228065.2 Penaeus monodon
TACTATCTGAAGCAAGAGGAACTTTATTTTCCTTAACCGATATAAGACCAGTCTTAGATAACGCATTTGTCAAAAATTGTTGACTGTTTTATGACTTAAATCTCACTAACCATAAAATATAAGAAAAAATTATGTTCGCAAAATCGAAATGAAAATGAAGATATTAGGAAGAATAAACAAATTAACTGATAAAAAATAAAGTAGATGAATAAACACCATAGCAAGCAAGTCGGTAAATAAAGATCATAATATATTATTTTGGAACAATTTCTCTCAGAATTCAGAAATAAAATTCATAACTTGTATCGTCCATTAAAAATGCATGAAAAGAGTAACTCACAAACATATCATTTAAACAAACACATTTATTCGGCAAAAGTTAAAGCACATTATGCGAATATATTTTGCTAACATTAGCATGGCCTTAAAACAAAACAAAAAATGATGGTGCGAAATAAACTTAATCCATTTCCATGCCATTTGCTGTTAAAATCGAATTAATTTCTTATCACAAAATTCAGATTTAT
>NC_051405.1:33853311-33853624 GCF_015228065.2 Penaeus monodon
TTAAGCCCGAGAACAAGAAGGGCCAATGTCCTAAAAGTTAATGTAGAGAAAACACACATACACATACACATACTTTGAAAGTTTGCTCCGTTAATTGAAATTCGGCAAATCATTATTCACGAGAGTTTTTGTTTAAATATAACGAAATAGAGGAATATATATATATATTTTTTATATCGATTTTTTTTAATGTAGTGCTTTCAAAACAAGCAATACAAAAGCTGCATATCAAATTATAAATTAACACATTTACTGCTGCGAATGTTTAAAACATTCCTACCGCTTTGACTTAAAAACATAAATGAATGATCTT
>NC_051405.1:33853707-33853788 GCF_015228065.2 Penaeus monodon
GTCTATTTCACATTCTTATGACTGAAAATGGTATATTAATCTTAAGGCAAATATAGAAAATTAAAAGCAGCCAGCCTGAAG
>NC_051405.1:33853932-33854040 GCF_015228065.2 Penaeus monodon
TAGAACCAAAATTTTCCAGTTCGATAGGCTTTTCTGAAAATTGGCATTCTGAGACACTGGCCCTTCCATGTCTCGGCCCTAGATATATAGATACGTGTGGTTGAGGAG
>NC_051405.1:33854395-33854462 GCF_015228065.2 Penaeus monodon
AGTGTTGAGGAGACTGGGGTTCAGTGTGTAAACCTTAATCCATTTACTTTTGAGATTTGCAAGTGCC
>NC_051405.1:33854519-33854977 GCF_015228065.2 Penaeus monodon
ATCACTTCCATAATCCTTCCTTTTCACTCTTTTCTACTTTTCAAAGTCACTTCCGAGCGATATAGGTTGTTCTGCCGTATTTTTCTGGGTATATACGCTCACCAGTGAAGTTCAGTAAAGTTCACGTTCAGCAAAGTCCAGGCACTGTCATGAGGTTCCTTCTCATCTGTCTCTGGGTCTACATGCACCGTCTTTAGTAAAGGATATCACGACTTTTATAGTTATTCAACATTAATATATTGTCCTCATTAAAACAAATGGTCTATTTCACATTCTTATGACATTCCGTAATGCCTCCGTATTATAACTAAATACAATAAAATTCGTTGATATACACAAAAAAAAAAAACATATTCACCTTTAGGGGAGTCAGATTATGGATGGATATAAATATGCTGCCACCAGTTTCTTTAAAGGACCTTGTCACCTTCCGCAGGCGCTTTGTTTGTGTGTCTGTC
>NC_051405.1:33855114-33855922 GCF_015228065.2 Penaeus monodon
TGCATACATATATTCCACACGTGACAAATTTCACGGAATCACGTCACTTATAGATCTATAACTTTTCATTGAAACGACTAATTCGATAAGTAAGTTAATAAAGCACTGATATGATCAATGAAACAAATATATCATAAACCACTAAGTGCAAAAAGGGGAGATAAATATGATGGACAGATTTAAACTGGAATATCCTGCCTCAACCCATCGATATGAAGAAAACCGAAAGCAAAACAAGGCTTCATTTACAGAACAACATAAGCAAAAAAACCTCTTTTTTGGGGGGTACACAATCAGCGATTCTGCCACAAGGAGCTGCAATATCCGGGTTCCAAATGGAAGACAAAACTTTTCTCACAATAGCTGGAAGATACACTCACTCCCAGCACGAAAGGGTGAAAATGCCAGTTAATTACTTGAAATTTATTACTTTGAGTTTTTTTCTTTTCTTTTAAAGGAAATGGGGTAAACAAGTGTGTAAATTTTGTAATGATTACATTGGAGGTGGTCCCTTAAATGGCTAGGATCGTTTGTGCCCAAATCGAATGATTTGCAGAACGTATTATATGATCAATGGTTTATTTTAGAGATTATATTAAAGAATAACAATGGCCTTTGGATTAGAAAGTTATGACAGAGATAAACGTGAAAAAATAAAGAGAATGAACGAAGGGAAAAGAAACGCATGTTAAGATGGAATCACTGACGAAATTGGAATTGTTTGTTTAATTATAGTTTCAAGTAAACAATGTATATGGCATGGATATCAATAAGAAAGGTAAACAATAGGTATCCTTCTCCTTTTAGA
>NC_051405.1:33856021-33857743 GCF_015228065.2 Penaeus monodon
ATTTTCGCTCTACTTATCTTTATTGTTACATAGGTCCGTGGAAAGATCAAGTGTGCCTTCTCTCCCTTTCACCATTGGCCAAACTCTTCGCGTGTGGCTGGGGATCGTTGGTGAGGCACGCACACTGGCAAGGGCAGCATTGGTCACACTAGATCAGTTCACATCAAACTTCGCCGGCCCTAGAAAATGTTTAATACATTTTTTAGTGAACATGTATCGGTAATTACGTGAGCAACGATGTACGAAGGACGTCATAATAAATTTATAGAATTGTAAATCAGGAAAGAAATTCTGTTGTTCAAATATCAGTCAAATTATGTTAGTTATCTTACATTATACAACCGTGCCAGCTACCCCGATATCACATATTTCAATTGAAGCGGAAAAAAAACAATAACTTGACTTGACAGATATTTCTGAATAATCAAATAATCACTCGCAGGTATACAATGAATTATATATTATTTAAATACCATTATTAATAATGTACATGGAAAACAATGCTAGTAAGGAACAACACCATGGGATACGCCTGGAGACTCGGCACATGATCATACTAGAAGCATTGGAAACAATTTACCTCTTACAATTAAGAGGTGAAATTCATAAGTGATATCGTTAATGACATAATGAACAGTTAATAAGCTTGACATTTGAACAGGCACATTATTCCATAGAAGTTAATGCACATAATGTGTATATATTTGGCTAACATTAACATAAATTTAATAGAAATGAAATGAAATGTGATTTCATATTTACTATTTCGTTTGTATGAAATATAGTATAAAACTGATATCAGTGTTTTCCTTCCAAATGTCAGATTTATTAAAATAATAATAAGCTATTGAAAAACATCTTACTTATAGCATTCATGAAACCATTAGTTTTGTCACAAATCATGCTTATGAGAGTTACAACAAAATCAGCCGTCGCTTGTAGGTCTACAATTTTGGGTAAAAAAATTCAACTACCGGCTTTTAGGTCAACAAGTAAATAAGGCATACATATAATTGGTGACAAATAAAACAAAAATACAGTTTGCTCTGATAAAGGCACGTAAGTAAATAAATACTGAGGGATATATTTACAACAAAACTGTAATATTCACTTCATCTGGATAAAGAAAAACAAAACTTCAGTAATGGGTAAAAAAAAAGGTAAAAAATGTTCTTTAAAGGCGACAATTAGCGATTCTGCCTCAGCATTTGTAATAGAAGACAAAATCTTTATCACATTAAAAGCTGCACGCCCTTACCTGCAGCACGACAGGGGGGGAGGGGGTAACTAATCATTCGTAATTAATCGTGGCCGATATTATATTGAATCTCTTAAAAAGGGGAAACATCAGTGTTATTATATATCACGATATTATACAGTGACCATTAAAGAATAAAGCTGATATATGCCTAAACTGACGATTCCATTTCGCATACTTCCAATATTGTGAAAGGCATTCTTCATTGACAGAATTGCGTAATAGCAATGGCATGTAGTGATGTAAAACTTCAAGGAATTTGCTGCATATTCACTGCCTTTTGCTCGGGTGCTTACTAGAGATGCGATTTTTTTGTTTTATCATTCTCGAATACCATTATCGCTAATTCCTAAATGCTGTAACTGAGCTGTATGAATCTCTTTGTTCTACATCATTCATAAGCATATGATAACTGTTTCTTTTTATTGAATTAATTTTAAATATCTTGCAAGAGTTCATAGAAT
>NC_051405.1:33858075-33858199 GCF_015228065.2 Penaeus monodon
GTTTATAGAATAGTTGATAACTAAAATCAAAATCGATTGTCTGTGTGTGTCCTAATAATAATTAGATAACCATAATCATAAAGTTTCGCTTTATCGGGCTTCCCTCAAGAGAATAATGCTTATC
>NC_051405.1:33858227-33858471 GCF_015228065.2 Penaeus monodon
AGTTAATGAAATTATTCGCATATCCGAAAGAACAACTATAAAGAGAGCGGAATGCGAATAGTAAAAATACAGGTAATATTCACGGCAGCGAATGATACACTAAATATTCGATCCATCTTAGTGCTTCGTGTTTTCGAAAGTCTGCATTATGTGTATTTCTTAGACGAGTGTTCAAGTTCTATTCAGAAATGGGTGGAAGAGAAAGATAGTTCAGTGAACACCGGGAGAAGACACTATATGTGTT
>NC_051405.1:33858849-33859179 GCF_015228065.2 Penaeus monodon
ATTCCTATATGAAAAATGCAACGATATATAAAGATATATTCCACACATTTATCACACATTTATCACAGCTTTCTAAGTGTTCTGCAGTGACACGTGGAAATGACAAAGCATTCAGTCCGCGAGCTAAATCAATAATATATTGTGACGATGAATTAGTACAAGGAATTCTGTGGAAAATGCCGAGAAGCATCGAAACGACCACATTTAACCGTCAGCTTTCGGCAGAACAGAAATCCAGTTAGAATATTTCATTAAACGTGATTTCGGATGTAGATTCACCACATATTTGATTTAGTTTTATTTTTTCTCTCCCAGTTCGTGCTTCTGTTC
>NC_051405.1:33859249-33861260 GCF_015228065.2 Penaeus monodon
ACCTCCGTCTGTCTGTCTCCAAGTAACTTTCAGAAAAAAAAATGAAAATGAGTAGTGTCAACACGAAAGCTAAAATATCACCATGAAAATGCTAACGATTTAATACTTGAATAAGTCAACGAGTCTGAAACACATTTTGATTTCTGTGACATGTTGATATACAGGAGAATTAAATGATTGAGTCTGTCAGAATACTCCGTCGAAAATTCCATGTGCAAATAACTAGTTTCTCCTAGGGATATAGAGCTCTTGTGTAAAGAGAGAAAAAAAATAAAACTATACAGATGAACATACATCATGTAGATTGTATGTGATAGTAAGTATGAATGAACGTTTAGTTTTAGTGGCGCTCCCGAAATTCACTCAAATTCGTTATGATAATTCCAGTTATAAAAGGCAATATTTTTACAGGTACCTGTTACCGTAATACTCCTCGATTTTCAAATGAGTGAACGTTGATTACGTTCTGGTATAACAGGCAGTTATTTCATTTTTAGCTTCACTGTTTGAAGACGCATTGCCCGTAGTATTAATTACATAAAGGGATTATTCCTTTTGACAATGAAATAAAACATTTCTTAATTGAAACTTCCATCTATTAACTGGCCGATAGAAGATCACAGCCTTCAATGACACAGGGATGGGAGTAGGCTTCGGAAGTGCATTTCCTTTTCTTTTCTATTGTGATGTAAATCCAGTAAGGTTTGTCTTATGTTTGTTAATAATTTGGGTTATTGGTCGGAGATAATCATCTGTTTTGTGTGTCTGAAAATAGTGTTGAAAGGTGACCATGAACTACAACACACAATTGGATATGAAAATGGAATTCTTGATAATTTACAGACTGAGGCAAGGACTTTTATCAAGAGAGAATCTTCTTCGTATACAAAGTTATGTATTCCGGAACTCTCATATCGTGGTTATTAATCATAGGGTTACTTTAATCACTTATGATTTTAAAGTATCACGGGAATGTTCAATAAGGTATATTAATAAACATTTAATTGATATTATTTTGAGGGTATTTATGGAGCGCAGTGTTCATCAGATGATCAGTCATAAAAAAAAATCTAATAACCAAACACGTAACTTGGAGGCTAGACTTGATACGCAACAATAAATTAATGTGTTAAATAAGGACACTCATTCATTCTGTTATGTTTTTTTTTTCTATAATTCACTGTCTATCATTTTATATATCCAAAGGCTATATCTCTATTGTCAAGGCATATTGTTACATTTCATATTATGATTTTTACGCTATGTTGTGAATGGGAATAAGGCTAATACTAATTGATACGTATTACATCAGAGAAGAATAGATATGAAAATAGTGGCTTTCCAATTGGTATAAGCGTTGATTAGGCTAAAAATCCCACTGAAATTAGTGATAACTTTTACGTTAATGATGGTGAGAAAATTTACGATAGTGGTGGTGATAAAATTGATAATACCTATGAATAATACAATAATGTATAAAATACTTATCAAAATGAGAGACAACAATATAAATGTCACTAAACTTTTCCAAAATCGCAAATTCGCATTTCAACTTTTTGCTGAAGTCTGCTCTTCACTCCCACAAGTTATATTACATACATCAAAATCTTATATAAGAAGAAATAAATTATTACTACCTAATAAGCGCGAAATATTCTTAGAAGCTAACTTATGCTTCTAAGAATATTTCGCGTGGGTAGCCCTGTACGAAGCAACTGGTCGACCATTCCAATATTTGCCAGCCGACCTGAGAACCTTCAGGCAATTAGTATCGACGTTCTGATCATTAATTACACTGCCTATGAACACTGTGGTTGAAGCTCTTGGCAAGGGGCCCTTGCGTCATCTCAGAATCCTCAACGCGATACTTTTCATCTAGTGCAAGCGTATCGCATTGATATCCAAAACATCCTATGACTATCTGCCTTTTGCCTCCATCAAAGATAATTCTTAGAAATGTCATAAAATAATCGATGAAGAGGCAAAAACAAAGAAAAAGGGAAAGTACGTT
>NC_051405.1:33861412-33861558 GCF_015228065.2 Penaeus monodon
TAATGCAAATGTTATGATCTAAAGTTCCCTTCGGTCGGGCAAGAAAAAAGCTGGGCGGGAGATTTATATTTATGAGAATCTGTTAGTCTCCGCAAGATGTATAGTCTCTGTTTGCTTGTTGGCTTCCTTTGTCATTCTGTTGATTT
>NC_051405.1:33862325-33862391 GCF_015228065.2 Penaeus monodon
TCCGGGTTTTGTGGTGAACGCCTCGGGAAAGCAAAGCCCTAAAGGCATTGAAGGTGGGAAAAGACC
>NC_051405.1:33863115-33863455 GCF_015228065.2 Penaeus monodon
TGGTTGTATAGCTGTTTATTCACATATTCATATAATACGTACACGCACAGTCAAATTTCCTCTTACACAAAAAACTAAGAACTCGTCTCGCCTTCAAGATAAACACCTACGTTTTTCCTCTGCAAACCTATGGTGTGAATCCCAGTCTCCATGTTCCTTAGGGTACTATATCTCGTAACCAAAGTTATTTCTACGCTCGGAGTAATGTACGACAAAGTAATTTACTGCGCATTGCCGGGTAATTTATTCCTCCCAATGGAATAGTCTCAACAACCTAAGTGCTATCAATATATAATATTTCTTCGTGTAGTTTGAATAACAGCAGATAGAAGAAGACTAA
>NC_051405.1:33863714-33864020 GCF_015228065.2 Penaeus monodon
ATATGAACAATGGAATCATAACACCGTAATCACATTTACGTAACCCTCCCCGGTACACAAACGTGATCTAAAGGCTTGCTTCTTTACGCCTCCGCCACTACTACGAAAGTCACATTTATATCAAGTAATGGACTAGACAAGTCTTCACATAAATGCCAAACTTGTGTAACGTCCGGTTTGGATAGAAGACCCGGGAGTGAATGATGAGGAACTGTCTGGTTTATAGAGATATGGTACGAACAGTGAACTCAACTCCTTGATTACATCCATGTGTGTGTTGGCTCGACGATCGCCTTGACTGGTGTG
>NC_051405.1:33864149-33864727 GCF_015228065.2 Penaeus monodon
CATATTTTCCCAACTTACCGACATATTTACCGTTAATATATATGTCTGCCTCTTTTCTTAACAACTTCCCTTCATCTTTAAAAACATGAGTTACTCGATCTTCTTGGTTTTCGCTCTCATTTAGGATAACATCTGCTTATATTCTCACCTTCCATCGACAGAATCACGATAAGATATCTCTTACACGAGAGAGGAAAGTTTCGTTACAATTACTGATATTTATTTAGTATTCTTTTCTGCGGTATAGTTTTCTTTGTTGTTTCCTCATCCCATTCTCTATACTTCGTTGCAAAAGCTTCCATGGTGGTGTATTATAACATGCTCTCTGTTAATCCTTGATTTTATGTTGCTGTACTTTTGACTTGTTATGACAGTTAACAGTTGTTATATACGATTTTAAAGAAAAAATAGGGCGTTCGATAATAACATTATGCATATGATAATACTGTTATGTATGATCACAGGACCGTGAATCTAATAACATTATTATTATGGTGATATTACTCTACAGTCCAACGTTTCTCAGCTGAAAAAAGTATCAACATTTAATTCAGAAATGTTATTAATAGTAATGAAAT
>NC_051405.1:33864912-33865579 GCF_015228065.2 Penaeus monodon
CACGCACCCAAACTTTTCATTAAAGATAAACATGCACTGATTTTTCATATAATATCCTTGAACGTTACATGGAAAATAAAGTGTAGTCTCTGAAACACCAGGGAAGAAGGGATTAATAGAGACTAGGCATACGACTGTCCCCAAGTCCCCATGATGAAGATATATCTAATCTAATCCCACCTTCCGTTTGATTAGATCCAGAACAGGAGAGGGAAATTCCCAAGAGTGTCTCTACAGCAAGATCCTCAAATCGTCCTGGTACTGTACAGCTGCTACAACAGCAATGAGTCGTGGATTTTCGAGGACGTGGATCCGGTCTCACTTGTAGAATTGCTGGAAAATATGGACCAAAGAATGATGATAATATGGCGCCTCAGAGTGATTAATCTTGAATTATTATTAGTCCAGCAAACAGACATTGCACTGAATGAGCGCATAGCCAACGGGATAGTTCAGTAATGAGTACTATATGTGCGCATCTGAAGTATTGTGTGTATACATTGAAGTAAATATTATAGTCAGTTATTTGAATTAGTGTATAATGTTTTCGTGCTAGCGAATGAATTATATACTTCCCGTTTTATAGCTATCAATAGCAATTTACAAATGTATTGATGTTACTGTAAAATAACAAACAAAATGAATAGTAAATACAATATTTGTGTGC
>NC_051405.1:33865741-33866048 GCF_015228065.2 Penaeus monodon
AAATGGATTATAATTATCATTACTCAATTAATTATAATTATAATAATAAATTAATTATGATTACGAATTAATTTTAAATATAAAATTAAATATGATTATAATCATACATTAATTATAAATTTAAAATCAATTATGATTACAAGCATACGTTAATTATCATTATAAATCAATTATAAATATAAAGTTGAAGTTATTATAATTATACATTAATTAGAATTATAAAATGATCATAATTATAAATTGATTATAATCACAATTATAAATTAATAACAATTATAAATTAGTAATAACTATAATCATAAATTAA
>NC_051405.1:33866247-33866522 GCF_015228065.2 Penaeus monodon
AAGATCAAACTCTTCAATTCTATCTCGAAAATTAACATACTGAGATTGTGACAGTAATGAAAATAGTAAACTTTACTAACGAGAGAACTTTCTTACTTAATGACCATTTTCTTGCAATTACTACCTTGTAAGGATACAAACTTTGATGCTAAGAGTTCAAACCAAAGGAAATATTTTAAGTGCCAGTCATGTAGAATATGGCTAATACAGAGTGACTTCGGAATTATTAATACCATAACAAGTACACGTTAATTCCAGTTAGAAACATGGTACGA
>NC_051405.1:33866571-33867090 GCF_015228065.2 Penaeus monodon
GAATTACAGCATAAATCATTTCATCACGTATATTTACTTATATGGATAGTTATGAAATACAAGTGTACATACGTATAGATAAATGGCAAACATACTGATAAAGAGAAAGAAAGAAAAAAATATACATAGAATGGTCAAGAGGAGCACTTTTTCTTCTTTTTTATATAGCAAGCGAATTGAAAAGGAATGAGCTTAAGGGTAATTCTTGGGATCTTGAACTTTCAACATCAGCGTCATTTCGAATACAAAGCAGAGCGTTAATTTCCCGCCTGGAGTTGCAAAGCTTACCTCTTGTCTTAGCATGGGCGTGTTATATCTTATCTTGGCATGAATACGAAGACGCTGGAGTGAGGTGAGGCTGGGTAGGGGAAACTAAGAAGGAAAAGGCCGTGAAATAAAGAATTAGCTATAAACTAGGAGATGTGGATGAGTGTCATTTTAAAGTGTAAGAGGCACTGAGCTACACACAGGCGCGCGACTACTGTACATACTGTATTACTTATATCCTTAATTTTTAAC
>NC_051405.1:33867292-33868416 GCF_015228065.2 Penaeus monodon
ATGTCAGTGACGATGAGAAATGACGATAAAGTATCATATCAATCATTAGTGATATAAAGACCTCGCTAACTGCTTCACTGACGACCACTCTCCTCTAATCACCTAATCCGACTTTTTATTTCTTTTCTGGTAATTCTGCCGTCCGCTAGCCCGTTTCCCGTTTCCATTAACACATCAACTTTCTTATTCGTCTTGTTTCCGCTCCTTTGAGCATCACATAATTTAATTAGAACTTTTTACTGTATGGTCATCTTGCCTGTTTGTTGCTTTATTCATCCATCTAAAGTCAAGTAATCTTATAGTTTGTCTTTCCTTTCTTCTTTTTACCAGTTCGTGAAACTACATAACTGTTATTTTTTTACTCTCTGTCCCCAAAATATATATGGTTCCCTGCATATAATAGCATGATGATAATCATGATCCTTGTCATTTACAAAAGACGTTTATTATGTAAAGTCGTTATCATGCAGTATCCATGGAGAGTTGCAGACGATTAAGCAACTCTCAACGATGCAATAGCTTGTGTAATAACCGTTAACTTACAAGTGATCTGATAGGAAAATAGCTAAGTTTTAACGAGATCCTATTAATTTTACCTAGGAGAGCTACTTGCAGCATTTCTGTCCTCGTGATCTGAATCACTAACCTGACTATATATTTTTTCTGAGATCATTAAGGTCAAAGCAGTTGTTGAATTTCGTTAATTAATCGTAAAGGTTTGGACGTTTGAAGTATTCGTGAAATAGTAATAGTAGATTACCTACCAAGTCATATACTTTTGATGACAAAGAGTACAATTATATTGTTATATCCCTTCTCTCAAGCTGAGTTTTCATTCACAAATGGACACCGTATTTTCATTTTCACAAAAACAAACAAACTCGGCCACTTATACTTAAATAAACGCATTCATATATAAGAAGACACATGCCCAAGTGTGAATGGATGAAGATAGATAGGTAGAAAGAAAAACTATTTATGTACAAGTATGCATATACACTTTACTTTAAAATAATTCCATGTACATTAACTGAAAACTTGATGTTACTATCTCCTGAATCATTATTAGGAACTCATTCTAGTAAATATTTTGCATATATTTTTTCCGGATGATTATAAGTCAG
>NC_051405.1:33868678-33869123 GCF_015228065.2 Penaeus monodon
TGTAGATATAATTATGTTTATCATAATTTACAGAAAGATCATTCTGAATATATATATTTGTCTTAAACCAGAGCGGGTCTCTATGCACTTCTTTCGTAGAGAGAAATGTTATTTCACTCCTAGGTATTGTAAATACCCAGATATAAACTTTTAACTGTTAATCTAAAAAAATAGAATATTGAGCCGATTTATAACGCTTGAAATCATCACCACAGATCCTTTGTCAACCCCAGGATTTCAAATGGATTTATAATTTCAAAAGGAAAATCTTTCTGTGTCGCGACCAGTGTTTGACCTCAGTGATTGTGTCAAAGAGAAAGGGATGAAGCGCTTTGAGAGAAACGGATGTTTTTTGTTTGATCTCGCTAGCGCCATTTTTCGCCATGCGCACAGAATTAACGGAAAAGAGGTCTGTGTGTCTATTATTCATAGCGATTTTAGTTTA
>NC_051405.1:33869872-33870240 GCF_015228065.2 Penaeus monodon
ACTGTGTTTATTTATCCAATAATTTGTCTTTTTAATCATTACTTCATAATATTATTACTTTCATTAACTGAGTTGTCAATAATGTAACAACATGTAACAACAACAAAAAGTTCGTGACTGAGACCAAGATGATAATGAGGCCCCTACTACTATCGCTGCCATAAATTTGTTAAATATGTTAAATGTATCACTGAGTCCAGAGTCGTTATTATTTTCATCGTAACGGCATAATGCTCATTAATTAATATACTATTATCGTTCTGTTTTTCATTATATATGTATATATGTTGTCATTGTCATTATCTTTAACCATTATTACTATCACAATTAACACTCCATCATAATGGTCATCATCATTGTCCCTATGC
>NC_051405.1:33870322-33870713 GCF_015228065.2 Penaeus monodon
CATTCACGCACAATTTATACTAAACATATACCTTCTCATCATTCTTTCCGTTTCCCAAAGATATTTACATAAGTTGAACCGTTAGTATGTTATTTCCCCGAAATACCTTACGGTCGGCTGAAAATTCTATACATATTCATTTCCTAATGGAATTTCTATTTAATCTGTACGAGGCAGCTGTCATCTAAACCACACAAAATAAGTTACCAAATGCATTTCGGATTCCATTTATATAATACACAAAATCCATTGTTATTTGCACGGTAAGCAAGATTACGTCGGTAAGTCATCTAACCTGAAAGTGTACTGACAGCAATGGGCGCTGAATCGTATTTGACTGACCAAATGATGTTTGCTCAGTGAAATGCGCATCAACTGTCAACTTTAATTC
>NC_051405.1:33871053-33871375 GCF_015228065.2 Penaeus monodon
AGAAAGCAGAAAGTATATCGCCACCTTTTCCGTTTTTTTTCTTGCGAATAATTTTTTTTCTTTACTCAGAAACTCTAGCGTTTTCTAAAATGGGGAAACAGACCAGTATTTCCTTTCGATTCTCTGGATGTATTACAAGCAAAACCTCGCTTCGATCTGCCTCTTGCACCTGTCCTCGCTTCTGTACATGTTAGGGCGCAGTTGAAACTTTTTTTAAGTCATGGTTAGCGGTTGGTAATAAACCCTCGTTCACTTTCTTTTTATACGCATTCTGGAATATCGGATTTAATTTTGTTGGATTGATAGACAACAATCTCTCTAA
>NC_051405.1:33871439-33871955 GCF_015228065.2 Penaeus monodon
AAACATTTCTGCTTTTGATTATTCATAAATAGTGGGGAAATATATACAAACAGAAAAAACGTGTTCATTACCAATGCATACAATAGACTTTTTTCAATTATATCTAATTGCCAAAAAATTGGAATGTTAACAACAATATTGTTTGAATTTATTCTGCAGTGTTTCTGTGTGTAAGGTGGGAATAGCGTAGGTGCTTGTACACGTGCAGTAGAAACACATACGCATTATGAGACTGTAAATCAGGAAAAGAAAACAAGCATTCCTTATCATTCAAAGTTCCAAAATGCACTAAAATCAAAGCGGATTTCCCTTAATACCTCGACTGATTGCCAAGAGTTGAAAATCTTGAGGTGAAATGCAGGATCTTATGCATCCTGCAACATCCGCAATACAGTGTTTCCCAGAGGAGGAACTTCATATCATATGCAATGCAATCTACAGAAAACAGGCAAGTCCAGGTTGTGTAATCTTTACATTCAGGTTTCTATATTACTCTGAACAAGTGTCCCCCCTTCC
>NC_051405.1:33872298-33873313 GCF_015228065.2 Penaeus monodon
CTTTCTCTTTCATTCCCCTTCGCTCTTTTCCCTTTGAGAAAATGAACTCGTTCTGATACATAATCAGTTTTCTCTGAAATCTATGCGTTCTCACGTCGCTCTAAATTGATTTCTTTGACCTAAAACGCTTACTCCAATTAGTAAACTGTCAGGGTGAAGATGCATGGAGTGATATACAGTCTATATCTACAGAGTCCAGCTGATTCAGATATTTTTCCTTTAAGAGTGAAGAGACTGAAGTGTACGAGATTAAATATATTCATTTTCCTTAGAATACGGTCAGTTTAATAACGGTAATGAAAAGTTGTGGATATATTTTTTTGTATCTCATTTCAGGAAGGCTTTGGCAATGTTGATAATGAATATTTACATAACTACAGACTTAACGAAAGAAATGGTAAAACTTTAATGTTGGACAACTGAGCATGTAATCTTAATTCGTAGAACTTGATGCATTCCACTAAGAGGTTAAACATAAAGCAGTGACTAATATTTGACGTAGCAAAAGAGTTTTCCACGAATATGTACAATCTACTATAATCGGAAGACATTCGAAGTCTCGGGGATTATGACCTTGTTTTCTTTTTTATCTACTTTCGTCTTATTTTTCTCTTCTTTTTCTTGGGGTTTTGCTAACTTACCATCCTTTATTCTTATTCTTTAGTTATTTTCCTAATAATCATATCAATTCACAGAACATTATTTTCATTTAATGCTTAAGTACATAATGTACACGGTATTTCTTCTTTCGTATACCTCTGAACTGCTGTTTCATCGTCGCCTTCCTTTCCTTTTACTTCATAGTGTTTGTTAAGTCTTTGCTTCACTCTATTTATGCGCGTGCACTCCCAATATCATAGCAGTTAAAAGGTTGACTAATTGCTTTGAACTTCCATGACACGAAGCAAGTAACACATTGGTATATTTTTTTAATTCTTACCTTCCAACATACCTAATGACAGGGACATTGTAATGTATGCATGAAAAGGTTTTAGTGTGTAAAGTACAGTTTAGC
>NC_051405.1:33873636-33873943 GCF_015228065.2 Penaeus monodon
GTGCGTTTCAAATGTCACGTTCCGACAAGAGGCACGTTATCTTACTTCAAAAGTCACCATGTACGTCTTCACTTGATGACAAACATCAGCAACCAGGACATCATTTCCCTCTTTCTCTCGCTTCAAGAACAACTTTTGCCTTACTTTGGGTGCCAAGCGTGTGTTCTCCGCTCGCCTGAGATGTCCAAGCGAGATCTCCGGCTCCTGAAGACGCGATCCTCGTCCCGATAGTCTGACTCCGCCCTCGCTAGCGCCTCGGGTCCGTTTTCTCTGATTGACAAACTTTGGGGAACATTACCACGAGCCA
>NC_051405.1:33874174-33874597 GCF_015228065.2 Penaeus monodon
GCAACTGACTTTTTTTTTATAGAAAATGCTGTCATCAAGAAAACGGAGTTAGAAATAACAACAATGATATCGGGTGGTTGACAGGGGTACAGTTGGCAGGGTGCAGTGCATAAACACAACCGATACCTAATTATATTACTTAATATCGTAAAGCCGCCGTTACGAATAGTATAAGCGTCAATGCACACTGAATAAAAACATACAAAAGTATTGTCCTGGGGAACCTCTGCTTGCTCTCTCTCCGCCGCAGCTGTTTCTTATAATGCATCAGATATCCGCAGCTTTAATTACCTACACTTTCTTTAAATCAAGGTTAAAACAAAAACTCGTAAAATAGGGGCCACTTTTCCAGACCCGTGAATTGTTTTTCATTTCCTAATTTTCTGTTATGAAGTATAGAAAAAAAGTGTGTTAAAAAAAAAA
>NC_051405.1:33874826-33875581 GCF_015228065.2 Penaeus monodon
AAGGCGAGTCTAGTTTCTATCGCTAAGGATTAGAACTACTGGTGAACAGTTTATCTGAAACAGCCTATTTGCACGCGATTCGCAAGCAGCCTTCTAGGTTATTCTTTACAAGTAAACAATTAGAATAAGATCACAAAATGTCTACAACATTTTCCCTCTTCCTAGTACTTTTTTTATCCACCAGGAGTCAGCACTTGCCGCCTATATTCCAAAATATTGGCGACATTCCGAACTGCAGACGACTTTCCTGCGTGTCCGGTATGGCTATGACGCCTTCGCGGCAATGGTGTATGCGATTCGCCAGCCTTTCTTACGCGCTCTTGCTTGTGCTATGCTTCTCGGGTTTTGAAATTATATTATATAATGTTTCCAGTAGACTTGGCAAGATTGTAGTCGATCGAAATGTTATGCTTTGCGCAGGTGTTTCTTCCATAGCTGGTTTCTGTTTTATGCGGTTCTGTTTCCTCGTCTCCGTCTCCTAAAATAGGTCAGAAATGGTTGATGTTGCTTAAGTTGACACATGATGCGCTTGACTGAAGATTTAATATCGAATTTTACATTCCATTCTTTATGTTTGCTCAGGAACCCATTTCTTGAGGTCAAAGATGGGGTAATATTCTACAGTGTAATCTACAAATAATGATTCTTGAATCTATGATTAACAGAAAAATCGAATGTTATGGTATTGCGGTGAGCGACGACGACCAACAAGCACACCACTCCCTTTTATTACTTTGCATATCCACCATTAGTCC
>NC_051405.1:33875672-33875814 GCF_015228065.2 Penaeus monodon
ATCGAGGTCAGAAAAGGGCAAGGCTTGTCTTCATATCGCTTCCGGAGTTTACGAGTGGAATCCAGGGAGGTTTCACGAGAGGTATTAAAGGGGGGAGTTGGAACGTTTCGCGTCGAAAGCGGTCCTGCAGTTGCGTCATTGT
>NC_051405.1:33876335-33876550 GCF_015228065.2 Penaeus monodon
GCATGCGGGCAGATGGAGCTCGACAGCCGGGGAAGGCAGTCCATCTAAGACAAGGTAAAGTCTGACAGAAAACCCCTGAAGTGCGGAGGAATGCTGGACAGTCTCGACATGCATTGACCCTGGGTTAAAGTTGGCCATGTCCCGACCTTCAGTAGCCGCGCCCCCGCCGGGTAACAGCCCCCGTGCCTCCGAGGAAGGTTTTTGAGCCAGAGGCT
>NC_051405.1:33876660-33876756 GCF_015228065.2 Penaeus monodon
ACACTGCGCTCCACCTAAATAAAAACTCAATTGCGCAGGCTCGAAGGATATGTCCTCGTCCGCGATGCCACCAACATTACCATGCCCTGCAGCGAT
>NC_051405.1:33876950-33877533 GCF_015228065.2 Penaeus monodon
GGTGGCCTAGAAAAAGCTCGTCTCACATCCCCCAGTTGGCTTGCTGCGGCCAACGGGCATCTTCTCAAGCAGTCGAATAACAACACCACCAAAGCAAGGAAGGTACGCACCCACCTCCAAGGGTGCAAAAGCACTGAAAATAGCCTGTTGGAATGTCAGGACCATGCTCGACGCAGATGACAGCAACCGACCTGAACGTCGCTCCGCTCTGATTGCACACGAACTGTCCAGGTTGGATGTCGACATTGCTACCCTTAGCGAGGTCCGATTCCATGATGTAGGCAGCCTCCAGGAGCATGGCGCCGGTTACACCCTCTTCTGGTCAGGGAAACCTGCAACAGAAAGGCGCCTCTCAGGCGTCGGCTTCATGATCAGGACCTCCATCGCCTCCAAACTGGAAAACCTGCCAACCGGCCACTCCGACCGCACCATGTCCATGCGCCTCCCTCTGAAGAACGAACAGTATGCCACGCTCTTCAGTGTGTACGCCCCGACTCTCCAAGCTGAACCTGCAGAAAAAGACAGGTTCTACTCGGAGCTCCGCGGCCATCTCCAAAGCATCCCTGCAGACGACAAGGTAATA
>NC_051405.1:33878182-33878619 GCF_015228065.2 Penaeus monodon
AAGCCCTAAAGGCAGTATATGGTCCTACTCACCACGTCCAGAGTCCTTTGCGCAGTGCAGATGGCCAGGCGCTCTTCACAGACAAAACTTCCATCCTGAGCCGTTGGTCCGAGCACTTTCAGGCCCTCTTCAGCGCTGACCGCGTCGTCCAGGACTCAGCAGTTCTCCGCATTCGTCAGAAGCCAGTCATAGAGGAATTGGATGATCTACCATCTATAGAAGAAATTTCAAAAGCCATAGAGCAGCTGAAGTGTGGCAAGGCAGCAGGAGTTGATGGGATCCCACCAGAGATCTGGAAAGATGGGGGACCAACACTACACAGCAAGCTCCACGAACTCCTTGTCTGTTGTTGGGAGCAGAGCAAGCTTCCAAGAGACCTCCGTGATGCAGTCATTATCACTTTGTACAAGAACAAAGGAGAAAAGTCGGACTGCTCA
>NC_051405.1:33879946-33880165 GCF_015228065.2 Penaeus monodon
CCACACCGTTCACCAGGCCGTCTCCTCCTTCGAGGACTCCCGTAGGTCTAACCTGAAGGAGAAACGCCGCATGAAGAAGGACCGGGAAGCCTCAGCAGCTGTACCAGACCAGACTTTTGACTGCAGTCGCTGCGGCCGGACATGCCTGTCCCGCATCGGTCTTGTCAGCCACCAGCGCGCCTGCAGTCGACGTGGACAGCCCCTTTCATAATCTTCGTT
>NC_051405.1:33880823-33881011 GCF_015228065.2 Penaeus monodon
AGTTATTATATACCCCTCTCTTTTTTTCATACGAAAGAGTTGGATTCTACAGGAAAATCATGATCTTCCTTCGTTTAAGCGTTTTCTCACTTCCAAGCAAACCCTTGACCTACTTGCATCGCCATGAAGTGTGAAACTGACGCCTTTAGTTTCTCAGATAAATTTTTCTTCTGTTGGCAGGTATCCCC
>NC_051405.1:33881193-33881482 GCF_015228065.2 Penaeus monodon
ACGTAAAAGAACAAGTAATAAAAGAAGACGCGGGACTGAGCGACCAGGGAGATATGAGCTGTGTGCAAGAGAGATAAAAGATACAGATGTTATGTCTTTCAAGGGAAAATGCGAGGAGCTTTGTCATCTACATTTCTCTGCTTGTTTGTTACGTCGCCCGGTAAAACGAGTATAATACGCATTCAGATACATGGATACATGTAAATACGTGGAAATATTCACATCTACCAACAATGATTTTATATTTTCCCAGATCGTAGTTTTTCCTTGATAGTGTTTATTGAACTAA
>NC_051405.1:33881668-33882112 GCF_015228065.2 Penaeus monodon
CAATTACACTTTACGGAAAATTTGTCCTTAAGAAGAACAGATTCCTCAGGAACAAAGAAAAACTTTCTCATGTAAAACAGGAGTCAAGATAAGGAATTCCTTTTTCACTCTTGAAATTGATTAGGTATCAGTTTCCGAAATTGGCTCATGTGCTCGGAAACGATACGCAAAAAAAAAGAGAAAGGAATATTGCTTTCACTTGGTATCCTCTCAAGGGGAACGAAAGGGAAAAACAGAGGCAGAGAGAGAGATGGAGGGGCGTGTGGAAGAGGAGTGCAAGAGGAGGGTTTCAAAAAGAGAGGAGCGAAGAGGAAGGGGAAATAGAGGGGAGAGGGAGGGAAGGAGTGAAGGAGGAGGGAGGAAAAGAGAGCATTAGTCAGAGAACAAGACAGAAAGAGAAAATTCGTAAGTATATATGCAAAAAGTAACACATATACGAATAGG
>NC_051405.1:33882330-33882994 GCF_015228065.2 Penaeus monodon
TTCTCACTTCCCAAGCACAAGAGAGACATACAGATTGGAAAAAGAAAAAGAAAGGGTGATGAGACATCTTCTATTCACGTATTCCATATGTTCTAGAACGTTCCCTCTTCTTAAGCCGACTCTTTATGTGTCATTTCATGTGTGACCTGAGAAAAAAAGATATACATAATAAGTCAAAATCATTTACTTTTCTTTGTACCACTTTCTCCTCTCCATTCTCCTTTACGTCCTATGCTCCTCTCATTTCACACATTCCCGGAACATCGCGTCTCCATCCACTTCATTCCTCTATTCCCTCCATTCGTCGAGAAAATTCTCCTCTTCCCTGTTCTCCCCTGTTTCCCTTCCTTCCATCGTTTCTCACGGTTTACCAGTCCACGACACACGCAGCCCGACGCCCTGTGGAGAGATCACGGAAGCCGCACGACAGAGGATCAAGGGAGAGGCAGGTGTTTACTCCGAAGGCTGTTCCTCTAAGGGCTTTCCGCTCGCACTGTCGATCTTTGGTCCCTGGGGAGTGGGCCTTTCTCGCCGTCTTTCTCTTCTTCAGCGTCTGTATCTGCGTGTGTGTGTTTTTGAGGTTTATTTTTTTTTCGTCTCGGCTCTGTTTCTGCGCCTGCCTTTGTCTCCGTCTCCGCTTACGTCTTTTTTTCCTGTTTGTCTA
>NC_051405.1:33883104-33883269 GCF_015228065.2 Penaeus monodon
CCAGTTATAATTTTTTTTTCGTATTTAAGAATGTGAGCGAAAGGCGTGTTTCATTCACGTTCTACAAGGAGTTTAATCGATTTTGATTGCCTGGCAAGAACATCTATTCAAAGTTTATGGACTGGAAAATAGGGAATAAATAACTTGGATTATAAATTTCCTGGT
>NC_051405.1:33883426-33884025 GCF_015228065.2 Penaeus monodon
CTTTAATATCAATATATACATTAAAGATGCATCCTTCAATTCCCTGAAAAAAGTAAATTTCATGGCCTTAAGGGTAAGCAAAAACGTATTACGGCGAACTCTCCGTGCGTTATTGTTTAAACATCATTAATGAACTGTGAATATTTACCGTGACTATTCTTGAATGAGGCATCGATCAAGGCTGGAAATTTGGAGTAAGATATTGAATAAAACTACACTGCAAATAATTATTTCTTTAATGTCTTCGTTATGAAATGTGAGGGGAAAATACTTCCTTATGCAAATAAACGATAATTAACCATGAAGTCTAGTTTTTATTATCCTATAATTACGCCCATTTTCTCTTTCTTTCAAAATAATGAATCGTCAGTCATGAATTTCCATCTAATTATATTTTATGCATAGTCATTAATGATAAGGTAATGACCATTTCCTCTACATTTCTGATAACAAACAGTACAGAGCTACATACGGGCTAAAACTTGAAGCAATTAACTGAACATGTAAAATTAAAAAAAATAATAATAATTTTTAACCCTACTAAATAACCGATCTTGCGCGCGCGAGTGTGTGCGTGTGTTTCTGTGTTTCTTTGTTAC
>NC_051405.1:33884353-33884639 GCF_015228065.2 Penaeus monodon
AACTGGAAATCCACTGACGTGTCCCTTATATCTATTTATGAAATAAAATAATTAGTTGGAAGCTTCCCCCCCCTAACCTCCCACCGCCCACAAGTAAAAAAAAAAAAAATGGCGGCTGACCTATATATTGGCGTAATCAGGTCAGCTAAATAGCTATATATATGTAATAATATTTTTAAAAGTCTCTCGTAAGATAAAATGAAATACCCACTACAGCAACAATTCTCAGACATGATATGTATGAAAATACATTAAAAACAACAAGCGTAAACAGGAATGCAAAAGT
>NC_051405.1:33884717-33885060 GCF_015228065.2 Penaeus monodon
CCGATCTTGTACTTAAAATTTACGCCCTCCCTACGATACGGAAGACCAGAAGACAAACAACTTGAAAACAAACACATGGCAAATACACCACACTGTGCAAACGCCAATAACACGTTCGCAACTTGCTTCCCTCAACATGCTCGAGGAATCCATCTCGCTACCTCCTCGGCGAGGCCCAAGGGGAGTACGGAGGACACTAGCGCCCGGAGCTCGCACAGACGCTTTCCTTGTGGTATACCACCACACCCCCCTCATTTGATCCCACATACCACTCACATCCTACTCTCTCTTCTCTTCCAATCAGTCTCTACACCACTACCATCTCACATCACTCCTCTCACAT
>NC_051405.1:33885105-33885264 GCF_015228065.2 Penaeus monodon
CAAACCGAGGACAAGACTTGACACGAACCTGGCAATATACCACTCTGTAACGCCAATATACTCTTCGCACGTTCTTCCCTCAATCGTCGAGGATCCTCTCTTCTCCCTCTCTCGCGAGGCCCTGGTATCGGAAGCTCTCTCCTCGGCTTCGTCTCGGCG
>NC_051405.1:33885545-33885671 GCF_015228065.2 Penaeus monodon
TCAATGTATGATATAGTGTGTGTGTGTGTGTTCAATGTATGATATAAGAATGACAAGGGAATGGAATAATTACCAAATTATTCAATTCTTCTCGAAATGTAAGTATTGCTTTTAAAGGTGTAGCTA
>NC_051405.1:33885748-33885827 GCF_015228065.2 Penaeus monodon
TTATCCTGATATAAGGTGAATCATGAGAATTGTCTTCGATTCTAAAACACATTGGTCATAATAATGATGTAAGGTGGTC
>NC_051405.1:33886349-33886562 GCF_015228065.2 Penaeus monodon
TTTTTTTTTTTTTTTCGGGAGACATTTTCTTCTTCATTTCTACTAGTACCCGAACTTTATATCCTACAAAAAAGAGAGATTCATTTCATTGGTTTTGCTTTGTTTCGGTTCATCGGAACTTTGCCAATTTCCCTTACATCTCTGCTTCTTTTAATTCCACTCACTCCCGTAATTCGTCGATAAGGCTCACTTCTCCGTCGTTAGCTGTAGACA
>NC_051405.1:33886589-33886934 GCF_015228065.2 Penaeus monodon
GGAATAAACCTCAGCAGATAAGAATATGACTTTAAATTTACGAGTTATTAATAAAATTGTCCAACATCAGTGACCTTCTATGCAAAATTTCCTTCCAATATTATCACTTTAACGTCACATTAAGAGGGAATACCTGTCTATAAGCTTCACTGCCGGAACTATAAAGATCTCAGTAAAGAGGAAAATAAACTCCAGGGATTATACGGAGGATGGTCTATAAACCGAAGAAGAATTGGAATCAGATATTCGTAAAACACTATTACCCCATTAGCGAAAAGGGGGGAAAACGTTATTCAAAATGGCAACATCATGCGAGCGAATGATTACTCATGTAGCAAAAACTTT
>NC_051405.1:33887322-33887504 GCF_015228065.2 Penaeus monodon
GTAAAAAAAAAGTGTCCTTTATTAAAAGAATATAAAATATGATAGATATGCAAATAAATCTCCTTTCTTTTCTTTTCAGTGTTTGTTTTAGACATGAGTTGATGTGAGACGGAGAACATTTGATTTCTACTCCATAACTATCTACTCCAACTGACGACTCATACTACATTCCGGAGTAATTT
>NC_051405.1:33887544-33887845 GCF_015228065.2 Penaeus monodon
ACAAAAATAAAGTGGTGTATAACAATATATGAATATTACAAAAGTTTCAAATATTCCGACCGAAAGTGAGATGATTAATCAGTGCTTCACCGACCGGGGTGAGCTGCCAATTCTTCCTTTTCTGAGAGTAGACATACCATTCTTGATTTTTTTCCTTCGGTCTTTTTCATTACATTCTCTGTTCCCAATATTCTGTAGTTTCTTTTCAAATACGGAATAGTCGAATTGCCTCCCTCAATCCCTAAATAATTTACCATCATTTTTTATATCTTTTGGACGAAAAAATACACATTTTCAGACG
>NC_051405.1:33887870-33888204 GCF_015228065.2 Penaeus monodon
CTGTGTACCTGAAAAGTGCATTTCCCTCTGTTTGCATTTTGGATATATGTCGGATTGCATTCTCTTGCTTTTTTCGACTTTTAAAACATCACAGAAGGTTTTCATGCTGACACGTATGACACATCCGGGTACATAATCGTGTCAAACCTTCATAGAGAAAACACTAAAAATTAGTACATGGAAAGTCCATATCTCTATATATTCTGCACGATGGCTGGTGAACTCGCCGATTTTGAGAGAATTTTCCCTTTTCTTGGCGTTTTTGAACCATATTTCATTTTACCGTCCCTACATGTTCTCATAAGTGTATATTCATTCAAAAAGAAACACACAT
>NC_051405.1:33888687-33888889 GCF_015228065.2 Penaeus monodon
ATTCAATTTTTTTTTGATAGAATGCTTGGTATTACCAAAATCACATAATATCTGCAAAAGAGAAAAGGTAATGCACTTTAGCTGTTTTGAAAAAAAGTAAATACTGTCTGATGTAAGGACTTCGAAATCATCTAAAGTGCAAAGAAATAACAATTGATAAAAACCGTAGAGAAAATGAGCACCTACCTTATCTTCTCTCTCC
>NC_051405.1:33888918-33889083 GCF_015228065.2 Penaeus monodon
TATATATATACAAAATCCAAAACCCTTCCTTTTGCAGTCATTTTCTCAATCCTGCAATCTGCATTGTTCTGACAGCAGACAATGCATCGGTCAGATAATCTCATTTGCAACATTCACTCCGGCGTTACCAATTCACAACAAAATTGGTAGTACTGCAGTGGGTCT
>NC_051405.1:33889261-33889545 GCF_015228065.2 Penaeus monodon
ACACATAATACCGAACTTAGCTGATTTGATTAATGGGGCAATATGTCAACCTCTATCTCTCTCTTCCTTTCTATGCATCTTTCCTTAATTATTCAGTTAAATGCATGGGTTTGCTATACTTTTTATGATATGAAATGTAAGTCAACTTTCACATTAACTTCAGATCTTGTTTCGTAATACTTTACAGACGTGGAGAAGATTCACAAACAACTGGAATACACAGATCGAAGATTGATGTCTGTATTATATAGCTTGTGAAATTAATCTACTCAGCCCTGTGTGTG
>NC_051405.1:33889779-33890312 GCF_015228065.2 Penaeus monodon
TGATTAATTAGAGTGCTTCACCGACCGAGGTGAGTTGCCGGTTCTTCCTTTTCTGAGAGTAGACATACCCTTTTTGATTTTTTTTCCTTCTCTCTTTTTTCCTTACATTCTCTGTTCCCAATATTCTGTAGTTGTTTTTCAAATGCGGAATAGCCTAACTGTCTCCCTCTATCCGGGTAATAATTTACCGTTATTTGTGATATTTTTTTGACAAAAAATACATATCATTAGATGAAAAAATAAGAAAATTGTGTACCTGAACAGTGCATTTCTCTCTGTTTGCATTTTGGATATATGTCGGATTGCCTTCTCTTGCTTTTTTCGACTTTTAAAATATCACAGAAGGTTTTCATGCTGACACGTTAGACACATCCGGGTACATATCGAAAACACTAAAAATTAGTACATGGAAAGTCCATATCTCTATATATTCTGCACGATGGCTGGTGAACTCGCCGATTTTGAGACAATTTTCCCTTCTCTTGGCGTTTTTAAACATCTACTATATTTCACTTAACCTCCCCTACATTTTC
>NC_051405.1:33890940-33891124 GCF_015228065.2 Penaeus monodon
GAATGCTTGGTATTACCAAGATCACATAATATCTGCAAAAGAGAAAAGGTAATGCACTTTAGCTGTTTTGAAAAAAAAGTAAATACTGTCTGATGTAAGGACTTCGAAATCATCTAAAGTGCAAAGAAATAACAATTGATAAAAAGCGTAGAGAAAATGAGCACCAATCTTATCTTCTCTCTCC
>NC_051405.1:33891154-33891319 GCF_015228065.2 Penaeus monodon
TATATATATACAAAATCCAAAACCCTTCCTTTTGCAGTAATTTTCTCAATCCTGCAATCTGCATTGTTCTGACAGCAGACAATGCATCGGTCAGATAATCTCATTTGCAACATTCACTCCGGCGTTACCAATCCACAACAAAATTGGTAGTACTGCAGTGGGTCT
>NC_051405.1:33891689-33891859 GCF_015228065.2 Penaeus monodon
ATTGCTTTCGAATTGTGACAGAAGAAAGAGCTCGTAAAACTGACATTCATGATCTCCCACCAACTGTTTTTGTTTTTTTTCCCCATTTTTTTCAGTTTAATTATAATCTGCCTCATAATAAATGAAAATATATAACTTTTGCCAAATTACTCTCCACCACTACCAAAGAC
>NC_051405.1:33892566-33893332 GCF_015228065.2 Penaeus monodon
CACGACGGAATAAAGGAAGGAGAGAAGAAGATAAGGAGGGAATAAAGAAAGGAAGGAAGGAGAGAAAGAGGGAAGGAGATATTGTGGGGAGGAAGGAAAGACGGAAGGACAGAAAGGTGGAAGGAGGGATGGAGAAAAAGAGAGAAGGAAGGAAGGAGAGAAAGAGGGAAGGAAGGAAGGAGGGAAAGAGGGAAGGAGGGAAGGAGAGAAAGAGAGAAAGAATGAAGGAGAGCTAGAGGGAAAGAGGGAAGGAGAGAAAGAGGGAGGGAGGAAAGAAGGAAAGAGAGAGAAGTGGAAACGAGAAAAAGAGGGAAGAAGGGAAAGAGGGAGGGAAGGTAGAGTGAAAAAAGGGAAGGAGGAAAGGAGAGAAAGAGGGGAGTGAAAGAGGGAAGCAGTGGAAGAAAGAAGGTGAAAAGGGGAAAGAAGATAATGGCGAAAGGAGGGAAAGGAGGAATAAGAGAAGGAAGGAAGGAGGAAAGTAGGGAAAAAGGCAGGACGAAAAAAAAAACGAAGATATGAACGAACGAATAAGGAAAGGAGTGAATAAGAAAAAGAGGCAAAGAGGAAAACAGAACATCAGGAGGGATGAATGAGAAAGAAACTTGAAGTGACATATGAGTGAGTGACAGTGAAAGGTCGAGGGTCACAGATGAAAAGAAAATGAAGGATGATTGAAGGAAGTGTCATGTCAGTCTCGGTCAACAGAAAGGAAGAAGGTTTTAAAAGATATACGCGTGTCTGTTAAGTATATATTAAAAAGAAAAAA
>NC_051405.1:33893404-33893597 GCF_015228065.2 Penaeus monodon
TCTTTAGTTATCTCTACAGTCTTTACAGATTTTGTTAATATTAGAGGATGTAGGTGCATGTTTTCTCTTTTCTTTTCTTGCTTTCACCAACCACTTCACCTCCTTTGCTGCTCTTTTAACACCGAAGCAAATCTGAGGCTGGAAGGAATTTCGAAATGCCAATGCTTATTTCGAATAACTCCCAGTTATATCA
>NC_051405.1:33897459-33897717 GCF_015228065.2 Penaeus monodon
ATAAGTTACACTTAAGCTGATTTAGTTGCGATTAATTACTGAACCTTTAACAGCGATCTTTAGAAATTTCTGATACTTTAACACAAAATAACAGTGAGATAAAGCTAGAAATACAGCAAAGTAACAGGCAGACAGAGAGAAAAAGAACATACATACCTACCACGAAGGAATGAAGTCCTTGTATTTCCCGCCGTAAATTGTCTTTTTTTTATCCTAAAGAGAAAATAAGTCGAATGGTATGGCATAATCAATGGCCTT
>NC_051405.1:33898743-33899089 GCF_015228065.2 Penaeus monodon
CCTGAAAATGATTATAAAGTCATCCTAATGACAGATGCAGCAGAAAGGCTTTTTCATTATGCAAAATCAGAATTACGTCCGTTTCAAATGTTTGATTAATCGTCAAAATCAGAAATGAAAGACATCTATTCTGATTCGACTTCTCTTCCCGAAAGGTATTATGGGTAAAATTATTAAGACTGATTTTCCAAATTAATTGTGTAAATGTGAGCGACAGAAGGAATTACACGAAGGCAACACTAAGGAGAAATTAATTACTCCTACGATGAGGCTGGCAGGCTGATGGGCGATGCGAGGGAAGTATTCAGAAATCGTTATCGTTTTCATTCGTATTGTCACTCTTTCT
>NC_051405.1:33899209-33899497 GCF_015228065.2 Penaeus monodon
TTTCTCTTTTTTTCATATCCTCGTTTAATATTGTTACTGCAATCGTTGCGATTATATTTTCTCCTATTATTCTATAATGAAGCAAATTATCATATAAAGAATAGGATGAGTATCATTATATCCATTTTATATGTTACAATGATGCTCAGTAAGCATAAATGCAGTCATCAAATCGAACAACTCTGATCTTTTCAACTAGGGTTTAATCACAAGAAAACAGTTCATACATAATATATCTTTGACACAAAGTACACATGCACTATATTACACATTCAGGTAATTCTTACT
>NC_051405.1:33899523-33899780 GCF_015228065.2 Penaeus monodon
ATGTCTGAAATCATCATTAGATTTTCACAACACTAGATTTCTCGGGATTTGATTTCATAGCATCAGATATCTCATGGACAAAATAGGATCAGAACCCTCTGCGTGAGCGGGGAATCTAAGACAGAAATTCTGAAGTGGAGTGCGATCGCTTTCTGTCAGTGCTATGATCATTCAAGAATTTTCTCATTTCTCTTTATCGTCATTAAAATATTTACATCTCTGGTTGTTATAATCGTTGGAAATGTAATCACGGTAGG
>NC_051405.1:33900569-33900872 GCF_015228065.2 Penaeus monodon
TCTTTTCCTCTCTTGTTCATCGTCTTATCGTAAAAGTGCCAATCATCAAGGAGTTGCAGAGGCAGCTTATGCAATCTCCTTCAGGTAGTACTTACTTGACTGACCTATCGTGACCTTAATAGACGTGCGACAGAAGGTCATTTATCAGCAACATGTCCAGCTTGATCATAACAACCCTGGTCTCCTTTGTTACACCCCTCCCCCTTCCCTCCAACTCTTTCTGTGATTAGGTATAATCAGGGGGTCATTTGTAATGTCATTTACTTTATCTGGTTCCCTCCGCGTGGTGGTATATAAAGCAAA
>NC_051405.1:33900979-33901240 GCF_015228065.2 Penaeus monodon
TTGTATTGGCGCTACCTCATTTCAAAGAGAAATCATATTAAACAAATTTCATTATAAGACTCTGGTTCTCACGCACGCAGCTCGCAAATCTTTGGAGTTTTCTACATTCTCGTCCTCTCTTTTTTCACAATGTATTCTGGTCACGCTCAAAATCAGTGAGGGAAATCACACACGAAAAAGCGTCTGACTTGCTTTTACGACCCAACGCGGACTGGACTGAATCAGTTATACTATTTCAGATGAATTCCGTTTTCTATTGGC
>NC_051405.1:33901266-33901705 GCF_015228065.2 Penaeus monodon
GGTAGAACTAAGGCATCTAATTTGTTCTATCTTTATGAGGGTTAGCCTGTTTTCGTTGAAGGGTGTATTTTGTTTTGTATTGTATTTTGTAATTATTAGTTTTCGAGTGTAATTCAGCAACACCTCTGCAGAGTATGTTTCAATTTCGGTTTGGAAAGACATGTTATATAGATACCCACTGAAGTAAATGAATCAGATAAACGTGTATTAATTACATGACATCATATGTCTCCAAGAAATCTCTGTTACACTGCTCGGTTTAGGAAACATGTTCCTTTAACGAGCATCTCTGCTACAGACACTTGCAATGCTCAGTGGTAGAGCACCCATTTTGCAATTGCAATTTACTGTGTCTAATCTCAGTAAAGCCGAAACTGGTAGTTCACAAGGTCTGACATTGAATAGCAATGCTTGTTTCGTATTTTCAAAACTCATATGT
>NC_051405.1:33901748-33901889 GCF_015228065.2 Penaeus monodon
GAATTGTGCTACCCTCAGCGCCACTTTATCGTACATTTTTAAGCGAGACTTGGAATTGGATTTGCAAAGAGTCCTGCAAGTGTTGGCAGCTTTTTCATTCCCTATAGTAAATCTATCTCTGTATCTCTCACTCCCCTCCAC
>NC_051405.1:33901952-33902124 GCF_015228065.2 Penaeus monodon
ATATTCTTTATGCTTTTGATATGGTGCCAATGTCATCATTCCCTATTTCTTCTTTTCTCTCTTTTTTCTCTATCATTCTCTTTTTGATTTCCATCCTTTCAGACTGTCAGTATCTACTTTCTGATTGAGGTGTATTACGAATTTCAGATTATTACGTTATGTAATCTAATTA
>NC_051405.1:33902451-33902733 GCF_015228065.2 Penaeus monodon
TATATGTGTCTATGTATGTTTGTTTATGAAATGCCAAACTAGAATAAGGTAGTCGTTCCTCCCATGAATCATGTCCCATAAATCAAGTGCATAACATACAGGCTACAATATCCGTTCCTGGTCATTATAGTTATCGTTGGTGGCGGCGGTAGGCGCGGGGAAGCAATATTTTGTCGTTATGAAGAGACTGGGTAACAACCTTGGCTCACGAAGAAATATTTTTGTTTAGAAAATATCGAACATAACTGAAGGCTTATTGCTTGAAAAAAAGGTCGATGTGTG
>NC_051405.1:33905832-33906015 GCF_015228065.2 Penaeus monodon
GAAATTATTTACATCAAAAGCAGGCCAAAAGATAGATAGATAAATTTACTGCTGATATTACAGCGAAGCCTAAAGCTACTCTGATCTTCGTTAGAGCGAACGAGGTATCTTGGTTACATAACTTTGCTGCTTCCTAAAACGGGCTTCAACCCTCTCTTAGTCTATATTTACCTTCCACAAACT
>NC_051405.1:33906442-33906879 GCF_015228065.2 Penaeus monodon
TGTACAAACCTAGAGGCGCGTGTTGACATAATGCGTCTATATATTTCTTCATATATTCTACCGATTCTGGTTATTATTGCCCGACAAACGCTCCTGTTGTCTAGTCCGAGATTATTGCCACGTTCGTGAATTTCTTGGCAAAAGCCGTGGGAATTGTAATAACCGAGGTCTTCGCTCCTTGTACGTCCTTCTAATCAGCTTTTCTTCCTCTTTTATTTATCATTTTTCTCCTCGTTTCCTCGTTTATTGTGCCATTCTCATCCGCCACGCCATTTGTCCTGCTCTCGTAATCATTAAGGTTGTTGTATAGTGCAGCTGATTACACGTCAGCGTTGTTTACATGGTAAATTCTCTTTAAGCCGAGTGAGATGCACCTGAACTTTGCAAAAATAAGGATGCAGAGTTTAATCAATATACTTAGCTCGTTTTAAGGCGAG
>NC_051405.1:33907376-33907571 GCF_015228065.2 Penaeus monodon
GCTGCCCGCCTCTCCTGTCTACACACACCAATAGTACTGCCTCCACCAAAGCTTTTTCCACTCCTCTCACCGGTCAGATCACAGAGCTTCCTCGCAGGTCGAGCCTTCAGCTGAACCTTTTGAGTCGAACAAGCCATGAAGTCCACCAAGCAGAAGATTCGAAAATGTGGAAACGGAGGCCATCTTTTGCTGTGA
>NC_051405.1:33908601-33908915 GCF_015228065.2 Penaeus monodon
CACATTTCTTCATCTCTCTCTTAACGTCTGCCACCGGGGCTTGTGTCGACCCGAGCGATGTATTCATCCGCGTTAACGAGGAACTAGGCCACTTTGCGGAGTTTTCCCGAGATGGACCCGAGGGCAGCTCTCTTCGGTCGGCCGCTGGTCTCCTGGTCTTATTTATATGTTGAAATAGTTATCTATGTGTGTGCGCCAAAAGCGATTTAAATAAGTGTGAACTATCATGCTTCCGCAACGAGGGGCTCTGTCGAAATAATTGTGACCTCTTACATTCTCATTCTTTCTCTTTTTTTCTCTCTCTCATTTTCTTG
>NC_051405.1:33909158-33909512 GCF_015228065.2 Penaeus monodon
GTTTCTCTGACAGGATAGCCTGTTTTAGACACAAGCGTGGCACTGAAAATCCGTCCCCTATAATGTTCGAGGCGCCTACATTTTATCTTGTGGGCCATATGCAAGTAATGTATTGGTTTAGTTATTGAAAATATTTGCATTTAGATACCTTTCTTTTATTGCAAGATGTTATTGTATTTGAAGCTGATTGAAAAACGAGAAAACAATCGAATTATGAAAAGCGTCCGAGGCTGAAACTCGCGCCATTGCATATCATTTCGTGCCATAATTTACTTGCATTATCGAATTCACATTGCAAAGTTTAAGACTCTATTCCCGATATTGCATCACGTTGAGTGAGGACATGCAGATGCA
>NC_051405.1:33909551-33909865 GCF_015228065.2 Penaeus monodon
TTGCGTGCGTGCGTGCGCGCGCGTGTTTCTATGCGGAACTTTGTATTTATCGCCAACACAAGTCATTAAAGAATAAATCGAGATATACCAACCATGAAACTGCTCCCGTCACCCCACCTTAGCACTAAGCAAGCAACGACTTCACTGAACTAACCACTCAAGCCCACACAGGATGCTTGTGAATAAAGGACACGTTTGGCCGAAGTTCTCAAGCCGAGATAAATTGGGTGAATGGAGCCGGGTCAGCCACGAGGTTAAAGCAAGGTTTGGTGTTATTAGATCTTTGTTGGTTTGTCGGTCTGTCTGTTTTGCTT
>NC_051405.1:33910277-33910588 GCF_015228065.2 Penaeus monodon
TTTAATAAAACTAGACAAACAATATTTTCAATTCTCGCTTCGGTAAAAAAGAAAAAGAAAATGTTATATGGTTTTAGGAAGACCAGCGCGTGTCTACAGCTACATTTTTTTTTCTTCAGCTACATATACTCTATTAAATTCTAAGAAAGGCTGAATTGAGGCTAAAGTACTGAGTCAGTCTTGGGAATGAAATAGATGTTTTGGGGAAGGAAGGGAAATCCTTCGGATTGGGAAAATTAGATAGATGAATATATAAAGTTTCATGTAAGAGGAGATATTGCAAAGAGATCAACGACTGGAAAAATTAGTAT
>NC_051405.1:33910769-33911043 GCF_015228065.2 Penaeus monodon
CGCCTTTACTGTGAAAATATGCTTTTCACGTCATCCCCCTCTGCGATCTTATTTTCCCCGAGACCAAAACAGTACCTTTGACAGTCGTAAATTTTATTACCCCCTTTTCATACTTTTTATTAGCTGTAACTACTCTACTTGCTTATTTTTGCATATTACTTTCCACTACATCCTTCTAAATCATTATACTTTATCAGGAATCTCTCAGCGTTGATAAAGATAAGATGAAGAGAAGCAGATATCTGTAAAATAATAATAAAACAATCAATCAATA
>NC_051405.1:33911329-33911842 GCF_015228065.2 Penaeus monodon
CTCATCCACATTTCAATGACTTCCATTACCTCTTTGCAGTGCATTGGTGGTGTGCTTCTCTCAGATGATTTTAATATAGTTCTGCGACAGTACGGACATCTGGTTATGGAATGTCCTTTGCGTTGTGATGAAATTAAGATCTGTCGTAAATATACATAGTTCTGACTTATCTACAGTATTGTTCGAATTTTTTTTCTATATCTTCCTTATTCTCCCTTTCTCTCTCACACACACCCTACCCCACTCTCTATAAATGTGTGTCTATTTTTCTCTCTCTCACTCTGTCAACAGTGGCGCTCAAGACGTGGAAAGAGGCAGGGAGATTCTCTCTTCTTTCCCTTAGTCATGAACGCCCTGTCAGTTGCAAGTGTAATTATTGTCATCAGTATTTTTTTCTGATGAAATTACATGATAATCTATATTGCATCAGTGTGATACACAATTTTGAAAAACACTTTTTGCTGCATCCAAATAAAATATTCATATATCAATTGGGATATATTTTACAATAAC
>NC_051405.1:33911886-33911988 GCF_015228065.2 Penaeus monodon
TGCGAAGAATCGACTTTAACTAATTTTCCAGTATCGCCTTGGCAATTCTGTGCACCGATGCCCAACCCTGTTCGTGGGAAACATCCGCCACGTGACTGGTGT
>NC_051405.1:33912012-33912282 GCF_015228065.2 Penaeus monodon
CTGTCTCGTCGAAAATCGCATAAACACAGACGCTCGAAACAAGACAACACACACACTCATGACAATCGTACCGAGCGAAACGTATCTTAACGAGGTAATTTTCACATCAAGCGTGAGTATCTATATTCTAAAAACAATAATGACAATGTTAATAATAACAAACACGTCCACCATAACACTGTCTGCACATACATACATATTTCACTTCTAATATATTGAACTGATTTTCCTCGTCGTGATGTTCAGATTTCGAAAGCTGCCGGAACTGGC
>NC_051405.1:33912364-33912498 GCF_015228065.2 Penaeus monodon
ATTGACGGGCTACTTCACACGAGGCTTCGACCACGGCGTGAAGCGTTTCCTGCGGTTTATGGTCTTCTTCGCGCGGTTATTATCCGTGTCATCAGACGTGTGTTTTGTACATACATGCATCTACCCACGTTTTG
>NC_051405.1:33913400-33913472 GCF_015228065.2 Penaeus monodon
AAATACAGGTTGCTTTAAAATAGATATTAACATATATATAGATATTTATATAATAATCATATAATAAGGTTA
>NC_051405.1:33913549-33913613 GCF_015228065.2 Penaeus monodon
ATAATTTTAAAGGGTGCAAAAGAGGGTAATAATTTGGATATTGTAGCGTATTATTGAAATGTTG
>NC_051405.1:33915008-33915154 GCF_015228065.2 Penaeus monodon
ATAATGCAAGCTGGGGAAAACGGAATTGACAGACAGAATAATAAAAATCCGATAGAAACAGAAACATATATTTCATTTGCGTGCGACTGTGTGAAAACAAGCGAAGAGACCATAAAACAAACTAACGGCGCGTGCGTGGAAGCTTC
>NC_051405.1:33915444-33915835 GCF_015228065.2 Penaeus monodon
CGGATTGATAAAATAATCAGCAATCGCTTTTATCTTAAGACATACTGAAGCAATACCCCTTTTGATTTTTTTTATTATCATTCAACTGATACTTATCACTTTTCTTCGAAACATAGTACCCCACAGAATAAAATCACAAATCTCCCTATCGTAGGCCTGTTTGCAAGCGTGACTTTAGAAACTGCAATATCCGTGACGCGGGAAGCAATAGTCACCAACAATTTATAAGGATGAATGGGGCTTGCACGTTCAGAATAGTGCTATCTATGGACTGAAGGTCTACGCTGTCTGGCAAGCTGAAAGAAAAGACTGGAATGGAAGGGAAAATAGGAAAGCAACATAAGTAGAGTTCATGGTAGTAGAGTTCAAGGCATCGTAAGTCTCTATTTCC
>NC_051405.1:33915949-33916055 GCF_015228065.2 Penaeus monodon
ACGATATAAGGCAAATCGTTTCATAATCAAGTGGAAATTCACTTTCATTTTCACGATGTATACATACTTTTCATCGGTCATGAGGGGAATAACCTCGTCACTGAGG
>NC_051405.1:33916991-33917078 GCF_015228065.2 Penaeus monodon
CATTCCCCCGGTACATGAGTAGTTTGAAGAATGAGGAATTATCTTGAAAATAAAAAAACGAAATCGTACATTTTATACTCTTTATTT
>NC_051405.1:33917570-33917667 GCF_015228065.2 Penaeus monodon
TAATTTGTTCACATAAATTAAATTTTGATACAGACATGTTTATATGTAATGGTGCCATATACGTCATATTTATTGTTTTGATTTTCTATAATTTTTT
>NC_051405.1:33920529-33920819 GCF_015228065.2 Penaeus monodon
GCTTTTCATGCCACGTGTAGTCCAAAGGTCAAGAATGTTTGCTCTGGAGACACCAAGTGTCAACAACAGGCAGACAGCTTGCCACTGACAGAGCACCGAGGTTGCATCATTTTTCTTTTCTATGACAAGAAAAGTCTCTAACGTCCAAATAATTCGTATAAAGTTTGAATAAACGTAAATAGATTTAAATCAATTATCTTGTAATAGTTTGGTTATAACGCACAGGCCAAAGATAATAATAACCAAATCGTTTTTACAGACTCGCTGCAAATCCGTCTCTTCCCGTTGGC
>NC_051405.1:33920851-33920917 GCF_015228065.2 Penaeus monodon
GAAAGAATGGCTGGTCGTGGAAAAAGCTCACACAACGGTCCAGTAATAGTAATTGAAAGGAGTCAC
>NC_051405.1:33921368-33921465 GCF_015228065.2 Penaeus monodon
GTTGCATCGAGTGCAGCTCCTCGTTGCCGGATGTAGCGCCAATAAAGCCTGCACGTTTGTAAGGAATGAAACCCATTTTTGTCTCGTTTTACTGAAA
>NC_051405.1:33924299-33924449 GCF_015228065.2 Penaeus monodon
GAAGGCCTTGTTTGTATGTTGTTAAGAGAATTCCAAGGGTTATGTAGATAAAGTGAGCAATGCATGTTATTATGATATCAATGCAAAAAAAAAAAAAATCGTTCTCTCTTTACACGCCTTAAATATGTACATTATATATGTTATAAGAGA
>NC_051405.1:33924742-33924807 GCF_015228065.2 Penaeus monodon
GAAGAGCACTTTTTTTTTTTCTTTCATTTTACATTCACGGATGTAAAGGATTTGTAACAGTCTTG
>NC_051405.1:33925036-33925423 GCF_015228065.2 Penaeus monodon
CATTACATCGACGAATATTAAAAGGTCACGTGCAATTGATTCCATAAATGAAAACCACACAGTCTCTCAATTAACAGATTTGTCCGAATCATATCAACCTATTAACCAAAATGAACAGTAATCAATGGAATGCCAGTCAAAATCGTTTGAACGTTGTGCAGAATTTTGAATTCTTTTGCACTTTATTAGCTGTGTTTTTGAATGTGATTTGCTGTGAATTGGTGGGAAAGGAAAATATTAGCTTACTTTGAAATGAAGTATATAATTTATTGCGAAATGGTCATTTATTCATATGTAACATACAATCAATCATATGTAAATCTGTCTATCCATCTGTCATCATAGACCTGTATAGCTGGTCTGTATGCGTGCTGGTATGTGTGTGTT
>NC_051405.1:33925924-33926275 GCF_015228065.2 Penaeus monodon
TGCAGGAAATATGTTATCATCATCATTATTCTCTTAAAAAAAAGACTATTGAGCCCTCGGTTTACGAAAGAAGAAAAGTTTAAGTGAAACTTTTATGATAAAGATAATAATACAAGGAACCATATACAGTTTTCTTTGTAAGTTTCTTAGTAGTAAAATTATTTATATATAAAAAAAGCAATAGACTCCTGGTCAAAAAACTAAAATCGCTGAAAAGATGGAAAATTAATGTTGAAAGAAAGGTAGGGCGCTGATAAGACAAATTACATTTCTTCCGAGATACGGAAGTGGATTTCCACAAAACACGCAGACGCATTATGGGACTTGGGTTATTTATGATATGAAATACCT
>NC_051405.1:33926654-33926778 GCF_015228065.2 Penaeus monodon
GACAATAAAAGAAAATGAAATTGGCATATATACAGAAAGAAAAGAAACACCGAGAAGAAAAAAAAAGTTGTTCACAAGGCGGAGCTTTTATCTTAAGAAATATAAGACAAAGCGGATGAGATGG
>NC_051405.1:33926807-33927030 GCF_015228065.2 Penaeus monodon
AGTGAAGTTCGGATGCTGGAAAGAAAGAAGAGCCACTTAATCCTTTAAATAATTCAGAAAAGGGAAAAGGATTCTAAAGAAGATATTAGAGCTTGAAATTATTTACAGGTGAGTTGAACCGAGGTCGTATGTCAAACACGCAGGTGTCAAACTTATTTTTTCCTCCTTTTGCCTCCATTTTGTGGCAGAAAGTTGGTTGTTTTGTTTATTAATAAGTCGATCC
>NC_051405.1:33927167-33927307 GCF_015228065.2 Penaeus monodon
TTGTGAGGAAAGAGGACTATTTAATTCACCACAAGAGAGTTAAGAGAGAAACCGTACAATAATTAATTCATTCGTATTTTATATAACCACGGCCGTATACGCTTTTCTGTGTATCTTTTCCTTAAGTAATCAAAAATTTC
>NC_051405.1:33928056-33928194 GCF_015228065.2 Penaeus monodon
TCAGCGTATTAGCCTTGTCGACTAGTGCCAGTACAGAGACACATGTATTGATGCGTTAACTGTGATGGCTGACTTCAGTGCCATGACAAATGTCGACGTATTGCTTCCTCTATTGCTTTTAATACGCATGCTATTGCG
>NC_051405.1:33929173-33929450 GCF_015228065.2 Penaeus monodon
TATGCAAAAAGTATCTATGGAGTCATTAAGAAAACAGCTCTATCAAGTCACTGAAGGCAAACTGGCCATTTGTAAGGAAAGGCAGTGTTGACAACTACAATTTTTTTTTTTAATCCGCCAAGCTGCCCTAACCAAAGCCACCAATAAAAAAGTGTAAAGACCAAGAGAAGGGGAAAAATGAACACTATTTGGCAAGAGGATGATCGTTATCATTATATATTGTATTAGCAATGTCTTATCAATTCCATTACGAGTCAACACAGGGCGATCGCCTTTA
>NC_051405.1:33929607-33930215 GCF_015228065.2 Penaeus monodon
ATTTTGCCACTATGTATTTTTTTTATCATGATCATATTATTTTTCTTTTTCAGTCGTCACTTACATGGTACTTACATGATCCACTACACAAAACACACACCAGTAAATAATTTTACATTATACATATTTTTATCAAAAGCATAATCAGTATCTGAAACAATATCAACTAAACAAATTTAATGGATACATAATACAAAAGTTTGTGATTGACAAATCTTTCTGCCACTAAACGTAATACTGAAATAGTGAATGAAAGGAGCTCTGTATTCACACCATAACATCAGAAATACATCCCTGTGAGAGAATCAAAATGCAAATCCAGATGCAACACAGAAGCAATTTAGGGTTCATGTAGACTGTTAACACTCAATATATCTTGAATAAATTCGTTTCATTACATGGCAAAAGCGGGAATGTGGTGGCTTTGAAAGCATGAATGTTTTAGCTTCAGAAATGTTGATAATAAAGTTGCGTGTCTTTCCATCATTAGATTATATTGGATTTATATTAGATAATGAATAGTGAATTGCTGAGTTGTATTATATTCTATTGATTCAAGGATGAGACACAAAGTGGAAGTGCATGTCATTCATTTAAAAGATGTATTT
>NC_051405.1:33930393-33930807 GCF_015228065.2 Penaeus monodon
TAATAGACATATGTATGTATGTCACTGCGCATTTGAGCTGTTGTATATGGGATAAATATAAAAAAAAATATTCACAAACTGGACAAAGTTCATGCTGACGTTGCTGCAGGAACTCCGCTCCAAGCAATTGAAAAAGGAATTATTCCAAAACGTTATTGAGAAAACCGGAATGCCATGATTAAAATTTCTTTACAATGAACAGTTGTCTAAAATGACAACAATCCTGAAACCCAACTTGCATACTGATACTGGCGCGACATAATTACTTGGGAATGAGTTATTATACACTGAAAGAGACACAGGACATGAAACAGTTTGCGAAATCAGCCGTAATTCTTCATTCTGAATTGCAATGCTCTGCAAATGCATGTCAAAGTGACATTACCATGCAGGTTTTATGGCGTCTGGCTCAGG
>NC_051405.1:33931883-33932442 GCF_015228065.2 Penaeus monodon
GATGTGGAACATACAGAAATCTTCTGTACTCTTACTGATGTTACGTACAACAAGTGATCTCAGATGCAGGTTAGTGTGATCATTTTAACGCTGTAGCGATACAGATATAATGTGTATAAAATCCCGTATGCGCATAAGTAGTGTAACAGTATAATTCATTCATACATTCTGATATAAAATGCTCATGATACAAAATTAGCCATAAAACGTCTGCTTTCTAGTTGTACGTCAAAAAGATTTATATTATAATTTACTTTTGCTCATAGGATACTGTCGGTGTCATCCATTGATATTTGCAGCAAATATTAGTGACTTTCACAGGCAAATTCACTCGATCCTAATATGATAACTTATTTCGTTAAAGTTTGTTCCATTAATTTTACTCGATCGTCATTGTCCTCAACAGTTCAGGACACAATATTCCGAATAATTCCCACACTGTTAATTGTCATTTCTTTGCATTGTTGCTTCACATTTTAAGTCTCATGGTGATAATAGTGATTTTTTTTTATCAACATTATTGTCAAGAAGTCAATTTTAGAATCGATTGGGCAACAGT
>NC_051405.1:33932508-33933284 GCF_015228065.2 Penaeus monodon
CTGTCAGGTCAATCTGGTCAAGATGTTAGTATCGCACCTTATTAGTCAAATGAGTAGAGAATGTCAACGATTTAACAATATCTATAAATGATTGATGATGAAACCTTTGAACACACTCCGGAACAGCGAGGAAGCCTTTGTTTGGTACACGGTACACAGAACATTCTAATTAATAGGAGAAAGCGTACACTTGGATCAAACAGACCGTGGTTGTTTAACAGCAAGCTTGCGAAAATTAAGCATCTGACATTCGGCTACAGATCATGGTTCAATTATTTCTAGTTACTGTATCTGAATTCTCAGTTTCACTGCATAAAAAGTCCTCAGCAGAATCTCGTTATGGTTTTCACAGCCACATCTGCTGAAAAGCAAAGTTATCACAGCACTGTTTATGATACCATTAAAATACCTTGATGAAAGTTGTACGAGGATCAAGTATAAGCTATAAGAAACATTTGTCCTGTGCCGGCTTTCGCATTAAATGAAATGGAAGACAGTCCTCAAGAAATCTCTAAGGTCCGCTGCACGTGTAATGTGTTAGTGGCTTGACTGAATGCAAATCGGGTATAAGCCAGAACGAATCTTTAAGCTAGAGGATGGGTAGTTTCAGATTATATGTATTACCTTTATGTGCCGATGTTGTTACTTCAACACGAATCAAGAATATATTTCTGATTTTTTTCACTCCTTAAGAAATTTGTTTTTATGTAGTTCATACTAACATCGTATCATCTTCTGGGAATAAAATAACAAGCTCATAGTTAATTCTGTCAATC
>NC_051405.1:33933763-33934281 GCF_015228065.2 Penaeus monodon
TCTATCTCTGCAAATCGATTGCAGACGGTGCATTTGATAATATTTAGCAAAAAATCAGGTTTTTCTTCATTATCTAACTTAACAACTTCTTTAGATTCATCGATGAACTGTGATAAGTTGGGAATCATTCGAGCAACTACAGTAATGACACAAATGTTTCCTCTTTCTGACATAGCAGCCCTCTTACGAACAAAGCACTGGGGGTATTGTGTCTAACGCATGTCATTAGGATGCTATCATCACGGCACAATTTACGAAACAGTAGACTCATTAGGTTTAATGAGCAGCACGATTACCGTACTATAAAATGTGTTAAGCTGGTTCTTCCTGTTTTCTGTTTGGATTCAACGCATTTTAGGGAACTATTTCATAATTTTTAAACTTTTTTTCGATATGAGGTCTTAAAAAATTAACACGTCCTTAATTATCTCTAAGATTTCCCACCGAAGTGATTAATTGATTAGCTAAGGAATTTAAAAACTATAAATATTGCTAATTATGCCACGGTATGCTTGGTA
>NC_051405.1:33934580-33934733 GCF_015228065.2 Penaeus monodon
GGCGACGACACTGTACAGGACAAAGAACAAATACTTGAAGAAAGGCTACATATTTTTTCAAAACATATGTGATAAAACGAATACTCAGCGTCTTAGAAAATCGATACTGTATTAACAAAAGTCTTAAAAAGAATATAACTTGTGTGTGCATGC
>NC_051405.1:33934851-33935179 GCF_015228065.2 Penaeus monodon
CCCCAAAAGGACACAAGTACACACAGTCTTTGCACGCTTATACACACTCTAACGCAAAGAAAATTTGTCTGATAACTCCAATAATTTCTCGGGTAATTATATAAGATTTCCGGTAACATATGTGTCCCGCCACTGGCTTAGCTTAAGTAATCTTTGAAATGTTTAATAGTTAATGCAAATTATTATGCAGTGATAGTGAATATAAAAATCTTTGATAAATGGAAAATACAGATAATGCTTTAGGCTTGCAAAATTACTTGGAAAATCTGATCACAATGAATAAAAAAATAAAATAAAATACATGACACGTTGCTGTTATGTGTTTCGG
>NC_051405.1:33935291-33935907 GCF_015228065.2 Penaeus monodon
GAGCAATGTAATATGTTAAGGTGAAACAAATGAAATCAAGAAAGCGATAATTTAAAATGTTATTCGTTTCATTATGATGAAGATAAAGCACAAGCAAGTTTAGAACCATGAGGAATGCCTCTCCATGGCGATATTACAACGGCATTACGACAGGCTGTAAATAATTTCTGCTCCCTTACAGTAATTTCGAAAAGCCATCGTTTACTATTTTAGGATATTTCATTAACAGGAATGACAGTCCATGTGTAAACCGGCAATGCAATAAATCCTAAATCAAAGGACGGTTAGTCAGAAATTCGAGACTTTTCGATCATGACATTTATCTTTCTTACTGAATTTTTCACTTGATAAGAACTTAAATGTTAAATATTATGATGCTGCTGTAGTGAATCGCTTCCATTTAAGAAACAGAAAAAAAATAATCAGCTGAAAACTAAACGACAGAAGAATGGTGTCCGATTGATTACCTGACTTTCAATTTCCGTGGAATTCTTTTGAGTCAAATATCACTGGAAAATTCTCTTTGAGTTTTCCTGTGATCGGATCTTGACTTTATTCAAATTCAGGAATATAACACATTTCTTTGTTTTTGTTTTTGTTTTACATTTTCCGGGAA
>NC_051405.1:33937648-33937970 GCF_015228065.2 Penaeus monodon
AAAGGACACAAGTACACACAGTCTTTGCACGCTTATACACACTCTAACGCAAAGAAAATTTGTCTGATAACTCCAATAATTTCTCGGGTAATTATATAAGATTTCCGGTAACATATGTGTCCCGCCACTGGCTTAGCTTAAGTAATCTTTGAAATGTTTAATAGTTAATGCAAATTATTATGCAGTGATAGTGAATATAAAATCTTTGATAAATGGAAAATACAGATAATGCTTTAGGCTTGCAAAATTACTTGGAAAATCTGATCACAATGAATAAAAAAATAAAATAAAATACATGACACGTTGCTGTTATGTGTTTCGG
>NC_051405.1:33938125-33938660 GCF_015228065.2 Penaeus monodon
GCGATCATTTAAAATGTTATGCGTTTCATTATGATGAAGATAAAGCACAAGCAAGTTTAGAACCATGAGGAATGCCTCTCCATGGCGATATTACAACGGTATTACGACAAGCTGTAAATCATTTCTGCTCTCTTACAGCAATTTCGAAAAGCCATCGTTTACTATTTTAGGATATTTCATTAACAGGAATGACAGTCCATGTGTAAACCGGCAATGCAATAAATCCTAAATCAATGGACGCTTAGTCAGAAATTCGAGACTTTTCGATCCTGACATTAATCTTTCTTACTGAATTTTTCACTTGATAAGAACTTAAATGTAAAATATTATGATGCTGCTGTAGTGAATCGCTTCCATATAAGAAACAGAAAAAAAATAATCAGCTGAAAACTGAACGACAGAAGAATGGTGTCCGATTGACTACCTGACTTTCGATTTCCGTGGAATTCTTTTGAGTCAAATATCACTGGAAAATTCTCTTTGAGTTTTCCTGTGATCGGATCTTGACTTTATTCAAATTCAGGAATATAACACA
>NC_051405.1:33940169-33940362 GCF_015228065.2 Penaeus monodon
ATCTGATAATCATTTTCTTTTTTTTTATTTCAATTAAAAGGACTTTAATCACGGTGCTTGAATATGTCTAGAAAAAGACTATACTTTTGATTTGGCCAAGAGTCCTTTCACATAAGATATCACGGAAGGCAATAATAAAAAAAAAACTTTTTAAACTAATAGGAATTAATTATTTAGATTTAATTTTCTCTTT
>NC_051405.1:33941026-33941334 GCF_015228065.2 Penaeus monodon
GCTATATATAAACTTCACTTGCTGTATCGGTTATAAAACAATGCTTACAATAGGCCTACCACATTTTTCTTCAGTCTATGTATGAAAACTTGTGAACTCAATAAATGAACAAGTTTCTGAACTGGGTCTGAAGTCTACATAGTGTAATATGGTGCGGTCGGTACATAAGTATTTAAAAAAAAAAACATTTTAACTGTCACACTTTAAGCTCTGAATGGGCAGTGCATCTTCTGTGGAACATAGTCGTATTGAATTGTTACACGATAAACACACTTCAGTTTAATCTGACGTAAAATGAGTAAACGGTA
>NC_051405.1:33941444-33941821 GCF_015228065.2 Penaeus monodon
ATTGAGCGCGGAATGTATATATACCTATTTTAAGAAACAAAAGAGTAAATGACACACATTTGAGGAAGAAAAATGTCGGGATGCCACAGACACTAACCCAGCCTCGTTTACGAAATTTGCATGAAGGAAATAACCAGTCTGGCTTTTCGACTGCTTTTATGCCCAATATCCTGGCCTGTTCAGTGTCTGTTGCCTTTTTCTCTGTAAAGGAGATCGACAGAGACAAAGAAAGGCGGATGGAAAGAGAGACAAAAATGGAAAGAGTGGGTAAGATCCACACACGAACACACATCGAGCTTATAATCATATGATTTTTATTTAATCTTTTATTTTCATTCAACTTCTGATAATGGTAGACATGTATATATCATGTATAT
>NC_051405.1:33942794-33942920 GCF_015228065.2 Penaeus monodon
TTCCATTTTTTTTTCTTTTTCGAATAAACAGAAATCCGTTTTGTTAGTGTTCACAGTATTCTTTCCAGTGTTCGTTTTCAAGCAATTCCAAGTTATTGTCTGGCCATGCTGCTATCTTTTTCGTGT
>NC_051405.1:33942986-33943118 GCF_015228065.2 Penaeus monodon
TTTTTTTTTACATTTAGAACAGGCAGGGGATGGAGTTCAGACGCAGCAGTTCTTTTATGATTCCCCGACGCATTGCAAGCACACTGGTGCTAGTCATGGTCAATGAAGGTTTGGTGGGGGTGGGGGGAGGAA
>NC_051405.1:33943534-33943700 GCF_015228065.2 Penaeus monodon
TGATAACAGGAATTAGAAGGACATGCAGGGACAGAAAGAGGAGGAAGCCAGGACAAGAATAAAGGAAAATAAATTTGTTTCATGCATATATAATAAACGGGAGAGACCGTATTCATAAATAATTGACAACAGTTGCTTCCGCATGGGAAAATCGAAATATGTTATG
>NC_051405.1:33943827-33944163 GCF_015228065.2 Penaeus monodon
ATTACACACACACACATATGCGCAGACGTGTCCCCAACACCTCACATCATAACCCGTATCTCTCGTATTTTCCCAAAGCGGTGCCACCACTCTCGTTTCCTCTGAATGTACAGGAGTGAGGTATTTTGGACTCCTTGAAGACAAACTTCGACGCCCCGAATGCCACGCAGACCTGTCTAGTTATATTAGAAACCATAAAAGAAAAAAAAGACGTTATTGGGAAGGCGCGAGTGGAAGCCTGGCGGAGGAAAAGAAATATCCGAAGCATTGAGGTCCGTAAATGGAAGGAGTTAATGTAATTTGACGTCGTTGGAACACGGGATAAACGTGGTGGTA
>NC_051405.1:33945340-33946025 GCF_015228065.2 Penaeus monodon
TAAAATGATTAATAATTAGAAATTAATAATTAGAAATCTGTCGTATATTGTTTGGAGAATCATATTTGTTTATTGTTAGTCAATGCTTTCAGTCTGCATTAAACATTCATCCTCTCCATTTTCTCATTTCGTCCCGTTCAGGATTATCAGTCGACGATGGCAATGATGTTGAACAAATAATTAATAAGGAGGAATTGCAATAAGCTTCAAAGCCTACTTTTACCGCAGTTTTTTACTTTACTGTTTCTATCATTGATCAAACAGAAGCTTTTCAACACAAATAGCTTAGTCCTTCCTGGTGAAATAATCCCACTTTATGTTAAACAAATAACATCCCTTAACTGTTTTTTTTTTCTTTTTAACATAGGCAACATGTATTTCAAAAGTTAATTCTGGCTATTTCTTTTTATTCTTTTTTATCAATTAATTCGCATAGCATACTCGCAGAATATTGCTTTTAAAACGCACCAACATAAGATATAACCTGAAGGCTACTCAGTGTGTGCAATCAATTCTAATTATTCATTGCTTAAAAAGTGTGTATTCAGTCATCACTTATGTGTCATCGTTACTTTTTATGGCCATTATTAGTACGAAAGCCTCTTTACTCTTGCTACTTTTCTTGCGAGTCATTATTATTAAGAAGAGAATACTGTTTCAGTTCAGTGTGAATGAGAATGATAGC
>NC_051405.1:33946770-33947146 GCF_015228065.2 Penaeus monodon
TTTATTTCATTTATCTTTTTTTTTCCATACACTAAGAAAAGATCTAATCAGAATGTCAAGAACACTAATAGGTTCATTAACTTCTAGAGCTTAAAATGTCAATCACTTGCTGCCTGTGATGTCAATGGTATATCAAGTTAGTATTTGGATTGAATTTGTCTGACTATTCAAGTCGAACCTTGCTGACATATTTGCATTTGCAATGTATGTCTGTGCCATGTCTTTAATCATAGAGGAATATAGACATAAAAATAATAATCATACCTATTACTGCTGATTTGTCCTGTGATGAAACTAATAGGTCTGAAGCCATAGTTTCCCTTTGTTTTACTACTCTCTCGCCTAGCTCCGCACGTCCGAGGACCTTGCCAGTACA
>NC_051405.1:33947608-33948370 GCF_015228065.2 Penaeus monodon
AATTAAGTCATTAGCTCACACAGACTGACATACATCTCCCGAATGAGATCTGTGACGTGTCAAATATAAAAATTGAGGAGTTGACCTCTAAATAAATATTTTTTTTTGCGGTTGACATCCAAGCAGTTTCTCCTGCATGGCCAAATGCATGTTAGATGTGCATCTCTCTCTAGTTTGTAATATATCGTTACTTCTGTTCATTTACTTGTCCATCGAATTGTAGTAATCTCTCTAGGAATTTCTCTTAGTTAATGTTACTGCATAGCACACTATGTTTTTCTCTCTGCCTACTCACTCTCTCGTCTTTCTTTATCTCTTTCTCATCTTTATTAAATATATTTTTCGCAATCTACTTGCTCCTTCTTCCCTTACGCCTTCCGTATTTACCTTTACATAATCATAATCATCATGAGAATTAACCAACCAACAAAGATATTTTGTTTAAACCCACCGTGAAAACGACGAAGAATCAAAGTGTTAGGAAACTAAAATATCCACAAACAGAATTATTATATTACAGGCAGCCATTTCCCGTTTCTTGTATCCTGGACACGACACACTCTAAGCGGTTCTGGTAAATGAAATGTCACTCTTATCTTAGCGTCCACGCCGGCGCTGAGGAGGGTCGATGGCAATTTAAGTCGTCGATGGCGTGTATATAGTGCGTGACGACACAAAACCACTGGAAAGGCAGGGGAATTCCATGTCTTTCTTTTAGTATGGTAAACATTTTTTCTTTGTTGTTGCAAAGTCTTTACGCAT
>NC_051405.1:33948534-33948850 GCF_015228065.2 Penaeus monodon
CGTATGTGCAATTGTATCTATCCATCTATTCATAATAAGCACTAAAATAATAAACAAAGGTAACGTTGATAATACTTCCAGCAAATGAGTCTTTTTTCAAATTTATCCGCGTATGCAAAGCAGTTCACATTAATATTGAACCCTTTTGCAACTGCCAAAGCTGCTTATGCTCTCCCTTGTTTATGGTCATTACCTTTTTGATTTAGTTGTTTTGTTGTTGCTAACTTGTTATTGCTTTCTTTCTCCATTTTTTAAATGATGGTATTGTTTTTCATGTTGTATCTACTTGTATCTTAAACTTCGTAATATCATTTTT
>NC_051405.1:33949272-33950218 GCF_015228065.2 Penaeus monodon
TTCACCACCATTAGTCACAAATGGAAGGTCTGCGGAAAAATAACATTAACTTGTCAAAAGTGAATTTATCATGAAAAATGCATTTGGAAATAGGCATCAAATATCATGAAACTTGTGGAGTGCTGATCAGTAGCCAAATAATGACGGAAAGAAAGATCAATGAAAATATATAGCAGGATGGAAATGAAAGCAGAAGAGTGATATATGTTATGGTTAAAGGGGAAAAAAATGATATTGAAAGGAGAAATGTTAAATAAAATTGCCATTATTTTATTTTTTAATCAACTGTTTATGGTTCACGACGCGAAACCCTAAAACATATTTTTCATCCTATTGTATGTCTGTATAGTGTGGCTATCAAAAGGACTTCAAAAACGTTACCATTATTCATTGAATCCATTCATCATCAGGTCATTCACACGCCCAGATACGCCGGCTCTTGAGATTAATGGCTTAAAGATACACATTCCCAAATTATACAGAATTATACATTTCTATTTTCGAATAATGGAAAATATCAAGAATAGACTTGTATCATTGAACCTGAATGTCCATATTTTGTTAGACCGAAGGAAAGTCTATTCAGTTGAGAGGGCTTGTGGTAAAAGTGATTGATGATTGATAGGTAATAACTGCAGATGGATGTTTGGCTTCGGTTCCTGTGCCACTGTGTACCATGACACAGAATTGATGTTTTAGATGCTATAAAGCTCAGCAAAACAAGTGAAATGGTGTATAATGCTCAGAACTACTCATCTACTATACCATAGTCAATGCTTGGATTTTTATCAGCCTCTTTTAAGTAAAAGAATTAGTATAAACGGTTAGAATAACAAAGAAGGTTAGGGTGAATTAATATAACCTTTTTTCAGGAATTATTGATACACCTAATACTCACCATAAAACGCACACAGCACGATTTGATAAAAAGAAGGATTGGGAGGAG
>NC_051405.1:33950250-33950745 GCF_015228065.2 Penaeus monodon
CTAAAAATACGGTGATCCATGTGACAACCGTAAATCTCCTCACCTCTTTCGATAAGCTTGTTGGCCTACATCGGACCCTCAGTATTGAAGAATATCTTTCACATCCATGAAGTTCAGAAATTCAATTTATCAAATGGTAGTTTCTCTAATACCACCCATTTTAGTACAGTTACCCTGTTTTATAACACACCCCTTTATCTGTTTTGTACGGTGTATACCTGGCCTCTGTGAGACCAGTACTGATGTATGCTTGTGAGACCTGGCCTGGAAACGCTCACGAGGAGTGTGGACGACAATGGCTTTATACCACCCTGAAGGACCTGACCCCCCTGAAGCTACAACACATTTACCGTTCGTGGAGCAATGACTAGAGGCATATCCTTATTGACTAATCGCCAACAATCGAGTGTCTTTGAGATCTGCGAAGTTACGGGTGCAAGCCAGCCTATGACTTATGGTGATGATGATTACATCATATTCAAGGATCTCGCTGCG
>NC_051405.1:33951093-33951455 GCF_015228065.2 Penaeus monodon
AAGGAATAGTTACAGAAACAAAGAAGATGAAAAGAAGCAGAGATAAACGAGAGCAAAGAAGCACGACCAAAGTGTTCAACAAAGATGATGAAAGAGAAATCAAGAATAACCGGCACAAGTTCAAAGGGAGGAAACGTAAAAAAAGCAACAATAAACTGTAAAATAAAGAAATGTAAGAAAATAATCGGGTAAGTGATTAAGGTCTCAATTTAAAGAAGAACAGAATAGTTTCGAAAATGCAACATCAAAGCCAAATTCCCCTGCATATAAACTATTTCCAGGTAGTTCCGTCAAGGATAAAATAAAGACAACAAAAACACTTCTAAACTCAGACGTTCCTGGTTTCAGAAAGTCCGAAGATT
>NC_051405.1:33951479-33951768 GCF_015228065.2 Penaeus monodon
GGCAAGCACTTAATTTGCACATAAGCAAGATATAAATTAATGTACACATGTCCAGCATCAGTTATTTCATTAATACAGAAAGTTTAAAGGCTGAGACTAAAAGGTTATTTTCCATTCCCCTTTGCCTTTATTTAGTACTGAAGTGTCACATACAAGTTTAGCGTTTTTTTTTTTTTTAATCAATGTGGACGAAAGTTCTTGCGAACACATACTGGTAAAGTCTAGTAGAAAACGTTTATAATGAGGATATTGAAATAGGTATCAAAATTCTTATAAAGTACGTTTAGCG
>NC_051405.1:33952815-33952882 GCF_015228065.2 Penaeus monodon
AATGTCCAAAAAAGGCCAATTTTGAGATAAGTTTACTTATCGAACTGGAAAATTTTGTTTCTATAAC
>NC_051405.1:33953123-33953291 GCF_015228065.2 Penaeus monodon
TAATGAAGTTTATTCATTTATATTTTGAAGCCATAAAATAATAGAATATTTTAGAAATAGAACAAGGAGGAATGATTTAAACTTTAACAGTAGTTAATGGCTGAATTTATAAATGAATCAACAAAAGATACACTTTCTACTATGTTCGTTTTGAAAGCACACAAGCAA
>NC_051405.1:33953380-33953548 GCF_015228065.2 Penaeus monodon
CATTACATGTTTTTTTTCTTTGTGAAAAATATTCCCTTGTTTTCATTTTATAGAAAAATCCTTTAAAGGGTTGGATTACTGGAACACAGTTTGATTAGTCACAGAAAAAATCTATCTAGTGAATTATTATTTGCAGAGTAACCTTTCAAAGGCGTTTTTCTCAAAATT
>NC_051405.1:33954305-33954578 GCF_015228065.2 Penaeus monodon
TAATCCTTATAACGATACTCACAATAACATCAGTATTAACTTACCATCTTTCATCTTATTCATCTTCCATACCTTTCAATTCTTTTTAAATGACAAAATTCTTTTGTTAATCTGAAAAAAAATGCTGATAACCTAGGCATCATACCACGTACCTGAAGACGAATAAACTCTGGTTACAGTTTGAGATATATTGACAACCAATGCTTTTGTGAGCTGAACGACAACTTAATTGGGTAACGGACGTGATTTTTTGAAAGATTCGTTAACCAATAT
>NC_051405.1:33954727-33955173 GCF_015228065.2 Penaeus monodon
TTACACCATCCCAATTCCCAAAGTTTTTTCTCGGGAAAGAGAACATAAACCAGAGTGAGAAACGTTGCTAATAGCTTTATCACAGATTTCCTTGTGTTAATCTTCCTCGACTGGTTTCCAACTTGTGACGTTTTTTCTCACTGTACAATGGTGCTATTTTTTTTTTATTGGTGGAGGCACACACACTCGTTGACTCGTACTTACACGCCCGCCTACACACGCATTCATAATCATACACAAGTACAACATATTACGTTAAACTGCGTACGCACGCACGCACATAAACAGACACAAAGATGCTAAATATCACCATGGAATACAGAATATTACAGATATTCCTATTAATTTTCACCGAAATGATTCTTGTTGAGTGAAAGTGCACACTTAGATGCAAAAAGACATGCCAAAAAAGATAATACTAAGCACACCCATACCCAAACAAATCG
>NC_051405.1:33955903-33956192 GCF_015228065.2 Penaeus monodon
ATGCTTGTATTCAAGGTACGCCAGGTAAAAGACGATCGGAATCTTGACACACGCTTCTATTACATAACCGCAGAGTAAGTAATGGACGCTATATAACAGAGCCCCGGCAGGCAATAAATACTAGCTGGCAACGTATTAGAGGCAAATATCCGCCATGAATTATATTAGTGTACCCATAAATAGATGTAAGTGGTATTATTACTTTACGATAAAGTGCAGAAAACCCTGGTTTAAAATGTGATGGTCATGACAATAGCAGTAATATTAGAGGTAACGAAACAGTAATGCA
>NC_051405.1:33957563-33957775 GCF_015228065.2 Penaeus monodon
AGAATGAAAAGAAATGGCTAGAAAATACAAACTAGAGACTTGAAAAAAAAATGTCTGATGGCGACACATGTTTATCTTCCTCGCGTGGTTCTCGTGCCTAAAGGAAGACCAATTTTCTAAGATTACGGCTGATCAAGAGGATGGAGATGGGATGAGGGCCTAAAGAAAAAAAATAAAAGGTCAACCCGAAAAGGGTATAAGGGGAAAATGAT
>NC_051405.1:33958090-33960007 GCF_015228065.2 Penaeus monodon
TATAGCTAACTGAACTTCATTATTTTATTACCATCAACATTACTGTTAATGAATATACTTGGGCACAAAACCCTTGCAACGAATTAGTATATCTAGCATCGATATCGTCTGCTTCACCAGCAAGAACCAAACGAAGAAGGATAACATACTTGAGCTTTCAAACACTCCTAAAAAATGATATTCGTCATCACTACGGAACAGAATGAATTTTGAAAGACAGAAGTACCTTACCTTGAAATCTCAAAAAAAAGTCTCTTTTGATCCTGCAGCCGAGGGCCTACGAGACATATAGGACTGCTTTGTCATGATTTTTTCCCTTTCGATATGACGGTCATGATCTGACCTCGATTTCATTAAGTGACTGTGAAACCATATAAACCAAATTAAAAACAAATCTCTCCACATTTTAAAGAGCATCTGTACCGTTGCCTCACCTACGGCGCCATGGGGGAGATCTCTTCAGATATTTGAAGTCGGTTGCCGTAAGAACGGGCACTCCAGGGCACATGAGGGGAATCTATGGCTATTAAACGGAAAGAGAAGGGAATCAGGCCTGACTGAGAGTTTGGAGCTGAACGAAGTTTGGAGATTTGCTGTATACCCCCCCCCCCCACATACACACAGACAGGTTTTGTGTGCGAGTGCTGAATGCATTTATATCTATTTAATTCTATAATCGATGAAAAAAATATACACAAAAATCTTGTTTTTTTTTCTTTTCTTTTCAAACGGACAAGTAAGCTGCCTAAAGTCTTGAACAAAATTATTGGTCTTTATGATGATAAATGCTAGTCTAATGTTTCGAGGTCTCAGGTATAGGCTCTTCACATTTTTTTCAGGGGGGCTCTTATACAGTAAACCAATCGATCAAAATTGGTGAAGACACCAAGCACAATAAATCAATAATTTATGCATAACGACGTAAATAGTGCTTCTTCCCTCAATGTCAAAAGAAACAAATTCATTTTAACGCAGATACTCTGTAGACTATTTGGAATCGATGTTCTTATTCTTTGCGAATGTTTACGGAGTAGAATAGAGCGTTTGAGTATCGAAGTAAAACCTAAAACCTACTTGTGGTAACAACTTACTGAAAATGGTACGAGACACAACTTACTAAGAATGATACGAGAAATAACTTGCCGAGAACGGACACGTGAAGATAAAAGTGAGGAAGAATTATGAAAAGACAAAACCTGTACACAAATTACGAGACTAGGTAGGCGTGTGAGCTCATTCCTCAGTCCATAACGGTCACTGACTGAAAGCACGAAGCCCGTGTTGGGTCCATAAGAAAACATGTAGGTGTTGCAGCCTGCATTGATGAGCTCGAAGGTCGTTGACTTGAATGCTGCTCATTGCAAAGGTTATTTATAGCTGATCACCTATGCAAAGTGCTCCCCGAAACACCTCCCTTGCATGGCATTGCCATGTATTTGCAGTGCATACGTTTGTTATAATCATATTTTGTCTTTATGAGGCAAATGAATATGAAACTCATTAGACGTGAGCTCCATGAAATCTATTAAATCTAATTAATCTATTTTCCGTATTATTATTTTCACTGAATAATAACATAGACCTATGGCTATATAAATTGTAATACTGGAGTAAATGAAATGAGGCAAATTGGCATCCTATTAACCTTATGAGCAGCTTCGAAAGGGCATTTGGTTCACCGAAAGCCGTAAAATTTTGATCCATATACTTCGCCTGCTGATTCGAAGGCCTCGAAGCTAGGAACAAGGGTTTGGAACATATCGCATTATTCGCACTTTCCGTCGAAAGGGTGGGAATAGCGCAACTCGATTGAGTATGAAGTGCGACCAGGAAAGTGGCCGGCGTTGTGAGTTGATGGTGTTGTCTCCATGACAAAAAAAAAAAAGCAAAACTCTCCCGCCCAATATAGTTTCCATG
>NC_051405.1:33960213-33960522 GCF_015228065.2 Penaeus monodon
AAAATATTCTAATCAACATAAAAAGAAAACATCCAAACACTGATCGAAAAATAACCGCATTTTTATGTTTATATGATCCCATAATTGATTAACATATACAAAAAAAATCACTGATTTATTAAGCCAGACATTTTTTGTCACATGAACAATAAGCTGCCTAAAGTAAAAAACAAAAATATTTACTTGGTCTATATGACATTTCAAGATCTCTGTTAAAGCCTCCCCACAAATTTTCTTTTTGGTGAGAGGCTAAACGCAAAGAATCATTGAATAATTCATGCATAATAACATGAGATGCATATCCTTTAT
>NC_051405.1:33960544-33962435 GCF_015228065.2 Penaeus monodon
TCGTTTATCGATGCCATCAATGTTACGTCGTTTATCGATGATCTCATTCCTTGAGTACGTTTAGAGAATTATAATAGAGCGTTTGAGTACAAGAGTAAAATCTACCGGCAGTAACAACGCACTGAAAAACATCTTACTGAGAAAGAACTTGCCGAGAACGAGACACGTGAAGATAAAAGTGGGGAAGAATCATGAAAAGACAAAACCAGGATATAAAATACGAGACTAGGTAGGCGTGTGAGCTCGTTCCTCAGTCTATAACGATCACTGACTGAGAGCACGAAGCCCGTGTTGGGTCCATAAGAAGAAAACATGGAGGTGTTGCAGCCTGCATTGATGAGCTCGAAGGTCGTTGACTTGAATGCTGCTCATTATAAAGGTTATTTATGGCTGATCACCCATGCAAAGCGCTCCAGGAACATCTCGGTTTGCATTGTATTGCTATCTATTTGTAATAAATACGTTTGTTATAATCATCTTTCGTGTTTAAGAGGCAAACTAATAAGGTTCTCATAAGACGGGAGATCCATTTAGTATATTCAATTTGATTTATTTATTTTCCGAAACGCTATTTTCACTGATTAATAAGTTTTCGTGTTTTTGAGTTACAGTTATGGGTATGTAAATAATAAGAACGGAGTAAATTAAATGATGCAATATACAAATATAAGCAACGGAAGGGCTAGAGCATTTGATTCACCGCCTGTCGTAAAATTATATTACATATGCTTCGCATGCTCGTTCGAAGACTTCGAAGCTAGGAGCAAAGGGTTAAATCATTATTCGTACTGTCCATTGAAAGAGTACGAATAGTGTTTGAACGTGATGAGGTGCGACCAGGAAAATGACGGACGTTGTGTATCGTATTGTGGTCTACGTGATAAAATAAAGCAAACTTTCCCAAATAAACTTCTGCCAATGGCCCCCTACTTGGGGTCAACACGTAATTAATCATATTTTATAAAATAAGATGTTTTTAAGGGTTTACTTCCAAATTTGTTCAGTTCTATATCAAATCACAAACTGAATGTGCAGTGGCAGTCATCACCATTCAAAATTTCCAAACTTGATATTATTTAACAGATTTTCTAGATTATGTTTTATCCCAGATCCTTCAAATTCGTCCGTACGGAACTATTAATCATGTTAAATTCCAGTTGCAGTATTGAAGTGAACAAACCCATAAACTCCAGCTACCCTCTTATCCAAGCTGTAAAAGAGATATCAGTCATTCATTATTTGAACATGCCTGTATTTATGTGATCAATAAAATGCGAGAACAAATTACAAATTGATGAAAACTGTAAACATGAGACGAAAAAGTATTACCCAGACTAAGTCAAATGCTATTACCAGTTAACGGCCGTGAAGCTATCATGCCAGCCGTTGTTGTTAAACCCCGTTAGGGGGCGTGGCCTCCTACATATCCAAATTTTATGATTATTCTTTTTTAACGAAAGTAAGAGAATTTCCAGAATGACAATTTTCAATTTAACTTGATTTTTTATAAGCCTTGATCCATCTGGGTTTATTTCCCCCTTGGACCGGACTCGTCGCTCGGATTATCGTCTTTTTGACCGGGCGGACCCGCGCTCACTTTGGATCTAAGCGAGCCAAATCTAGAACGATCTATTCTCAGATCAAGGGGCAAATTTAAGCTTTAACCAGACCATTATGAGTAAAAAAAAGAAAGAAAAAAAAGGTTAAAAATTGTGTTCCGGGGATGCAAACCAGACACTGATGGGGCCAAACAATCTAGCAACTCCCACCTCCTCTAATTGGCGGCGCCTGTGCCCAGATCACTTTTATTATCATTATTTTTTTTCTGGCAGTAATAATCAAGTCTATGATCATCTCAGGAGATTATTAGCTATTATCATATATATGCGCG
>NC_051405.1:33962647-33962778 GCF_015228065.2 Penaeus monodon
TAGACGCTCTGAAGCCAGGTCAGACGCGCCAATCCCAGAGTGTCACTGCAATATAACCTAAACTGGTTCCCGGATGGCCGGAGGCGTTCTCAGGCACCGGGTTGTTTCTGGCTAATGGAACATTTTTATAT
>NC_051405.1:33962960-33963426 GCF_015228065.2 Penaeus monodon
TGACGTAAGTTCTTATATTTTAAAAGATATTGGTAACTTCCATATTTTTCATTATAGAGCAGGATTTTTTTTTTATCATAACCGTCGCTAGTTACGAGACCCGTCCCATATATGCAAATATAAAACGGAAAGATTTCGAATTGCAGGAACAAAATGGCGGCCATCGGTCTTCAGGAAAAAAAAAACCTAGTTCGAACAACGATTACGAATAGATTAAGCCATGAATCGTCCCCCCCACCTCACCCCCCATGAGCCGTGGCAAGATGTCGTGCATAAAGAAGGAATTCCCCAACCCAATTAAGGAGAAAATCTCATAATGAGGTCCGTGGCATGAGATTCCACCGTTGGACAGACTGGTGGTAATGAGAAGCTGGGATGTGCCAGTGTTTGCTTAGTCTTTACTGTTTCCTTATCTAGTTCTTTAGTGTATTTTCGTTTGTTCTTGTTTTCTAAACGGATAGGTAGA
>NC_051405.1:33964638-33965016 GCF_015228065.2 Penaeus monodon
ACGAACGACCGGAAACGACTGCCCTAAGAACCGGAATCTCAAGTAATTAGCGAAGTTAAATCATCGTCCTTAACCGAGTGTTAATAGGGGTCCACTATCCGATCCCATTGAGCATTAATCTGTCCTAATGATCGCTAAATACGAGGAGATTATGGGAGATGACAACTAATGAGAACAAGGTCGACTTTTGTGCACTAAAGCTCTCTAATTAAGACCGAAAATAAATTAATTAAAAAGGGCTCATTAAGACTCCAGGTTCTCAGAAAATAAAACGTGACAAGAAATGTTATTCACGAAAGTTGCTTCTCTGAATTACTGATGAAAAAAATCTGAATACTTGGTAAGTCACTTCACTAAGTCCAAAGTGCTTGTCGTAAG
>NC_051405.1:33965802-33965936 GCF_015228065.2 Penaeus monodon
CTCCCATACACGAACACTGACGGGAAAGGAAAGCTCATCATTTCTCGTCCAGCTGATGGAAAACCGCTGTCATGTAGCTGGAACTGCGAAAAAAGAATATTACAGAATAAATCCCACTTATGTTTCGTGTTTAC
>NC_051405.1:33966009-33966190 GCF_015228065.2 Penaeus monodon
AATATTTTCGTTATTGCTTTGTTGCTTTATGGTATCCATAGTCTTTATATGGTGGTGAGGTTAACCCTTTGCCATCGAAACTTACAATTTATAATGTTTAGTCACTTTCTTTGCATATGATAATGGCAAAGAAAAAGAAGGTTGCTTTTATTTTTTTTGTTTTACTTTGAAACGTCAGGTG
>NC_051405.1:33966487-33966699 GCF_015228065.2 Penaeus monodon
GACAGCAGAAGGGAAGGGACGGGGGAGAAGTTGATATATTTAGACAAGAGAGTGACTGATAACCTAATAACGAAATGAAAGATCACAGGTGTATTAAGAACATCAAAGGTCTGACATGAAACTGCTTCTCCTACAGAAAGTACATAAAATACTCAACAACGTATTTTTACACAGATATCCTATGCTATTACTATTACTGGCGACTCTCTCGC
>NC_051405.1:33966791-33967640 GCF_015228065.2 Penaeus monodon
CGAAAACACGAACACGAAACAGATTGAGTCCTTTTTCGCTGAGGATCAAGAATTCTGAAAAGACATTGCGACAGGGTTGGCGTAACTCGAGTGGCGAAAAACAGAAACCATAGGAAGAAATCTTTACTAAATATACTTGTCTTTTTCTGGATTCTTGTTGAGTGCGAACTAACCTGTTTTCTCCTGATGCAAATTCTGGTATCTGATCCTTATGCTCTTTTATACTTTTATTAATGTAAAGAAAATGTTTGGCTGTGAAATACTCTCGTCTATATTTTGGACAGTTTGCTGGGCAGTGATTTCCTTTTTGTAACGATTTTTCATTCAACATTTCCCCCTAATGTGGTACAGTTTCATGTCCTATTTATAATATACTTTACCTCATTAATTTTGTTGTCTCATGACCATATATTTTTAAAATAGTAAAGAAAACAAGGTTGCTGCATTTGTAGAAACAGAGATAAGGGAAATTATCCTCGTTGAACCTGCTCTATCTTTCCTCATAATTCACCCAGAGCGTTCCATTTCGACCGCCATACTGTTCACATCGGAACGTTCAATATCCATACCCATGTTCACAGCTGTGACGCCGCACGAGTCTCCATGATTATTCTCTGGGACTGACGGCAGTTTTGGTATTTGTGGAAATTCATATGGAATACGCAACGGCCAATGGAAAACACTTCTGTGCAACTGCGCCTCACATAAATCACGGGACGTAATGTATAGTCGCATACGATCCTTAACAAAATGGTGGACGCACAGAATCACAGCAGGATTGGTTTGAGAAATTGTATATGCGATTTGCTTTACATAGAAAAGCAACCTGTTTCCGAGGATGGCAAAATC
>NC_051405.1:33967713-33967997 GCF_015228065.2 Penaeus monodon
GCGCGCGCACACACAGTGATACACTGAAGTTATTTTTTTTTCCATCCGATTTATATTTTAGACATATGCTAATCTTCCGCAAGGCAAAAATTACGTATTGGACATTTCTGTAATGATAACATTCATATTCGAGTTTCGAATTGGTGAAAAGTGTTTGAGCGTTCGACGATCATTCCGCTAGTTTCTGGACAAGGGGGGGGGGGATACTGACGCGGGACCTTTTGCAGATGGTTGGGAAGTTCCCTTGCAGGTTTCCAAACAAAATGACGAAATTCAAATGTTTG
>NC_051405.1:33968029-33968122 GCF_015228065.2 Penaeus monodon
AGCTTTTGCCTATGTCAGTCTATGTGTCTGTTTGCTGTCCTCTCTGTCATTCTGCTTGCCTTTCTCTGTCTAATTGTCTGTTTCTCTATTTTT
>NC_051405.1:33968178-33968517 GCF_015228065.2 Penaeus monodon
ATAGTTTCGTGTAAATAACAGCCTCGTCTCCCCAATTCATAAAACCTTCCCGTACACCCCCCCCCCCCCTCCCGGCCGTTACCGAAGATCGATGCGAAACGAAGGGTCGCAAAGTGATCATTGATGACCCTTCAAGACAAGCAGCCTACATTTCAGAACGCGTGAAACGAGGTCATTAGAACCCGTAATCTGTTGCAGATGATTGAAGCTCAGGTAATAAGAGAGGCGTCTTCAAAGCTGACTTTAATAAGTATTCATTGACTGATACCTTTATGATTTTCTAAACCACGGTATGTTACAACCGGATTAACCGAAGCGTCAACGTGTTTTGGTACTAAA
>NC_051405.1:33968560-33968810 GCF_015228065.2 Penaeus monodon
TGGGGGTTCTCTTAATTTCACATACACTCAAACGCACAGCTACCTCAATATAACTCCATGTTTCCATTGCTATAAAATCCTTACAAAGTTATTTTTTGGCCTGTCTTATCAGTGAGCCATCGCATTAAAGTGGATTTCTCTATAGATTTTATTCTGTTATCTTATATCCATCAGCCTATAAAATAATAGGAATCCTATCAATCTATTTATAAAGCTTTGGATTTATGTCTAAATTTTCTATGCATTTTCT
>NC_051405.1:33968869-33969093 GCF_015228065.2 Penaeus monodon
TCAATATATCCGTACAAGTTCTGTTTTTTACTTAAATATCCCTTGGTAATTTACAATAACATTACTAATGCTATAACTCTCGTGCGGTTCTCATGAAGCTTTCCTGTCCATCATGATAATCCAGTTCAAGCGAAATAGTGATGACCAGCGTACTCCATAGACTTTATTCAAATAATCAAAACACTGACATCACAAACTGTTATTGATCACTAAAGAAAACGAAT
>NC_051405.1:33969265-33969352 GCF_015228065.2 Penaeus monodon
GAGGGGAAAAAAATACGTCTATTGTGCGAATTGCAACGGAAGCACAACGAGGGAGCTGAAGCAAATTTATCGTTTGTATCAAGGGTT
>NC_051405.1:33969402-33969644 GCF_015228065.2 Penaeus monodon
AACGTGGCTTTATTTTTTGCAGGCGAAAGAGAAAGAGATGCCATAAAAAGCAAAGAACTGGAAAAAAATACAAAAACAATAAAAAGGATATTGAGAGAAGACAACAGCGGGTATTTACTCCTTTACTTTAAAACTGTTATCTCACCTTTCAATAAACCTATAGTGTATGTTTGTTCTCCCACTGTGGCAACAGACTGGAGTGTTTACCATTCAAGGAAAACTGCACTGTGATTGGCACTAGG
>NC_051405.1:33969897-33970371 GCF_015228065.2 Penaeus monodon
TCATTATTGCTGTCATTATCATTATTTTAATTACTGCTATTACAATGACCTGCTTTACTTCAATCACCGCAGTGGAGACCATAGTATGAAAACCAATGATTAAATGAACAAATAACATAGTAAAGCAACCAACTGGCAACGATAATTCCATACCGTGCCCATCCTTGCCAAATGTTACCACTCGCAAAAATTCCTTAATATAATAACATTTAGATTACAAGAAACGTCAGTCGTCCAGATATACATTCGCAAGGATGTTTTGTCTTACGAGTAACATATAAGCAATATGTATAATACAAAAAGTTATATAAAATAACGTGCTAATATTCTCGGTTGATGTGATAAAAATTGGGGCGCATTAATATTAATGGCGGGCTGTAGCATATTTATCGGAAGTGATATATGGTGGTAATCAATTACTTTTCTTTTTACCTCTATTTTCGCGTAAGATACACCAAGGCGTACATACTGACG
>NC_051405.1:33971635-33972094 GCF_015228065.2 Penaeus monodon
CCTAACCTCCAACCTTTATATCTGTCTATTTACGCACGACATCCCTTTACTAAAACAATGAGCCCTTCCAGCCGTGATTACTGCGGTGAATGGCATACGTCAGAGGGGAAAAGAACAGACAGTCAGACGGAGACGAGCGGACAGTCAGGTGCATAAACAGAGTGACAGGAAATTGACACATGGACAAGGGAGGTTCTGTGACCAGTTTGTCCTCTGAGATTTTCGTGTTTTTCATTAGTATAATTCCTTTTATTTCGTATTGTAATATGAGTGTTATCCGGAATTCAGGGAACGTTGATAAGGAGTGCTCACCCTAATTGCATTGCAATGCCACTTAAAGCACAATCATGAAATACAAGTATGAAGTTTAGTATTTAAAGCAATGGACATATACATTGTGTATATGGAGAATGTATGTAGACAGTCCGAGATTCTAACATAAAATGATACATCAAATGT
>NC_051405.1:33972182-33972393 GCF_015228065.2 Penaeus monodon
AAGATAACATTTGCATACTTCGAAGTGTTAGCATATGGCCAATTTCATGTACGCGACAATGAATTATATACATTAAACAAAGGAATAAAAAGAAAATATGAAAAGTCTGCAGAAAGGCCAGTGTAATATTGGAAGGTAAGGAAGTTGTGCAAAAGGTAAAACTTCAATGGATGATTCTTCAGATAATCTTTCTGTCTACCCCCCCCCCCCT
>NC_051405.1:33972436-33972642 GCF_015228065.2 Penaeus monodon
ACGATTAGTGTCATAATACCTCTGGGTCCTTTAGGTCATATCAACTAAGGACTCAGAGTGGTGTGTCACTTAACGCCAATAGTATGTCACTCAACATTTGATATTGCCTACAAATTACATATATCCCGTAAGCCTAAGGAAGCTGGCTAGAGTAGAATCAGCCATTGCCTTAGACATTTCTCCACATCAAAATCCAAGTAGTCCTT
>NC_051405.1:33974354-33974527 GCF_015228065.2 Penaeus monodon
TTATAACGGCCGTATTATTAACCGGACCCGAGGGCCGGCTTTTCCCGGAATCAGCACTTTTCGGTAATATTAAAGTTTTGCGGGTGTTATTCGCCCCGAGGGGCCCCCGCATAATATTGGAACAAATGCGGGGCAGCTGGGAGAACCCCGCAGAATGATAATTTAGAATATGT
>NC_051405.1:33974780-33974850 GCF_015228065.2 Penaeus monodon
TCAGAAGAACTTTTATTTTGTTCTTAATATATTTGCCAATCCATATAACACTGTATGTGCGTCCAAACGT
>NC_051405.1:33975844-33976085 GCF_015228065.2 Penaeus monodon
ATGTACTCCTGGCTGATTTATCAATAATGAAATATAATATTTGCTCATGTTGGGGATGCTTCAGGCGTACTAACAGTCTCCGGAGAAGTCCCCAGGGAAAGGGCTTACCTGAGCAGTTTAATAATACGTATTGCGACCGCAAGGGCTCCCCGCATCCTTCCCCGCAGACTGAATTGCGGGGCCCGCACCAGCGTTTTAATAATACGGCCGTAAGAACCTACTCACAAATACACGTGCTGTA
>NC_051405.1:33976424-33976491 GCF_015228065.2 Penaeus monodon
TTGCCACGTTGAAACTATTTTTTTTTTTAATGGATGCAAGGCTAGCTGAAATTGCAAGTAGAGGCTA
>NC_051405.1:33976840-33976930 GCF_015228065.2 Penaeus monodon
CTATTTGTTCGTAGACTTAGTTCAAAATTTGATATAGATATATGGTTATACATAATAGAGCCCTATCCGTCACATTTCATATTCTGATTA
>NC_051405.1:33979633-33979975 GCF_015228065.2 Penaeus monodon
CTGTGTGTTGACAGACCAATAAGCCAGCCTCACCGATTAATCTAATCCCCTTATATTAGGCTCAGAAGTCCAGCCGGAATGGCCCTCCTCGGCGAATTCTAACGGGAAAAGACAAAGAGCTTCTATGACAGAAAGCTAATGGCGGGAAAATACGATTCATTACTCGTGTTACGGAATTATTCGGTCGTAAATTACATCAGAAGAACGAAAATGGTTAGGGACCCGATACTCAGACAAGGAGGGAGGGTGTAGGGGGAGCTACGGGTGTGGAAGAAAAGGGGAGGGTGTATTCTCCAGGGAAAATCATCTCATGGGAGAGATTGTGTTTGTTTGGCTGAGTCT
>NC_051405.1:33982483-33982695 GCF_015228065.2 Penaeus monodon
TTCCTTATTAAAAACTTCGTGTCTCCAAGTTTTCACACGAAAGCCTCCCTGTAACTCACAAGTAAGACGAGGAAGTGGATCGCCAAGACAAGCAATTTTAGTGTAAGGCAATTTACTTGGTGTCAAGCTTGGATGGGCAATACAGTTTCGCTTTAACTGACTTTAGATTTATCGAGCGTTTGAGAAGAAAATGTATCTGTTATACTCCTCTC
>NC_051405.1:33982828-33982950 GCF_015228065.2 Penaeus monodon
ACACTTCCCCTTCTCTCCCTTTTACAGTTTTTTGTCTTTTTTTTTACTCCTCGTAACCCCTTTCCTTCTTTTTATTTTGCCCCTCCTAATTCCTTTTCCGCTGCCCGTTCCCATATATTACA
>NC_051405.1:33983225-33983332 GCF_015228065.2 Penaeus monodon
ACCACTGTTATCAAGTTTACACAAAACTCTCATCGGTCTCTCGAACTTCTTGAAGCGGCCGATAATTCGGTGATTTGTCTTAGGTTGGCCTGCGTTTCGAGGCCCAG
>NC_051405.1:33983654-33983940 GCF_015228065.2 Penaeus monodon
CGAACGCAATATTTCGCAATCTATCTTCCCTATCCCCATCTTTCTTCCCCTTCCTTGCTCTCACTCCTTTCCTTTCCACCCTTCTCTCCTCTCGCTCCCTCTCTCTCTTCCCCTATCCATCCTCTTCCTTTCTCCCTCCCCCTTTCTCCTCCCCTTTTATTCTGTCCTTCCTTTCCCCTCAAAAGTTTCACCTTCTTGCAATCGCCCTTCTCTGCAATCACCTGGCCATGCAATGTGTTTATTGCAGTTGCATCGCCGTGTGAATGGCGTTGCAAGAAAGTTAGTT
>NC_051405.1:33984888-33985378 GCF_015228065.2 Penaeus monodon
GAGAAGGTAATGTGAATATCACTCTCTAAATGGTAAAAAGGTGTATGAATAACTAATGATGGCAAATATGATACAGAAATTAAAACAAGAAATTGCAACGAAGCAAAGGAAGCTTTAAGTAGAACGAAAGAACTGTAAAGTAGGAATATGAGTTAGAAAGTGAAGAAAAAGATTCTGAAAGCGGTGGTCTGCAGTGTGCTCTTGTATGGATCAGAAACATGGACAATGAAAGCGGACATGAGTCTTTTGAAAAGTGGGTTTAGGAGGAGGAGGAGGGGAAAAAACGAGCTGGAGAGAGGGGGAAAGCTGCTGTCAGATATGGGAGAAAAGAGACGATTGATGGAAAGGATTTTTAAAACTAAAAGGAGATGGAATGGGAGTGTGTACGTGGCAACGGGTTATTGAAGGAAGGGATTGAAGGAAGGAAAAGGCTGGGCGTGCTGAGTGAATTAAAGGAAGATGGGTATGTCAGCATGAAGAAAAGAACAGA
>NC_051405.1:33985947-33986219 GCF_015228065.2 Penaeus monodon
AAAGCGCCAACACGTCTATATACAAATACATTCACATTTCCTTCGACTGAAGGCAAAAACAGGTTTTTCAAAATTGGACGCAAGTGTTTACACCACAAAAGAGCCCATAATAATACTGCATGTTTGTCCGCTATTTATCCTCCGTAGCCGTTAGCGAAGAAATGTGCAAATTATACATAAAAGAAACACAGTCACGAAACACCGGTGGCTATATATTCTGTCCTCGGATAAGAAAACATGGAAGTGACACGCGTAAGTGAATAAAACAATAG
>NC_051405.1:33987411-33987611 GCF_015228065.2 Penaeus monodon
GCTTCGTTTAATGGGCACGACTGCCAATCTCGCTCGGTCTCCAGCTGTCGCGAGTGCCAAGCCTGAAGGCATCGCCACAGAACGCCTGTGCCACTGCCCTGGTCTCTAACGGGGATAATTTGGCGAGAAACATTTATACACACGAGAACGAATTACGTTTTCTTGCTTTTGTTGTGTTAACATTTATCAAATTAAAAAAA
>NC_051405.1:33987743-33988080 GCF_015228065.2 Penaeus monodon
CTACCTGTTTATATTGCAATTAAGCTATCAATTTGCATATTTCTATCATAAATAATGGATGAGAGAACGAATTTAGTTGCATATCAATAATGGTATGGTTAAAGCAAGAGTTTTTATATTGAGAAATGTAAGATATTTTAGATACTAAAATATCAAAGCTATTATACTATTTTACTAAAGACGATAAGGAACGAAGAAGGAAGGGAGGCATAGAAGGAGAAAAGGAGGAATGGGAAGAGAGAGTGAGGAACAGAGGGAGAAGAAAGGGATGAAGAAGATAATGAAGAAGAAAAATGTGTTCGGGATGAAACATAAGAGAAGAGAAAAGGACGCACCT
>NC_051405.1:33988843-33989043 GCF_015228065.2 Penaeus monodon
CCGCGACCTTGCATCAGAACCGCAGGAAAGGTGTTTGCTCTTCGGGAAATTAATTCAATGAACAGGAGGCGGGGAGAAAATTTGATTTGTTTGTTATATAACCTTAGCGCCCCTCTCATGTGCACGAATACACCCTTCGCTAATTATTTAATGTCGTCTTGTTTGTGTTACTTGGTAAGTCATGGTTCTTCTGCCTTGAA
>NC_051405.1:33989223-33989454 GCF_015228065.2 Penaeus monodon
TTCAAGGCAGAAGAACCATGACTTACCAAGTAACACAAACAAGACGACATTAAATAATTAGCGAAGGGTGTATTCGTGCACATGAGAGGGGCGCTAAGGTTATATAACAAACAAATCAAATTTTCTCCCCGCCTCCTGTTCATTGAATTAATTTCCCGAAGAGCAAACACCTTTCCTGCGGTTCTGATGCAAGGTCGCGGATTCTCCTTCACACACACACACACTGGCACA
>NC_051405.1:33992637-33992797 GCF_015228065.2 Penaeus monodon
AGATGCCTCCGTTTCACATTTTCGAATCTTCTGCTTGGTGGGCATCATGGCTTGTTTCGAACTCAAAAGGTTCAGCTGAAGGCTTCGACCCTGTGAGAAGCTCTTGTGATCTGACAGGTGAGGAGGAGTGGAAAATGCTTTTGGTGGAGGGCAGTCGTGT
>NC_051405.1:33993214-33993628 GCF_015228065.2 Penaeus monodon
CGCCTTAAAACGCAGCTATATTGATTAAACTCTGCATTCCCTTATTTTTTGCAAAGTTCAGGTGCATCTCCACTCCGGCTAAAGAGAATTTACCATTGTAAACCAACGCTGACGTGTAATCAGCTGCACTATACAATCAACTTAATGATACGAGGAGCAGGACAAATGGCGTGGCGGATGAGAATGGCACAATAAAACGAGGAACGAGAGAAAAATTGATAAAAGAGGAAGAAAAGCTGATTAGAAGAACTGCACAAGGAGCGAAGACCTCGGTATTACAATCCCACAGCTTTATGCCAAGAAATTCACGACACGTGGCAATAATCTCGGACTCGACCAAGGAGCGTTTCGTCGGGCAAATAATAACCCAGGAATCGGTAGAATATATGAAGAATATATAGACGCATATGTCAA
>NC_051405.1:33994113-33994280 GCF_015228065.2 Penaeus monodon
CGTTTTAGGAATGCAAGCAAGTTATGTACCAAGATGACCTCGTTCGCTCTCACAGAATATCAGAGTAGCTTAGGCTTCGCTGTATATATCAGGCAGTAAATTTATCTATCTATCTTTTTGCCTGCTTTTGATGTAAATAATTTCTATACATGTATGCATAAATATTA
>NC_051405.1:33995776-33995907 GCF_015228065.2 Penaeus monodon
AGGACAATAAAAATTTTAAAAATTGTTATATAAGACAAATAATAACGATTAAAATTTTTAATGATAATAATATACTAAAAAAATAAAAATGTAATAAATAATAAAAATGTAAAGTATAGTAATAAACCATC
>NC_051405.1:33996476-33996630 GCF_015228065.2 Penaeus monodon
TATTACATTTTAAAAATATATTATTAAAAATAATTAAAATTTTAAAATTTATTATATTATATATTTGTCTCCTATTTATATTTTATTTTTTTTTTAATATATATTTTATATATAAAATTTATATTATTATATTATAAAAATATTATTATATATA
>NC_051405.1:33996676-33996794 GCF_015228065.2 Penaeus monodon
AAAATATAATTTATTTTTACATATATATTTTATATATCTAAATTTTATATCCATTTATATTTGCGTTATTATAAATTAAATTTATTTATTTATATTATATTTATATAATAATTTATTG
>NC_051405.1:33997286-33997374 GCF_015228065.2 Penaeus monodon
GGGAAGGTCATGTACATCTCGGTCAACAGAAAGGAAGAAGGTTTTAAAAGATATACGCGTGTCTGTTAGTATATATAAAAAGAAAAAA
>NC_051405.1:33997446-33997665 GCF_015228065.2 Penaeus monodon
TCTTTAGTTATCTCTACAGTCTTTACAGATTTTGTTAATATTAGAGTATGTAGGTGCATGTTTTCTCTTTTCTTTTCTTGCTTTCACCAACCACTTCACCTCCTTTGCTGCTCTTTTAACACCGAAGCAAATCTGAGGCTGGAAGGAATTTCGAAATGCCGATGCTTATTTCGAATAACTCCCAGTTATATCAACGCAATACGCACACACGGCCCCCAA
>NC_051405.1:33999636-33999799 GCF_015228065.2 Penaeus monodon
GGTAGTAGATACGTATGCTAAATTAAATTTTGAATCTTTTTTTTGTGCAGCAATAAAGCGAATCGCAAAAGCCATTGATTATGCCAACCATTCGACTTATTTTCTTTTTTTTTTAGATAAAAAAAAGAAAATTTTACGGCGGGAAATACAAGGACTTCATTCC
>NC_051405.1:34001364-34001674 GCF_015228065.2 Penaeus monodon
TGTGACATAATAAGTTCATTTAAAGCTGATTTTTTGGGCGATTAATTACTGACCTTTTAAACGCGATCTTTAGAAATTTCTGATACTTTAACAAAAAAAGTGAGATAAAGCTGAAATAAGAAAATAACGGGCAGCAGAAAAAAAAGAACTACTACCTACCCGAAGGAATAAGTCTTGTATTTTCCCGCCGTAAATTGTTTTTTTTTTTTTTTACTAAAAAAAAAATAAGTCGAATGGTATGGCTTAATCAATGGCCTTTGGGCGATTTCCTTTATCGGGCCCCCAAAAACAGATTAAAATTTAATTTATC
>NC_051405.1:34002775-34003160 GCF_015228065.2 Penaeus monodon
GCAATGATGCAGGAAGAAGAATAAGACGCTTCAAGTTCACCCTGAAAATGATTATAAAGTCATCCTAATGACAGATGCAGCAGAAAGGCTTTTTCATTATGCAAAATCAGAATTACGTCCGTTTCAAATGTTTGATTAATCGTCAAAAACAAAATGAAAAACATCTATTCTGATTCGACTTCTCTTCCCGAAAGGTATTATGGGTAAAATTATTAAGACTGATTTTCCAAATTAATTGTGTAAATGTGAGCGACAGAAGGAATTACACGAAGGCAACACTAAGGAGAAATTAATTACTCCTACGATGAGGCTGGCAGGCTGATGGGCAATGCGAGGGAAGTATTCAGAAATCGTTATCGTTTTCATTCGTATTGTCACTCTTTCT
>NC_051405.1:34003319-34003602 GCF_015228065.2 Penaeus monodon
CCTTTTTTTTCTTTTTTTCATATCCTCGTTTAATATTGTGCTGAGATTATATTTCCTCCTGTTATTCTATAATGAAGCAAATCATCATATAAAGAATAGGATGAGTATCATTATATCCTTTTTATATGTTACAATGATGCTCAGTAAGTATAAATGCAGTCATCAAATCGAACAACTCTGATCTTTTCAACTAGGGTTTAATCACAAGAAAACAGTTCATACATAATATATCTTTGACACAGAGTACACATGCACTATATTACACATTCAGGTAATTCTTACT
>NC_051405.1:34003627-34003921 GCF_015228065.2 Penaeus monodon
TGTCTGAAATCATCATTAGATTTTCATAACACTAGATTTCTCGGGATTTGATTTCATAGCATCAGATATCTCATGGACAAAATAGGATCAGAACCCTCTGCGTGAGCGGGGAATCTAAGACAGAAATTCTGAAATGGAGTCCGATCGCTTTCTGTCAGTGCTATGATCATTCAAGAATTTTCTCATTTCTCTTTATCGTCATTAAAATATTTACATCTCTGGTTGTTATAATCGTTGGAAATGTAATCATGGTAGGTACTATTTTTATCACGATCATTACTGTTATCATTACTC
>NC_051405.1:34005172-34005975 GCF_015228065.2 Penaeus monodon
TTTTGCTAGTTTTGTTTTCCTAATTGCTGTTAAGGTTATTGTAAAGTTATTATTGTTTAGATGTTTACTTTTTTCTTTTTTATTTCTTTTAACCATTCAGCTTCTTGTGTTGTGATCTTTACTTGTTGTCCATATTCCTTCCCAATATTCTTTCGTTTCGCCCGGGGTTGGGGGGTGGTATTCTTTGTTTTTTCTGTTTGGTTTCCTTCTCGCAGCGGGGAATATAGCCTTCTTTGGTTGTTTTTTAAATTGCTGGTTTTTTTTGGGGGTAACCCTTAACTCTTTTCTCATATTTTTCTAATTTTTGCAGTGTTTGCTTGTATTCTTTGTTTTAATTTTCTCCTCTGTTGTTTGCTGTTCCATTCTGTAATAGTTGGTGTTTCCCCTTTCTATTTCATATCTTTTCCCTTCGTCCCCTTAATCTACCTTCCCCTCTTATTTCTTTGATCCAACTTAGGTTTTCCGCAATAGTTGTATCTTCTTTCCTATTCGGGGGTTTCCAAGGAGGGCCCCCCCCCTTTTTTCCTTTTTTCCCTTTCTTTATTAGTTTAACGTCTAATATATTTAAATTTAAATTTTTTGCCCTGCGCTGTAAATTAGTTTTATTGGTTTTCTGTGATGTTATTCGTTTTGGAAAAAATTTTTAGTAGTGCATCTATTTTTATTAGTTACAGGGTAGCACTTTTCTTATTTTCAGTTCTTCTTTCCAGGTGGTACCACTTCGTGGTCTCTTGATTCTGGGGTTGTTCTTGTAAATCTCTCGAAGTTTTTTTCGAGTAGGTCCCTATCTTCAGGAGGTAAAG
>NC_051405.1:34006134-34006690 GCF_015228065.2 Penaeus monodon
AGTTTGTTAACTCCACTAGCCTTCTATCTTCACTTCTATTTGGGTGTTATTATTTTCTGGGTCATCCTCGGTGGTTTTGATGAGCGTTTTCGTTTTCATCCTCTCCTCTTTGTGCTGGTGGTTAATAAGTTTGTTCTTCTTAATAATTGTAATTTTGGGAGGCAAAAAGCTTTTTTCCGTGAAGCGTGGATTCCTTTTTGTTTTCCACCTTTTTTATGCTTTTTGGCTCTATATCCTCTGTTGGGGCCCCTTCTGCTAATTTATAGCATTTCCCAAAAGTTCGATTCGCCATCTCCGTTGTCCACTTGGGTATCCTCCATCCCGTGTGGTTGGCTCAGCATTTTACAATGCAGCACCCTCCCGACCGCGGGCACTGGATCAGTGGTTTTGATGCCGACCTGCCTCTGACTGATTCGCCTAAATTGCCCCAGGCCTTCGAGACGGGGGCCGGAGATAACAGCACTCCCACCTTTTGTGGGAGCCCTCCCTTTTTTTTCACATAGCGGTATATTTTTTTTGTTCATCTTCATATAGAGTTATTATTTGCTCAAACTGA
>NC_051405.1:34007437-34007737 GCF_015228065.2 Penaeus monodon
TCCTTTCCTCTCTTGTTTCATCGTCTTTTGGTAAAGTGCCAATCTCAAGGAGTTGGCAGGGGGCAGCTTATGCAATCCCCCTTCAGGTAGTACTTTACTTGACTGACCATCGTGACCTTAATAGACGGCGACAGAAGGTCATTTATCACAACATGTCCACTTGATCATAACAACCCTGGTCTCCTTTGGGTTTCACCCCCTCCCCTTCCTCCACTCTTTCTGTGATTTAGTTAATCAGGGGGTCATTTGTAATGTCATTTACTTTATCTGGTTCCCTCCGCGTGGTGGTAATAAAGCAAA
>NC_051405.1:34007861-34008147 GCF_015228065.2 Penaeus monodon
CATTTGGGGTGTTTTGTAAATTGGCGCTACCTTCATTTCAAAGAGAAATCATATTAAACAAATTTTTCTTTTAAAAAGACTCTGGTTCTCACGCACCAGCTCGCAAATCTTTGGGGTTTTCGAAAAATTCTCGCCCTCTCTTTTTTCACGATGTATTCCCGGTCACGCCTCAAAATCAGTGAGGGGAAATCACACACGAAAAAGCGTCTGACTTTGCTTTTACGACCCAACGCGGACTGGACTGAATCATTATACATTTCAATGAATTTCCCTTTTCTATTGGCTG
>NC_051405.1:34008172-34008238 GCF_015228065.2 Penaeus monodon
AGGTATAACTAAGGCGTCCTAATTTTTTCGATCTTTAATGAGGGTTAGCCTGTTTTCGTTGAAGGG
>NC_051405.1:34008264-34008635 GCF_015228065.2 Penaeus monodon
TTTTTAATTATTACTTTTCCCAGTGTAATTCCAGCAACACCTCTGCAGAGTATGTTTTTTTAATTTCGGTTTGGAAAGACATGTTATATAGATACCCACTGAAGTAAAAGAATCCGATAAACGTGTATTAAATTTCATGACAAAACATTAGTCTCCAAAAATCTCTGTTACACTGCTCGGTTTAGGAAACATGTTCCTTTAAAAGAGCATCTCTTTCTACAGAACACTTGCAATGCTCAGTGGTAGAGCAAACCCATTTTGCAATTGCAATTTACTGTGTCTAAACTCACTAAAGCCGAAACTGGTAGTTCACAAGGTCTGACATTGATAGCAATGCTTTTTTTTTCGTATTTTTCAAAACTAATTTTTGT
>NC_051405.1:34008678-34008846 GCF_015228065.2 Penaeus monodon
GAATTGTGCTACCCTCAGCGCCACTCTTATCGTACATTTTTTTAAGCGAGACTTTGGAATTGGATTTGCAAAGGGGTCCTGCAATTTTTGGCAGCTTTTTTTTCATTCCCTATAGTAAATCTATCTCTGTATTCTCCTCCCCTCCACCTCTCCCCTCTCTCTCCCCTC
>NC_051405.1:34009045-34009123 GCF_015228065.2 Penaeus monodon
CATCCTTTCAGCTGTCAGTATCTCTCTCTGATTGAGGTGTATTTCGAATTTCAGATTATTACGTTATGTATCTAATTA
>NC_051405.1:34009453-34009721 GCF_015228065.2 Penaeus monodon
AATGAATGCCAAAACTAGAAATACGGTAGTCGTTGCCTCCCATGGGAAATCATGTCCCATTAAATCAGTGCAATAACATACAGGCTACAAATATCCGTTCCGGTCCATTATAAGTTATCGTTGGTGGCGGCGGTAGGCCCGCGGAAGCACTATTGTCGTTATGAAGAGACTGGTACAATCTTGGCTCAAGAAAGCAATATTTCTTGTTTAGAAACATATCGAAACAACTGAAAGCTATTGCTTGAAAAAAAGGGTCCTTATGTGTGTG
>NC_051405.1:34013041-34013275 GCF_015228065.2 Penaeus monodon
GAAAGATATTTCATTTTATCATACATGTATAGCAATTATTTCATCAAAAGCAGGCAAAAAGATAGATAGATAAATTTTACTGCCTGATATATACGCGAAGCCTAGCTACTCTGATATTCTGTGAAAAGAGGCGAACGATGTCATCTTTGTACTATAATTGCCTTTTCATTCCTAAAACGGTCTTCCCCCCTCTCTTAGTCCTATCTTTCCCAAACTATGGAGTATGGCCAACGT
>NC_051405.1:34013463-34013649 GCF_015228065.2 Penaeus monodon
GTTACAGCATTTAATATTGTTTTATTCCATAAACTCTAAAGATTCCTTTCTTGTTTGGGTGTGAATGACATTGTCCGCTCCCCCCTTTTTTTCCTCCCCCCCCCCCCACTCCTTCCCTTCCACCTCTTTCCTCTTCCAAGAGGGACTATGATTCTTACGTTCTTTCTTTTTTTTCTCTTTTCATGC
>NC_051405.1:34013723-34014224 GCF_015228065.2 Penaeus monodon
TGTAGCAAAACTAGTAGGCGCGGGTGTTTGACTAATGTCGTCCTATATAATTCTTCATAATTCTACGATTCTGGTTATTATTTTGCCCGACTAAACGCTTCCTTATGGTGTCGATCCTAGATTATTGCCACGTTGTTACCTGAATTTTCTTGCATAAAGCCGTGGGATTGTAATACCGAGGTCTTCGCCTCTTGTACAGTCCTTCTAATCAGCTTTTTCTTCCTCTTTTATCAATTTTTTTCTACTCGTTCCTCGTTTTTAAATGTGCCATCCATCCGCCACCCATTTGTCCTGCTCCTCGTATCATTAAGTTTAATGTATAGTTGGCAAGCTGATTACACGTCAGCGTTGGTTTACAATGGTAAATTCCCTCCTTTAGCCTCGGAGTGGAATGGCCCTGAAAAAAAAAACTTTGCAAAAAATAAGGAATGCAGAGTTAATCAATAGAGCCTGGCGTTTTAAGGCGAGTTTGACACTGATGAATATATAGTAACAAATACA
>NC_051405.1:34014572-34014811 GCF_015228065.2 Penaeus monodon
TTTGTGTGTGTTCGTGTGTGCTTTTGTTCTGCCCGCTCCTCTGTCACCACACACAATACGACTGCCCTCCACCAAAGCATTTTTCCACTCCCCTCACCTGTCAGATCACAGAGCTGTCTCACAGGTCCGAGCCTTCAGCTGAACCTTTTGAGTTCCGACAAGCTGAAGTCCACCAAGCAGAAATATTCGATAATGTTGAACGGAGGCATTCTTTAATTTGGCTTGTGATGATCATGTGT
>NC_051405.1:34015846-34016196 GCF_015228065.2 Penaeus monodon
TTCGTTCTTTCTCTCCGCCTCTCCTCATCTTCTCAACATTCTTTCATCTCCTCTTAACGTCTGCCCCACCGGTGGCTTGTTGTCGACCCGAGCGGATGTATTCGCATCCTCGTTAACGAGGACTGAGGCCCACTTTTGCGAGTTTTTTCCCCGAGATTGACCCGAGGGAAGTCTCTTCTTCGGTCTGCCCGCCTGGTCCTCCTGGTCTTATTTATATGTTGAAGATAGTTTATCTTATGTGTTGTGCGCCAAAGCGATTTAAATAATGTGAACTATATGCTTTCCGCAACGATGGTCCTTCTGTCGAAAATGTTGGTGACCTCTTACATTCTCATTCTTTCTTTTTTTCT
>NC_051405.1:34016417-34016786 GCF_015228065.2 Penaeus monodon
GTTTCTCATGACAGGATAATCCTGGTTTTAGACAAGCGTTGCACTGAAATCCGTCTATATGTTGCGTAGGCCTACATTTTATCTTGTGGGCCATATGCAAGTAATGTATTGGTTTAGTTATTGAAAATATTTGCATTTAGATACCTTTTCTTTTATTTGCAAGATGGTTATTGTTTTGAAGCCTGATTTGAAAAAACGAGAAAACATCGAATATGAAACGCGTCCCCCGGGACTGAAACTCCGCGCCCATTTGCATATCGTGTCGTGGCATAATTTACTTGCCTTGATCGAATTCACATTGGCAAAGTTTAAGACTCTTTCCAGAGATTGCATCACGGATTGGAGTGAGGACATGCCAGATTGCAGTTT
>NC_051405.1:34016856-34017135 GCF_015228065.2 Penaeus monodon
TTCTATGCGGAACTTTGTATTTATCGCCAACACAAGTCCATTAAAGACGAAATCGAGAATATCCAACCATGACACTTGCTCCCGCTCCCACCCCACCTTAGCTCTAAGCAAGCAACGACTTCACTGAACTAACCACTCAAGCCCACACAGGATGCTTGTGAATAAAGGACACGTTTGGCCGAAGTTCTCAAGCCGAGATAAATTGGGTGAATGGAGCCGGGTCAGCCACGAGGTTAAAGCAAGGTTTTGTGTTATTAGATCGTTGTTGTTTTTTGTACG
>NC_051405.1:34017633-34018029 GCF_015228065.2 Penaeus monodon
ATAAAAACTAGACAAACCATATTTCAATTCTCGCTTCGTAAAAAAGACAAAGAAAATGTTTTATGGTTTTTTATGAGACCATCGCGTGTCTACAGCGACATGTTTTGTTTTTCTCAGCTACATAATCTCCTATTAATTTTCTTAAGAAAAGCTGGAATTTAGGCTAAAGTATGGAGTTCAGTCTTGGTAATGAAAAATCGATGTTTTGGGAGGAAAGGAAAATCCTTCGGATTGGTAAAATTAATAGATGAAAATTATATAAGTTTTCAATGTTAAGAGGAGTATTGCCAAGAGATCAACGACCTGGAAAAATTAGTATGGCATATTCTTTTGTTGTTTTCTTGTTTTTTCTTCCATACGCTGTTTGATTTTGCAATTGTCCACATTGAATCCTGC
>NC_051405.1:34018139-34018547 GCF_015228065.2 Penaeus monodon
TACCTTTTACTGTGAAAATTATCTTTTCAACGTCATCCCTCCTCTGCGATCTTATTTTTTTCCCCGAGACCAAACCAGACTTTACAGTCGTAAATTTGATTAACCCCATTTTCGATACTTTTTTTATTCGGCTTTAACTACTCTACTTGCTTATTTTTGCATAGTACTTTCGCACTACATCCTTTCTAAATCTTATACTTATCAGGAAATCTCTCAGCGGTGATAAAGATAAGTATGTAAGGATAAAGCCGTATATCTGTAAAATATATAAACAATCATCAATAATAGAACACAGATGAATAGATGAGTAACTGAATATAGATTTATTACTCGATAAATTCCATCCTTAAGATAAACAAGATAAACATACAGATATATTATACAGCAGTTCCCGTTTGCCTAAATTCC
>NC_051405.1:34018703-34018937 GCF_015228065.2 Penaeus monodon
TATACATGCAGACTCATCCACATTTCAATGACTTCCATTACCTCTTTGCAGTGCATTGGTGGTGTGCTTCTCTCTGACAATTTTATGATGTATATAGTTCTGCGACCGTACGTATATGTGGTTTTAGCATGTCCTTTGCGTTGTGATGAAATTAAGATCTGTCGTAAATATACATAGTTCTGACTTATCTACAGTATTGTTCGAGATTCTTTTTCTATATCTTCCTTATTCTAC
>NC_051405.1:34019008-34019235 GCF_015228065.2 Penaeus monodon
AACAGTGGCGCTCAAGACGTGGAAAGAGGCAGGGAGATTCTCTCTTCTTTCCCTTAGTCATGAACGCCCTGTCAGTTGCAAGTGTAATTATTGTCATCAGTATTTTTTTCTGATGAAATTACATGATAATCTATATTGCATCAGTGTGACACACAATTTTGAAAAACACTTTTTGCTGCATCCAAATAAAATATTCATATATCAATTGGGATATATTTTACAATAAA
>NC_051405.1:34019279-34019382 GCF_015228065.2 Penaeus monodon
TGCGAAGAATCGACTTTAACTAATTTTCCAGTATCGCCTTGGCAATTCTGTGCACCGATGCCCAACCCTGTTCGTGGGAAACATCCGCCACGTGACTGGTGGT
>NC_051405.1:34019406-34019863 GCF_015228065.2 Penaeus monodon
CTGTCTCGTCGAAAATCGCATAAACACAGACGCTCGGAACAAGACAACACACACTCATGACAATCGTACCGAGCGAAACGTATCTTAACGAGGTAATTTTCACATCAAGCGTGAGTATCTAATATTCTAAAAACAATAATGACAATGTCAATAATAACAAACACGTCCACCATAACACTGTCTGCACATACATACATATTTCACTTCTAATATATTGAACTGATTTTCCTCGTCGTGATGTTCAGATTTCGAAAGCTGCCGGAACTGGCATTTGATTTCATTTACTAAATATATTTGTATATATTGATTTTCTCTCTTTCTTGTATATATTTATATGTAATTATTGTTTATATTGACTTCACACGAGGCTTCGAACCACGGCCGTGAAGCGTTTCTGCGGTTATTATCCGTGTCATCAGACGTGTGTTTGTACATACATGCATCTACCCACGTTTTG
>NC_051405.1:34020769-34020840 GCF_015228065.2 Penaeus monodon
AAATACAGGTGCTTTAAAATAGATATTAACATATATATAGATATTTATATAATAATCATATAATAAGGTTA
>NC_051405.1:34022532-34022674 GCF_015228065.2 Penaeus monodon
GCAAGCTGGGGAAAACGGAATTGACAGACAGAATAATAAAAATCCGATAGAAACAGAAACATATATTTTATTTGCGTGCGACTGTGTGAAAAACAAGCGAAGAGACCAAAAAACTAATTAACGGCGCGTGCGTGGAAGCTTC
>NC_051405.1:34022948-34023324 GCF_015228065.2 Penaeus monodon
CGGATTGATAAAATAATCAGCAATCGCTTTTATCTTAAGACATACTGAAGCAATACCCCTTTTGATTTTTTTTATTATCATTCAACTGATACTTATCACTTTTCTTCGAAACATAGTACCCCACAGAATAAAATCACAAATCTCCCTATCGTAGGCCTGTTTGCAAGCGTGACTTTAGAAACTGCAATATCCGTGACGCGGGAAGCAATAGTCACCAACAATTTATAAGGATGAATGGGGCTTGCACGTTCAGAATAGTGCTATGGACTGTAGGTCTACGCTGTCTGGCAAGCTGAAAGAAAAGACTGGAATGGAAGGGAAAATGAGAAAGCAACATAAGTAGAGTTCATGGTAGTAGAGTTCAAGGCATCGTAAG
>NC_051405.1:34023453-34023699 GCF_015228065.2 Penaeus monodon
ACGATATAAGGCAAATCGTTTCATAATCAAGTGGAAAATTCACTTTCATTTTCACGAGTATACATACTTTTCATCGGGCATGGGAAAAAAACCTCGCACTGAGGATATAAGTACAGTTCCCCGGGAAATTTCATTTAGTCACTTGCAAGTTACTTTTTACCTGATTTTCCATGTAAGCAAATGGTGTTTGGTAGATTTGAATACCAAGTGTTTTATATCTATTTTGGATATTACATAGCATTTGGC
>NC_051405.1:34024395-34024536 GCF_015228065.2 Penaeus monodon
TATCTTAATGTGCTCATTTCCCAGTGTATGAAAAGTTATAAAAACCCTTTTTTTGTTCCCCCGGTACATGAGTAGTTTGAAGAGTGAGGAATCATCTAGAAAATAAAAAAAACGAAATCGTACATTTCATACTCTTTATTT
>NC_051405.1:34025028-34025123 GCF_015228065.2 Penaeus monodon
TAATTTGTTCACATAAATTAAATTTTGATACAGGCGTGTTTATACGTAATAGTGCCCTATACGTCATATTTATTGTTTTGATTTTCTATATTTTT
>NC_051405.1:34026181-34026313 GCF_015228065.2 Penaeus monodon
CATAAACGATAATTGTTCGTGATAGACCCTTCCTCAGTATTGGTATTTTTTCTCTGCAATCATTACCGTTTTTTCAATAACAACGATAGTTAAATACTATTTCAAAATAAATCTTTCTCCTACCACTTATCT
>NC_051405.1:34026363-34026430 GCF_015228065.2 Penaeus monodon
TTTTTCGCTGTCAACTACAACCTATGATAATTTAGCGTGAGAAGGGAGTTAAATTTCATGAATATTT
>NC_051405.1:34026544-34026609 GCF_015228065.2 Penaeus monodon
TAACATAGCATATTTAATGTTTTATTGAATCAGTGTTTTATTCATAAGTCATTGTATGAAATCAA
>NC_051405.1:34028007-34028298 GCF_015228065.2 Penaeus monodon
ACAGCTTTTCATGCAGTTGTATCCAAAGTCAAGAATTTTGCTCTGGAAAACACCAAGTGTCAACAACAGGCAGACAGCTTGCCCATGACAGAGCACCCGAGGTTGCATCATTTTTCTTTTCTATGACAAGCAAGTCTCTAACGTCCAAATAATTCGTTATAAAGTTTGAATAAACGTAAATAGATTTAAATCAATTATCTTGTAATAGTTTGGTTATAACGCACAGGCCAAAGATAATAATAACCAAATCGTTTTTACAGACTCGCTGCAAATCCGTCTCTTCCCGTTGGC
>NC_051405.1:34028330-34028394 GCF_015228065.2 Penaeus monodon
GAAAGAATGGCTGGTCGTGGAAAAAGCTCACACAACTAATAATAGTAATTGAAAGGAGTCACTA
>NC_051405.1:34029020-34029130 GCF_015228065.2 Penaeus monodon
AAACGGGACTCACGGTTGCATCGAGTGAGCCCTCTTTCCCGGATGTGGGCCCAAAATAAACCTGCAGGGTTTGAAAGGGAAGAAACCATTTTTTGTCTCTTTTACTGAAA
>NC_051405.1:34031916-34032070 GCF_015228065.2 Penaeus monodon
TATGAAGGCCTTGTTTGTATGTTGGTTTAAGGAATTCCAAGGGTTATGTAGATAAAGTGAGCAATGATGTTATTATGATATCAATGCAAAAAAAAAAAATCGTTCTCTCTTTACACGCCTTTAAAAATGTACATTATATATGTTTATAAGATCA
>NC_051405.1:34032652-34032992 GCF_015228065.2 Penaeus monodon
TACATCGACGAATATTTAAAAAGGGCACGTGCAATTATTCATAAATGAAAACCACACGTCTCTCAATTAAAAGATTTTCCGAAACTATCAACCTTAACCAAAGAACAGTATCAATGAATGCCAGTCAAAATCGTTTGAACTTGGCAGAATTTGAATTCTTGGCACTTTTAGCGTGTTTTTGATGTGATTTGCGTGAATGTGGGAAAGGAAAATATTAGCTACTTTGAATGAGTATATATTTATTGCGAATGGCATTTTTCATAGTAATACAATCAATTATGTAAATCGTCTACCTCTGTCACATAGACTGAAGCTGTCTGATCGTGCTGGTATGTGGGTT
>NC_051405.1:34033642-34033978 GCF_015228065.2 Penaeus monodon
CTATTGAGCCTCGGTTTACGAAAGAAGAAAAGTTTAAGTGAAATTTATATAAAGATAATTAATACAAGGAACCATATACAGTTTTCTTTGTAAGTTCTTAGTAGTAAAATTTATTATATATAAAAAAAAGCAATAGACTCCTGGTCAAAAAACTAAAATCGCCGAAAAGATGGAAAATTAATGTTGAAAGAAAGGTACGGCGTTGATAAGACAAATTACATTTCTTCTGAGATACGGGAGTGGATTTTCCACAAAACACGCAGACGCATTATGGGACTTGGGTTATTTATGATATGAAATACCCTTTGTAGGTCTGTTTTATTGTTTTACCTTAAT
>NC_051405.1:34034320-34034464 GCF_015228065.2 Penaeus monodon
ATGGTAACCCATTGTAGATAATTATGACAATAAAAGAAAATGAAATTGGCATATATACAGAAAGAAAAGAAACCGAGAAGAAAAAAAAAGTTGTTCACAAGCGGAGCTTTTATCTTAAGAATTAAGATAAAGCGGATGAGATGG
>NC_051405.1:34034493-34034707 GCF_015228065.2 Penaeus monodon
AGTGAAGTCGGATGCTGGAAAGAAAGAAGAGCCACTTAATCCTTTAAATATCAGAAAAGGGAAAAGGATTCTAAAGAAGATATTAGAGCTGAAATATTTACAGTGAGTTGAACCGAGGTCGTATGTCAAACACCAGGTGTCAAAACTTATTTTTCCTCTTTTGCCTCCATTTTGTGGCAGAAAGTTGTTGTTTTGTTTATTAATAAGTCGATCC
>NC_051405.1:34034801-34034979 GCF_015228065.2 Penaeus monodon
CAAATATTTATGTCAATGACCTACATTTATATCATGTGTTTGTGAGGAAAGAGGACTATTTAATTCACCACAGAGAGTTAAGAGAGAAACCGTACAATAATTAATTCATTCGTATTTTTATATACCACGGCCGTATACGCTTTTCTGTGTATCTTTTCTTAAGTAATCAAAAAATTTC
>NC_051405.1:34035644-34035824 GCF_015228065.2 Penaeus monodon
GGATTCCAGCATTGGCGAGATCGGTTCAGCGTATTAGCCTTGTCGACTAGTGCCAGTACAGAGACACATGTATTGATGCGTTAACTGTGATGGCTGACTTCAGTGCCATGACAAATGTCGACGTATTGCTTCCTCTATTGCTTTTAATACGCATGCTATTGCGTTTGACTTCCATCGCAA
>NC_051405.1:34036052-34036116 GCF_015228065.2 Penaeus monodon
GGGGGGGGGGGGGGGGGGTTGGTTTTGTTTGGTGTTTGTGGTTTGGGGGGGGGGGGGGGGGGGG
>NC_051405.1:34036169-34036694 GCF_015228065.2 Penaeus monodon
TGAGGAATATTGTAGATAATTAGAAAAAAGAAATAAAAGGAAAAGAAAGAAAGAAAAGGGGGGGAAAAAAAATAATATAAGAATTTTAAAGTGGGTTTTAATAAGAAAGAAGAAAGGAGAAGATAAAAAAAAAAAAAAGAAAGAGGTTTTTTAGTTTTGGAGGGAAAGAAAGAAGAGAAAAAAAGAAAGAGAAAAGAGAAAAGAAGAAAAGAGGTGGGAGATAATAATTATAGGGATTGAAGATGTAGAAAAAGAAAAAGGGTAAAGAAAGGGGGGATGGGAAGAAAGGGGGGAAAAAAGGAATTAAATGCCAATTTTAAAAGAGAAAGAAATGAGTAAGAAAGAAAAAAGAAAAAGGGAAAAAAAAAGTAAAGGGGAAAAGGGGGAAAGTGTAGGGGGAGGAAAGAGAGAAAAAGAAAAGGTAAATAATGATAGATGTATTTAATAAAGGAAAGAGAGGGAAATTCCAAAAAAAAAGAAAAAAAAGGGGGGGGGGGCCCCCCCGGGGGGGTTTTCCTGGAGATG
>NC_051405.1:34036754-34037083 GCF_015228065.2 Penaeus monodon
GAAGGGGAAAAAGAATATAAATAATAAATTTAAAATTATATAAGATAATGTAAATGGGAAAAAGAATAGAGACATAAATGTATTAATAAATGGAAAGGGTGTGGGGGTTGGGTGTTGTGGGGGGTAAATTTATATAAAGAAAGATTTAATAAAAAATATATATATTTAAAAATTAAATAAATTAGATATTGATATTAAATAATTATGATAAAATAATTAATTTAAAATAATAGATAATAATTAGTAAGATATGAAATATAATAGATATATTAAAAAAAATAATACGATTATAAAGAAATAAATTAAATAAAATAAAATGAGATTGGGGT
>NC_051405.1:34037130-34037512 GCF_015228065.2 Penaeus monodon
GGTTTGTTTTATCTATTTTTTTAAATATCAAAAGAAAAAGGTATAAAAAACTAAAGATATAGAAGTAGAAACATAAAGAGAAGAAAGGGATTGGAAGAGAGGTTAGCGAAGCTTGGAGAGGAGAAAGAAAGAGAGAACGTGAGGACCAGGCCCGACAAGCGAGAATTGCTTTCTGTGTAAAAGGTAATCCTGACCACAAATTTTCCCGTTGAAAGTTTAAACCTGAGGGGGGGGGTGGATATCCTTTTTCTTCTTCCTTCTTTTTTTCTTTCGGTTTTTGGGGAAAACAAAAAATTAATAATAATTTTATATTTTAAAAACCCAAATTTTCATTTGAAAAAATTTTAAAGTGATTGTTGGGGGGGTGGTTGTGGGGGGGGTG
>NC_051405.1:34038326-34038517 GCF_015228065.2 Penaeus monodon
GGTAGGAAAAAAATGCAAAAAAAATCAGGGGGTCTTAACGAAAACAAGCCACCAGTAAAAAGTGTAAAGACCAGAGAGGGGGGGGGGGGAATGAACACTATTTGGCAAGAGGATGAATCGCAATCGTCTTATATTGTATTTGCAATGTCTTATCAATACCATTACGAGTCAACACAGGGCGATCGCCTGTA
>NC_051405.1:34038744-34039354 GCF_015228065.2 Penaeus monodon
ATTTTGCCACTATGTATTTTTTTTATCATGATCATATTATTTTTCTTTTTTCAGTCGTCACTTACATGGTACTTACATGATCCACTACACAAAACAACACCAGTAAATAATTTTACATTATACATATTTTTTCAAAAGCATAATCAGTATCTGAAACAATATCAACTAAACAAATTTAATGGATACATAATACAAAAGTTTGTGATTGACAAATCTTTCTGCCACTAAACGTAATACTGAAATAGTGAATGAAAGGAGCTCTGTATTCACACCATAACATCAGAAATACATCCCTGTGAGAGAATCAAAATGCAAATCCAGATGCAACACAGAAGCAATTTAGGGTTCATGTAGACTGTTAACACTCAATATATCTTGAATAAATTCGTTTTCATTACAGGGCAAAAGCGGGAATGTGGTGGCTTTGAAAGCATGAATGTTTTAGCTTCAGAAATGTTGATAATAAAGTTGCGTGTCTTTCCATCATTAGATTATATTGGATTTATATTAGATAATGAATAGTGAATTCCCTGAGTTGTATTATATTCTATTGATTCAAGGATAAAGACACAAAGTGGAAGTGCATGTCATTCATTTAAAAGATGTATTT
>NC_051405.1:34039566-34039970 GCF_015228065.2 Penaeus monodon
TAATAGACATATGTATGTATGTCACTGCGCATTTGAACTGTTGTATATGGGATAAATATAAAAAAAAATATATCACAAACTGGACAAAGTTCATGCTGACGTTGCTGTAGGCACTCCGCTCCAAGCAAATTGAAAAAGGAATTATTCCAAAACATTATTGAGAAAATCGGAATGCCATGATTAAAATTTCTTTTACAATGAACAGTTGTCTAAAATGACAACAATCCTGAAAACCCAACTGCATACTGATAACTGGCGCGTACATAATTACTTGGGAATGAGTTATTATACACTGAAAGAGACACAGGACATGAAACAGTTTGCGAAATCAGCCGTAATTCTTCATTCTAAATTGTAATGCTCTGCAAATGCATGTCAAAGTGACATTACCATGCAGGTTTTAA
>NC_051405.1:34041208-34041781 GCF_015228065.2 Penaeus monodon
GATGTGGAACATACAGAAATCTCTGTACTCTTACTGATGTTACGTACAACAAGTGATCTCAGATGCAGGTTAGTGTGATCATTTTTAACGCTGTAGCGATACAGATATAATGTGTATAAAATCCCGTATGCGCATAAGTAGTGTAACAGTATAATTCATTTTATACATTCTGATATAAAATGCTCATGATACAAATTAGCCATAAAACGTCTCGCTTTCTATTGTGCGTCAAAAAGATTTATATTATATTTACTTTTGCTCATAGGATACTGTCGGTGTTATTTCCCTTGATATTTGCCGCAAATATTAGTGACTTTCACAGGCAATTCACTCGATCCTAATATGATAAATTATTTCGTTAAAGTTTGTTCCATTAATTTTACTCGATCGTCATTGTCCTCAACAGTTCAGGACACAATATTCCGAATAATTCCCACACTGTTAATTGTCATTTCTTTGCATTGTTGCTTCACGCTTTAACTCTCATGGTGATAATAGTGATTTTTTTTTTAACATTATTGTTAAGAAGTCAATGTTAGAATCGATTGGGCATCAATTAAACAAATCACAAAA
>NC_051405.1:34041817-34042608 GCF_015228065.2 Penaeus monodon
CTGTCCGGCCAATCTGGTCAAGATGTTAGTATCGCACCTTATTAGTCAAATGAGTAGAGAATGTCAACGATTTAACAATATCTATAAATGGTTGATGATGAAACCTTTGAACACACTCCGGAACAGCGAGGAAGCCTTTGTTTGGTACACGGTACACAGAACATTCTAATTAATAGGAGACAGCGTACACTTGGATCAAACAGACCGTGGTTGTTTAACAGCAAGCTTGCGAAACATTAGTAGGAAAATTAAGCATCTCACATTCGGCTACAGATCATGGTTCAATTATTTCTAGTTACTGTATCTGAATTCTCAGTTTCACTGCATAAAGAGTCCTCAGCAGAATCTCGTTATGGTTTTCACAGCCACATCTGCTGAGAAGCAAAGTTATCACAGCTCTGTTTATGATACCATTAAAATACCTTGATGAAAGTTGTACGAGGATCAAGTATAAGCTATAAGAAACATTTGTCCTGTGCCGGCTTTCGCATTAAATGAAATGGAAGACAGTCCTCAAGAAATCTCTAAGGTCCGCTGTACGTGTAATGTGTTAGTGGCTTGACTGAATGCAAATCGGGTATAAGCCAGAACGAATCTTTAAGCTAGAGGATGGGTAGTTTCAGATTATATGTATTACCTTTATGTGCCGATGTTGTTACTTCAACACGAATCAAGTATATATTTCTGAATTGTTTCACTCCTTAAGATTTTCTTTTTTTTATGTAGTTCATACTAACATCGTATCATCTTCTGGAAATAAAATAACAAGCTCATAGTTAATTCTGTCAATC
>NC_051405.1:34042808-34043402 GCF_015228065.2 Penaeus monodon
TTCATACTTCCTTTACTACCTCATTCACTACCTCCCGTTGTATATCTGTCTCTTTTCTCTCTGGCTATCTCTGCAAATCGATGGAGGACGGGCATTGATAATATTTAGCAAAAAATCAGGTTTTCTTCATTATCTAACTTAAAAACTGCTTTAGATTCATCGATGAACTGTGAAAAGTTGGGAATCATTCGAGAATACATTGAGAAATGCACAATGGTTCCTCTTTCTGACATAACAGCCCTTTCGAACAAAGCGCTGGGGGTATTGTGTCTAACGCATGTCATTAGGATGCTAGCATCACGGCACAATTACGAAACAGTAGACTCATTAGGTTTAATGGCAGTCACCGATTTATCGTACTATGAAATGTGTTAAGCTGGTTCTTCCTGTTTTCTGTTTGGATTCAACGCATTTTAGGCAACTATTTCATAGTTTCTTAACTTTTTTTCGTTATGTGGTCTTAAAAAATTAACACGTCCTTAATTATCTCTAAGATTTCCCACCGAAGTGATTAATTGATTAGCTAAGGAATTTAAAAACTATAAATATTGCTAATTATGCATATAAACACGTATGGATGGTATGCTTGGTGAT
>NC_051405.1:34043630-34043812 GCF_015228065.2 Penaeus monodon
TTGAATATATATTTGGGCAATAACGAAGATAAAAACGATGGCAATAATGGCGATGGCACTGTACAGAAAAGAACAAATACTTGAAGAAAAGGCTACAATTTTTCAAAAAACATATGTGATAAAACGAATATCAGCGTCTTAGAAAATCGATACTGTATTAACAAAAGTCTTAAAAAGAATAG
>NC_051405.1:34043910-34044210 GCF_015228065.2 Penaeus monodon
CTCCCCAAAAGGACACAAGTACACACAGTCTTTGCACACTTATACACACTCTAACGCAAAGAAAATTTGTCTCATAACTCCAATAATTTTATATGTGTCCCTCCACTGGCTTAGCTTAAGTAATCTTTGAAATGTTTAATAGTTAATGCAAATTATTATGCAGTGATAGTGAATATAAAAATTTTGATAAATGGAAAATACAGATAAAGCTTTAGGCTTGCAAAATTACTTGGAAAATCTGATCACAATGAATGTAAAAAAAATAAATACATAAACATTACATGGCACGTTGCTGATATG
>NC_051405.1:34044309-34044933 GCF_015228065.2 Penaeus monodon
GAGCAATGTAATATGTTAAGGTGAAACAAATGAAATCAAGAAAGCGATAATTTAAAATGTTATTCGTTTCATTATGATGAAGATAAAGCACAAGCAAGTTTAGAACCATGAGGAATGCCTCTCCATGGCGATATTACAACGGCATTACGACAGGCTGTAAATAATTTCTGCTCCCTTACAGTAATTTCGAAAAGCCATCGTTTACTATTTTAGGATATTTCATTAACAGGAATGACAGTCCATGTGTAAACCGGCAATGCAATAAATCCTAAATCAAAGGACGGTTAGTCAGAAATTCGAGACTTTTCGATCATGACATTTATCTTTCTTACTGAATTTTCATTTGATAAGAATTAAATGTTAAATATTATGATGCTGCTGTAGTTTAATCGCTTCCATTTAAGAACAGAAAAAAAATAATCAGCTGAAACTAAACGAAGAAGAATGGTGTCCCATTGATTACCTGACTTTCAATTTCCGTGGAATTCTTTTGAGTCAAATATCACTGGAAAATTCTCTTTGAGTTTTTCCCGTGATCGGATCTTGACTTTATTCAAATTCAGAATATAACACATTCTTTGTTTTTGTTTTTGTTTTACATTTCCGGGAAATATCTTGTTTTAG
>NC_051405.1:34047267-34047760 GCF_015228065.2 Penaeus monodon
AAGGTTACTCTGCAAATAATAATCAATAAATAAATTTTTTTGTGACTAATCAAACTGTGTTCCAGTAATCCAACCCTTTAAAGGATTTTCTATAAAATGAAACAAGGGAATATTTTCACAAAGAAAAAAAACATGTAGTATTAATTAATAAGATTTAATTTTATTATAATTTTTGTTATTTTCATTTTTTAATCTTTTTAAATTTTTTATTCTTCTTTTTTTTTTTTGCTTGTGTGTTTCAAAACGAACATAGTAAAAAGTGTAAACTTTGTTGATTTATTTTTAAATTTAGCCAATTTAAAAAACTGTTTAAAATTTAAATCATTCTCCTTGTTCTATTTCTAAAATATCTATTATTTTATGGCTTCAAAATATAAAAGAATAAACTTATTAGATAATAATTCGGTAATCCCGTTTACATTTATTTTTTTCCCGTAGCTGTAAATCTATCATCTGTATTAGGAAAATGGCATATTAAGCCGCGAACCTGAAG
>NC_051405.1:34047899-34047965 GCF_015228065.2 Penaeus monodon
GTTATAGAAACAAATTTCCAGTTCGATAAGTAAACTTATCTCAAAATTGGCCTTTTTTGGACATAG
>NC_051405.1:34048760-34049073 GCF_015228065.2 Penaeus monodon
TGCAAAGGAAACGTAGAGAGAGAGATTGCGCTAAACGTACTTTATAAGAATTTTGATACCTATTCCAATATCCTCATTATAAACGTTTTCTACCAGACTTTGCCAGTATGTGTTCGCAAGAACTTTCGTCCACATTGATTAAAAAAAAAACACTAAACTTGTATGTGACACTTCAGTACTAAATAAAGGCAAAGGGGAATGGAAAATAACCTTTTAGTCTCAGCCTTTAAACTTTCTGTATTAATGAAATAACTGATGCTGGACATGTGTACATTAATTTATATCTTGCTTATGTGCAAATTAAGTGCTTGCC
>NC_051405.1:34049096-34049463 GCF_015228065.2 Penaeus monodon
AATCTTCGGACTTTCTGAAACCAGGAACGTCTGAGTTTAGAAGTGTTTTTGTTAAGTCTCTATTTTATCCTTGACGGAACTACCTGGAAATAGTTTATATTCAGGGGAATTTAGCTTTGATGTTGCATTTTCGAAACTATTCTGTTCTTCTTTAAACTGAGACCTTAATCACTTACCCGATTATTTTCTTACATTTCTTTATTTTACAGTTTATTGTTCCTTTTTTTACGTTTTTCTCCCTTTGAACTTGTGCCGGTTATTCTTGATTTCTCCTTTTATCATCTTTGTTGAACGTTTTGGTCGTGCTTCTTCGCTCTCGTTTATCTCTGCTTCTTTTCATTTTCTTTGTTTCTGTAACTATTCCTCC
>NC_051405.1:34049538-34049624 GCF_015228065.2 Penaeus monodon
ATTTCGCGCAGTCATCACGTAGAAAGAATTCCACAATAGCTCTTGAAATGCGCCATAGACTTAAAAAGAGACTGGAGTTGGGATTC
>NC_051405.1:34049896-34051372 GCF_015228065.2 Penaeus monodon
CGCAGCGAGATCCTTGAATAAGATGTAATCATCACCACCATAAGTCATAGGCTGGCTTGCACCCGTAACTTCGGAGATCTCAAGGACACTCGATTGTTGGCGATTAGTCAATAAGGATATGCCTCTAGTCATTGCTCCACGAACGGAAAATGTGTTGTAGCTTCAGGGGGGTCAGGTCCTTCAGGGTGGTATAAAGCCATTGTCGTCCACACTCCTCGTGAGCGTTTCCAGGCCAGGTCTCACAAGCATACATCAGTACTGGTCTCACAGAGGCCAGGTATACATTCAGTTTGGTGGATAATGTTACACCGTACAAAACAGATAAAGGGGTGTGTTATAAAACAGGGTAACTGTACTAAAATGGGTGGTATTAGAGAAACTACCATTTGATAAATTGAATTTCTGAACTTCATGGATGTGAAAGATATCCTTCAATACTGAGGGTCCGATGTAGGCCAACAAGCTTATCGAAAGAGGTGAGGAGATTTACGGTTGTCACATGGATCACCGTATTTTTAAGTCTTTCTTCTTTTTCGTTTTTTCTTTTTTTTCTCTTCTCCGTATCTTTCTTTTTATCAAATCGTGCTGTGTGCGTTTTATGGTGAGTATTAGGTGTATCAATAATTCCTGAAAAAAAGGTTATATTAATTCACCCTAACCTTCTTTGTTATTCTAACCGTTTATACTAATTCTTTTACTTAAAAGAGGCTGATAAAAATCCAAGCATTGACCATGGTATAGTAGATGAGTAGTACTGAGCATTATACACCATTTCACTTGTTTTGCTGAGCTTTATAGCATCTAAAACATCAATTCTATGTCATGGTACACAGTGGCACAGGAACCGAAGCCAAACATCCATCTGCAGTTATTACCTATCAATCATCAATCACTTTTACCACAAGCCCTCTCAGCTGAATAGACTTTCCTTCGGTCTAACAAAATATGGACATTCAGGTTCAGTGATACAAGTCTATTCTTGATATTTTCCATTATTCGAAAATAGAAATGTATAATTCTGTATAATTTGGGAATGTGTATCTTTAAGCCATTAATCTCAAGAGCCGGCGTATCTGGGCGTGTGAATGACCTGATGATGAATGGATTCCATGAATAATGGTAACGTTTTTGAAGTCCTTTTGATAGCCACACTATACAGACATACAATAGGATGAAAAATATGTTTTAGGGTTTCGCGTCGTGAACCATAAACAGTTGATTAAAAATAAAATAATGGCAATTTTATTTAACATTTCTCCTTTCAATATATTTTTTTCCCTCTAACTATAACATATATCACTCTTCTGCTTTCATTTCTATCCTGCTATATATTTTCATTGATATTTCTTTCCGTCATTATTTGGCTACTGATCAGCACTCCACAAGTTTCATGATAATTGATGCCTATTTCCAAATGCATTTTTCATGATAAATTCACTTTTGACAAGTTAATGTTATTTTTCCGCAGACCTTCCA
>NC_051405.1:34051825-34052130 GCF_015228065.2 Penaeus monodon
GAAGTTTAAGATACAAGTAGATACAACATGAAAAACAATACCATCATTTAAAAAAATGGAGAAAGAAAGCAATAACAAGTTAGCAACAACAAAACAACTAAATCAAAAAGGTAATGACCATAAACAAGGGAGAGCATAAGCAGCTTTGGCAGTTGCAAAAGAGTTCAATATTAATGTGAACTGCTTTGCATACGCGGATAAATTTGAGAAAAGACTCATTTGCTGGAAGTATTATCAACGTTACCTTTATTTATTATTTTAGTGCTTATTATGAATAGATGGATAGATACAATTGCACATGTACG
>NC_051405.1:34052236-34052674 GCF_015228065.2 Penaeus monodon
ACATGCGTAAAGACTTTGCAACAACAAAGAAAAAATGTTTACCATACTAAAAGAAAGACATGGAATTCCCCTGCCTTTCCAGGGGTTTTGTGTCGTCACGCACTATATACACGCCATCGACGACTTAAACTGCCATCGACCCTCCTCAGCGCCGGCGTGGACGCTAAGATAAGAGTGCCATTTCATTTACCAGAACCGCTTAGAGTGTGTCGTGTCCAGAATACAAGAAACGGGAAATGGCTGCCTGTAATATAATAATTCTGTTTGTGGATATTTTAGTTTCCTAACACTTTGATTCTTCGTCGTTTTCACGGTGGGTTTAAACAAAATATCTTTGTTGGTTGGTTAATTCTCATGATGATTATGATCATGTAAAGGTAAATACGTAAGGCATAAGGGAAGAAGGAGCAAGTAGATTGCGAAAAATATATTCAATAA
>NC_051405.1:34052722-34053006 GCF_015228065.2 Penaeus monodon
AAAACATAGTGTGCTATGCAGTAACATTAACTAAGAGAAATTCCTAGAGAGATTACTACAATTAGATGGACAAGTAAATGAACAGAAGTAACGATATATTACAAACTAGAGAGAGATGCACATCTAACATGCATTTGGCCATGCAGGAGAAACTGCTTGGATGTCAACCGCAAAAAATTTAATTTATTTAGAGGTCAACTCCTCAATTTTTAGGTTTATATTTGACACGTCACAGATCTCATTCGGGAGATGTATGTCAGTCTGTGTGAGCTAATGACTTAATT
>NC_051405.1:34053277-34053628 GCF_015228065.2 Penaeus monodon
TGTACTGGCAAGGTCCTCGGACGTGCGGAGCTAGGCGAGAGAGTAGTAAAACAAAGGGAAACTATGGCTTCAGACCTATTAGTTTCATCACAGGACAAATCAGCAGTAATAGGTATGATTATTATTTTTATGTCTATATTCCTCTATGATTAAAGACATGGCACAGACATACATTGCAAATGCAAATATGTCAGCAAGGTTCGACTTGAATAGTCAGACAAATTCAATCCAAATACTAACTTGATATACCATTGACATCACAGGCAGCAAGTGATTGACATTTTAAGCTCTAGAAGTTAATGAACCTATTAGTGTTCTTGACATTCTGATTAGATCTTTCTTAGTGTATGG
>NC_051405.1:34054513-34054851 GCF_015228065.2 Penaeus monodon
GATTTTACATGCTATCATTCTCATTCACACTGAACTGAAACAGTATTCTCTTTTTAAATAATAATGCTCGAAAGGGAAAAGTAGCAAGAGTAAAGGGCTTTCGTACTAATAATGGCCATAAAAAGTAACGATGACACATAAGTGAATGACTGAATACACACTTTTTAAGCAGTAAATAATTAAAATTGATTGCACACACTGAGTAGCCTGCAGGTTATATCTTATGTTGGTGCGTTTTAAAAGCAATATACTGCGAGTATGCTAAGTGAATTAATTAATAAAAAAAAGATAAAAAGAAATAGCCAGAATTAACTTTTGAAATACATGTTACCTATGTT
>NC_051405.1:34054872-34055191 GCF_015228065.2 Penaeus monodon
GTTGAGGGATGTAATTTGTTTAACATAAAGTGGGATTATTTCACCAGCTATTTGTGTTGAAAAGCTTCTGTTTGATCAATGATAGAAACAGTAAAGTAAAAAACTGCGGTAAAAGTAGGCTTTGAAGCTTATTGCAATTCCTCCTTATTAATTATTTGTTAACTCATTGCCCTCTCGACTGATATCCTGAACGGGACGAAATGAGAAAATGGAGAGGATGAATGTTTAATGCAGACTGAAAGCATTGACTAACAATAAACAAATATGATTCTCCAAACAATATACGACAGATAGCTATTTCTAATTATTAATCATTTTA
>NC_051405.1:34056127-34056221 GCF_015228065.2 Penaeus monodon
CGACCCAAGAAAATCAAGAAATTAATCTAAACCCAGCAATGTTGAACTCATATTTACAGTAAGTAAATATGAAATTAAAATGTCTATCAACAGC
>NC_051405.1:34056444-34056770 GCF_015228065.2 Penaeus monodon
GATACCACCACGTTTATCCCGTGTTCCAACGACGTCAAATTACATTAACTCCTTCCATTTACGGACCTCAATGCTTCGGATATTCTTTTCCTCCGCCAGGCTTCCACTCGCGCCTTCCCAATAACGTCTTTTTTTTTTTTATGGTTTCTAAATAACTAGACAGGTCTGCGTGGCATTCGGGCCGTCGAAGTTTGTCTTCAAGGAGCCCAAAAATACCTAAATCCTGTACATCAGAGGAAACGAGAGTGGTGGCCCCGCTTTGGGAAAATAGAGAGATACGGGTGATGATGATGTGAGGGTTGGGACACGTCTGCGCAATGTGTGTG
>NC_051405.1:34056923-34057129 GCF_015228065.2 Penaeus monodon
CAATAACATATTTCGATTTTCCCATGCGGAAGCAACTGTTGTCAATTATGTATGAAACGGTCTCTCCGTTTATATATATGCATGAAACAAATTTATTTTCCTTTATTCTTGTCCTAGCTTCCTCCTTTTCTGTCCCTGCATGTCCCTTCTAATTCCTGTTATCATCACTTCCTATTCAAAATGTCGTTATTTTCCCTTGTCCGACA
>NC_051405.1:34057430-34057554 GCF_015228065.2 Penaeus monodon
ACTCCTTCCTCCCCCCCCCCCAAACCTTCATTGACCATGACTAGCACCAGTGTGCTTGCAATGCGTCGGGGAATCATAAAAGAACTGCTGCCTCTGAACTCCATTCCCTGCCTGTTCTAAATGT
>NC_051405.1:34057640-34057841 GCF_015228065.2 Penaeus monodon
GCATGCCAGACAATAAATTTGGGAAATTTCTTGAAAACGAACACTGGAAAGAATAATGTGAACATAACAAAACGGATTTCGTTTATTCGAAAGAAAAAAAAAATGGAAACATGGGACACACACACACCAAAAAAAATCTAAATCCCCAAATTTATCATGTCTTTTGTTAAAAGAAAATCATTTATTTTTTTGATTAGACAG
>NC_051405.1:34058734-34058818 GCF_015228065.2 Penaeus monodon
GAGGTCGCAAGCGACAATAAAATGCCTCAAAAACTCGGCTTGGATATATACATGATATATACATGTTACCATTATCAGAAGTTG
>NC_051405.1:34058852-34059000 GCF_015228065.2 Penaeus monodon
TTTTAAACTCGATGTGTGTTCGTGTGTGAATTTACCCCCTCTTTCCATTTTGCTCTTTCCATCCGCCCTTTCTTGTCTCTGTCGCTCTCCTTACAGAGAAAAAGGGAAAAAGACACTGAAAAAGGCCGAAGGATAAACCTTGGGCCAT
>NC_051405.1:34059178-34059275 GCF_015228065.2 Penaeus monodon
GGGTTTTTTTTTGGGTTTTTTTGGGAAAAAACCCCTTTTTTCCCCCCAAAAAAAAAAAAAAGGGCCCCCCTTAAAAAAAACCCCCGGGTTTGGGTTT
>NC_051405.1:34059344-34059448 GCF_015228065.2 Penaeus monodon
GGGGGGTTTTTTAAAAAAATTTTAAAAAGGGGCCCCCCCTTTTTTAAAAAAGGAAAAAGGGGGTTTTTTCCCCCCCTTTTTTTAAGGGGAATTAAATTAAAACC
>NC_051405.1:34059471-34059548 GCF_015228065.2 Penaeus monodon
AAAATTTAACCCCCAAAATTTAAATTAAAAGGAAAAAAAAAAGGGGGGGAAAAAAAATTTTTTTTTTTAAAAAACCC
>NC_051405.1:34059584-34059702 GCF_015228065.2 Penaeus monodon
AAAAAAAAAGGGGGGGGAAAAAAAAAAATTTTTTTTAAAAAATTTTAAAAAAATTTTTAAAAATTTAATTTTTTTAAAAATTTTAAAAAAAAAAAACCCCCCCAATTTTTTTCCCCCC
>NC_051405.1:34059822-34059939 GCF_015228065.2 Penaeus monodon
CCCCCCCCCCCAAAAAAAAAAAAAAAATTAACTTTTTTTTAAAAAAAAAAAATTTTTTCTTTAAAATTTTTTTTTTTGGGGGGGAAAATTGCCCTTGGAAAAAAAGGGAAAAAAAAA
>NC_051405.1:34060194-34060877 GCF_015228065.2 Penaeus monodon
GGGGGGGTTTTTTTTTTTTTTGGGGGGGTTTTTTGTGGGGGGGTTTTTTTTTTTTTTTGGGGGTTTTTTTTTTTTAAAAATTTTTTTTTTTTTTTTTTTTATTATATTATATAATATATAATTTAAATATATTTTTTAATATATATAAAAAAAATTTTTTATAAAATTATTTTTTTTTTTTAAAATTAAAATTTTTTTTTTTAATTTTTTTTTAAGGTTTTTTTTAAAAAAAATTTTTAAAAAATAAATTTTTTTTTTAAATTTTAAAAATTTCCCCCCCTTTTTAAGGGAAAGGGGTTTTAAAAAAAAAGGGAAATTTTTGGGTTTTTAAAAATAATTTTTTTTAAAAAAAATTTTTTAAAAAATTTAAAAAAAAATTAAAAAAAAAAAAAAAAAAAAAATTTTTTTTTTTTTTTAAAAAAAAAAAATTTATTTTAAAATAAAAAAAAAAATTTTTTTTTAAAAAAAAAAAAAAAAAAAAAAATTTTTAAAAAGAAAAAAAAAAAAAAAAAAAACCCAAAAAAAAAAAAATTTTTAAAAAAAAATTTTTTTTTAAAAAATTTTTTAAAATTTTTTTTAAAAAATTTTTTTAAAAGGGGGGAAAAGGGAAACGGGGGGGAAAAAAAAAAAATTAAAAATTTAAAAATTTTTGGGGTTTTTTTTTTTTTTGGGGAAAAAATTTC
>NC_051405.1:34061038-34061104 GCF_015228065.2 Penaeus monodon
GGGGTGTGTGGGGGTTGTGTGGGGGGGGGGTTTTTTGTGGGGGGGGGGTTTTGGGGGTTTTTGGGG
>NC_051405.1:34061162-34061253 GCF_015228065.2 Penaeus monodon
GGGGGGAAATTTAAAATTTATTTAATAAAAATTTTAAAAATTTTAATAAAAAAAAATTTTTTAAAAAAAAAAATTTTTTTTATAAAACCCC
>NC_051405.1:34061384-34061461 GCF_015228065.2 Penaeus monodon
GGGGGGGTGTGTTTTGTTTTTTTTTGGGGGGGGGGGGGTTTTTAAATTTTTTAAAAAAAAAAAATTTTTTTTATTAT
>NC_051405.1:34061481-34061798 GCF_015228065.2 Penaeus monodon
GGAGAACAAACGGACAGCTAGAGGTTTTATTAACCTTTTAAGGGTACTCACAAAAACATCAGTATTAAAAATTTTCCCTCTTTTAAACTTATTCATCTTCCATTTCCCCTTTTAAATTTTTTTAAAAAGACAAAATTCTTTTGTTAATCGAAAAAAAACTGGGTAACCTAGGCATCATACCACGTACCTGGGGAAAACGAAAAAAACTCGGGTTTTTAGTTGGGGTATATTGACAAAAAAAGCTTTTTTGAGCCCGAACGCAACTTAAAAGGGGAAAGGACGTGATTTTTTTTAAAGATTGTTAACCCCAAATTCCC
>NC_051405.1:34061925-34062089 GCF_015228065.2 Penaeus monodon
GACCCTTTCATACCCCCTTTTTTCCATCCCCAAACCCAAAGTTTTTTTTTTTTTCGGGAAAGAGAAAAAAAAATAAAATTCAAAACTTTTTCACAGATTTCCTTGTGTTTAAACTTTCCTTTGAATGGTTTTAAACTTTTTTTTTTTCCCGTACAATGGTGCTA
>NC_051405.1:34062107-34062473 GCF_015228065.2 Penaeus monodon
GGTGGAGGCACACACACTCTTGGGTGACTTACACCCCCCGCCAACACGCCTTTAAATCAACAAAAATACAACATATTACGTTAAAAATGGTACGCACGCACGCACATAAACAGACACAAAAATGCTAAATTCACCTGGAATTTCAGAAAAATTACAGATATTTTATTAATTTTTTTACCGAAAAATTCTTGTTGAGTGAAAGTGCACACTTTGATTTTCCCCCCCCAAAAGGAAAATGGCCAAAAAAAGATAATACTAAAAGCCCCCACCCATACCCAAAAAATCGTTTTATAATATATAATATATATTAATATATTATTTTATATCTATTAATTTTAACTATATATATTTTTATAATTTATTTTA
>NC_051405.1:34062539-34063540 GCF_015228065.2 Penaeus monodon
TAAAATTTTAAAATATTATAACTAATATTATATAAAATATATTAGTTTTTATTAAAAATAAAAATTATATAAAATTATACACACATAGCTATATATCTATATATATGTATTGTAATTTTAAATAGTTTATTTTATTATATTTTAAAAAATGAAAAATATATATATTATATAAAATATTAAAATTATAATAAAATATATATTAAAATAATATATATTATATTAATAATAAAATTATATATTTATATAAAATATGAAAAAAAGGGGTAGAATTGATTAGATTTCAGGATCACTCCCGGCAGGGAAACCCGGGGGACCCGCCACACGACCCAAATAAAAGGTCCCGGGCTAAAGGGGCTTTTAAATCATGTTTAAACTAGGGGTTTAAAATAGGGTTTCCCTTTGACCGGGAAAAACTACTGTAAAAACCCCGAGGGCCTTTGGGCCGGAGGGGTTTTCACTCCCCCACACACACACACAAAACCCCCCGCGGCGTGCAAAAAATATATATAAAAATTTTAAACATAATATGTTTTAACATAATATATGTATTAATGTTTTATATAATTTCACACACAAAAGATTTATATTTCTAGTATATTGCTGTATGTATGGTATATAACACAACCCCCCCCCCCTTATTTAATAATTATAGATATTTAAAATATATTTTTTATAATTTAATATATATTTTATAAAATAAATAAAATATAAAAGGGATGTACCTTTTTAATGCTTTTTATTTTAAGGTTTCGCCAGGTAAAAGGGCGATGGGAAACTTGAAAAACCGCTTCTTTTTACATAACCGCAGAATAAGTAAAGGGGCGTATATAAAAAGGGCCCCGGCAGGCAAAAAATACTAGATTTGGGAAAAGTATTTGAGGCAAAAAATCCGCCCCCTGAAATTATTTTTAGTGTACCCCTAAAAGATGTAAGTGGTATTTAATTTTACGATAAAGTGCAGAAAACCCCGGTTTAAAAAGTGATGGCATGACAATAGCAGT
>NC_051405.1:34063578-34063646 GCF_015228065.2 Penaeus monodon
TTTTAATATATTAATATATTTTTTATATAATTTTGTAAAATTAATTATATAATATATTTTTATATAAA
>NC_051405.1:34064188-34064475 GCF_015228065.2 Penaeus monodon
CAAAAAACAAATTTTACGTATATTTTATAATATATAATAATATTATATATATATTTTTAAAATAATATATTATATATATTTTTATAAAAAATAAAATTTATATATAACTATACATTTTAAAATAAATAAAAATATTAATTAATTAAAAACCCTATTATAAATAATATATTTTAAAAAATATAAAATAAAAATTAAAAATATATTATATTAATATATATTTTAAATTGGTTTTTGTGGTGTTTTGTGTGGGGTTGTCTGTGTGTATTGTGTGTGTTTGTTTGTTTTGG
>NC_051405.1:34064608-34064816 GCF_015228065.2 Penaeus monodon
AAGTTGGGAAAAAAGGGGTGGTGCTGGGGTTGTTTTTGATATTTAGTTGATTTGTTGGTTTTGGGGGGGGGGCGGGGGTGGGGTTTTAAAATTTGGGGAATTTAATTTTAAATTAAGTTAAATATATTAAAATTATTATTATATGGAAGTTAAGCTCCCAAGGGGGCCCCGAAAAAAGGGGAGGAACACCCACACCGGGACACCAAAA
>NC_051405.1:34064849-34065120 GCF_015228065.2 Penaeus monodon
TATTATTATTTTAATAAATAAACAAAAATAAAATCTTAATTTTTATAAAAAAGAAGGGGTTTTTTATTATAGGGGTTTAAATAGAAAAAAAAACATTTATAAATATAAAATTTCTATAAAATTTTTTATTTAAAAAAAACAAAAGAATAAAAAAATTAAAAATACCAAAAAAAACTAAATTAAAAAAAAATTATAAATTTATTTTGGGTGCGGTTTGTGCCTAAAGGAAAACCCTTTTCGATTTCGGTAAAGAATTAATTATAAAAACCCC
>NC_051405.1:34065160-34065259 GCF_015228065.2 Penaeus monodon
GGGTTAAGGGGAAAATGGATTGGGTTGGTTTCCCCAAAAATAAAAATTTTTTTGTGGGGTGAAAGGGGGGGGAGATGGGTTTAGGGGCCCCAAAAAAAA
>NC_051405.1:34065776-34066478 GCF_015228065.2 Penaeus monodon
CAAACAACATTACTGTTAAGAATATTTTTGGGCACAAAAAAACCCTTTGCAACGAATTTGTATATCTAGAAACGATATCGTTGCTTCACCCGCAAAAAACCCAAAAAAAGAAGGTAAAAACTTGAGTTTCAAACCCTAAAAAATAAATTCGTTTCACTACGGAACAGAATGAATTTTTAAAAACAAAAAGTACCCTTTCCTTTTTAAACTCAAAAAAAATTCCTTTTTATCCCGCAGCCCAGGGTACGAAAAAAATATAGGACGCTTTGTCATTATTTTTTTCCCCCTTTTGATTTTTTAAAAGGTTAAAGATCTGACCCGGGTTTTTATTTAAAGGGCTGTAAAACCCTAAAAACCAAAATTTAAAAAAAAAATCTCTCCCCATTTTTAAAAAGGGATCTGTACCGTTTTTCCCACCTACGGCGCCATGGGGAGATCCTTTCAGAAATTTGAAGTCGGTTTCCGTAAGAACGGGACCCCCAGGGGACCTGAGGGGGGAAACTATGGCTTTTTTAAAAGGGAAAAAGAAGGGGAAACAGGCCTGACCCCCCCGGGGAGTTTGGAGCGAAGAAGTTTTGGGGATTTCTGTAAAACCCCCCCCCCCCCAAAATAAACCCGACAGGTTTTGTGTGCGAGGGGTGAAAAGCATTTTTTTATCTATTTAATTATAATCGATGAAAAAAATATACACAAAAAAAACGG
>NC_051405.1:34066497-34067770 GCF_015228065.2 Penaeus monodon
AAAAAGGACAAGTTAAACTGCCTAAAGTCTTGAACAAAAATTTTTGGGCTTTTTGATGATAAAAAGTAGTCTAAAGTTTCGAGGTCTAAAGGGAAGGGTCTTCACATTTTTTTTAGGGGGCTCTTATACAGTAAACCAATCGGGTTTAAAAAATTTGGTTTAAGACACCAAAACAAATAAATAAAAAAAATTTTTTGCATAACGAGTAAAAAGTGCTTTTTCCCTCAATGTCAAAAGAAAAAAAATTCATTTTAAAAACAGATATCTGAAGGGCTATTTGGAAAACGATTCTTTTCTTTGCGAAAAGTTTACGGAGTAGAATAGAGCGTTTTAGGATCGAAAATAAACCTAAAATTGTGGTAACCCAAATTAAATGAAAAAGGTTTTCCCCGGCACAAATTTCTAAGAATTATACAGAAAAACTTTCCGGAAAACCACGGAAATAAAATTTTGAAGAAATTAAAAAAAAAAACCGTACACAAAATTTCGAGACTAGGTGGCGTTTGGGGGAGTCATTCCTCAGTCCAAAAACGGTCAGACTGAAAGCACGAAGGGCCCCCGGGTTTTGGGGGCCCAAAAGAAAAAAAAGGAGGGGTTTCAGCCTTTCATTGATGAGTCGAAGGTCGTTGACTGAATGCTGCTCATTCCCAAAGGTTATTTTTGCTGACACCAGGGAAAGTTTCTCCCCGAAACACCTCCCTTGCCCTTGGGATTGCCCTGTATTTGCAGTGATTTCGGGTTTTTTATAAACATTTTTGTTCCCTTTTGAGGCAAATTTAATATGAAAATCATTTGACGTTTAGCTCCATGAAATCCCATTTAAAACTAATTAATCTATTTTTCCCTATTTTTATTTTCACTTTATAATAACATAGACCCAGGCTATATAAATTTTAAAACTGGAAATAAATGAAATGAGGCAAAAATTGGGATCCTATTAAACCCCATGGAGCTTTCGAAAGGGCCCTTTTTGGTTTACCGGGGAAAACCTTAAAAATTTTTATTTCCCTTACGCCTTGCGGGTTCGAAGGCCCCGAAGCTAGGAAAAAGGGTTTGGGAAAAATATCGCAAATTTTTTGCACTTTTCCCCGAAAGGGGGGGGAAAAAGCGCAATCGATTGGGGTATGAAAGTGCGACCCGGGAAAAAGGGCCCGGGGGTTGTGAGTTTTTGGTGTTTCTCCATGAAAAAAAAAAAAAAACTCTCCGCCCAAAAATAGTTTCCCTGGGTAAAAAGAAAGAAACTTTCCCCAAAAACAAACCCCCAAAAAAAAAA
>NC_051405.1:34067863-34067967 GCF_015228065.2 Penaeus monodon
AAAAACAAAAAACCCAAAAAGGTTTTTCAACCCCACTTTTTTTTTTTGCATCGCGGTGATGCTTTTGGAATTGATAATTAAAAAAATTTTAACAACATTTTTTT
>NC_051405.1:34068002-34068081 GCF_015228065.2 Penaeus monodon
CCGATTTTTAAGTTTACAAATTTTTTTTGAGTAAATAAACCAAAAATAAAAATTTATGCATTTTTTAAAGAATTTTTTT
>NC_051405.1:34068113-34068248 GCF_015228065.2 Penaeus monodon
TTTTTTTGGTCCATAAAACTTTCAAGGGTCTATTTGGGAAAAGATTAAAAATTCTTTTTTGGGGAGAAAAAGGGGGTAAAAAGCCCAAAAAATCATGGAAAAATTCCTGAAAAACATGAAAATAAAATAAATTTT
>NC_051405.1:34068305-34069191 GCF_015228065.2 Penaeus monodon
ATATCTAAACCGAAGGGGTTTAGAAGAAAAATGAGGTTTGAGTCAAGAGTAAAATCTACGGAAAAACCGCCTGAAAAAATTTACCTGAAAAGGAATTCCGGAAAACCCCGGGAGTAAATAAAAGTGGGGAAAAACATTTGAAAAGGCAAAAAAATTAAAAAAAGGCCTAAGGAGGGAATCCCCTTTTTTTAGTTTTTTTTAAAAAAATTTTACTGATTAAAAAGCCCCGGTTTTTGGGGGCCCTAAGAAAAAAAATGGAAGGGAAAAAATTTAGGAAAAACAAAAATTGGGGGCGGGTGAAAATTTGTTAAAGAATCCGTAAAATTTTAAAAGGAAACTTTGGCTTGAACAAGCAAAAAGGGTCAGGGAAAATTTTCGGGTTCCCTTGGTAAAAAAGGTTTTTCTATTTGGGAAAAAATACGGGGGTTTTTGGGTTTTTAATTTTCTTTGTGTTAAAAGGGAAAACCCCAAAAAAAATTTTCCAAAAAGGACGGGAGTCCAAAATAATTAATTTATTTTTTTTAAAATTTTAAACCCAAAAATTTTTGTTTTTAAAAAACAAAGTTAGGGAGTAAATTAAAAATTTAAACTTAAATTATTCAAAACAAATTTTCAAGGGAATTAACTTTTTACCCAACCCTTGTCGTAAAATATTAAATTCATGTTAAAATTTTTCCAAAATTGAAGTGAACAAAATAAAATCCCGTATTTTTACCGCCTTAAAGAGTACGAAATTTGGTTTGAACCTTGATTTTTTTTGCTTAAAAAGGAAAAAAAACGGAAAATTTTAAAAGAGGGGTCTACCGGGGTAAATAAAGGGAAATTCCCCTTTTAAAAAATTTTGCCAAGGCCCCCCTTTTTGGGGGAAACCCCCTTAATTAATATA
>NC_051405.1:34069210-34069410 GCF_015228065.2 Penaeus monodon
CCAAAAGAGTTTTTAAAAAAACAAATTTTCGTTAACTAAATTTTTTTTAAATTTCCCTTTTGGGTTTTTTATTCCCCATTTTCCCCCGGGTTAATTTTTTTACCCGGACCCCTTTAAATTTGGCCTAGGAACCAAATCAGCAAATTCCTTCCGATTAAGGGGAAATTAACCTTTAAAAAACCCGAAACCCCCCATAAATT
>NC_051405.1:34069437-34069754 GCF_015228065.2 Penaeus monodon
TTTGTTCCGGGGATCAAAAAACCCCGATTTGGGGGGCCAAAACAAAATTTAGAAAAACCCCCTTTAAACCCCCCGGGGCGAAAAATTTTTTTTTCCCAGAATAATCAAATCTATACCCTTAAGGGTTAAGCTATTATCCCGGTGGGAAAAAAAAAACCCTTACCCCACAACCAAAAAACAACAAAAAAAACCAAAACCAACAAAACAAAACCTTCCACCACAAACCCCCCCCCCAAAAACCCCAACCACCACCCCCCCACCCGGAAAAGAGAAAGAGAAGAACTAGCCAAGGGGAAAAAGGAAAAAGGGCCTTAGGG
>NC_051405.1:34069778-34070221 GCF_015228065.2 Penaeus monodon
CCATCCCCCAAAAACCCCAAAACCCCAAACCAAAAAAAACAAACCCCACCCCTCTAAAAAGGCGGCGCCTTCCCCGAGGAATTTTTTTTAACGGCAAATAATAAAGGGGCCCGGGTCCGGGTTTTAGGGAACCTTTTCGGCCCCAAACCAAAAATTTAAAAACAAAAAAAAAAAACCAAAAAAACCCCCAAACAAAAAAACAAAAAACAGAAAGGAAAAAAAAGAATAAGGGGAAAGAAGGAGAAAAAAGAAAGAAAAGAAGAAGAGAAGGAAATTTTAAAAAAAAAAAACCAACAAACAAAACCAAACCCCTAGACGTTTAAGCCATAAGCCCCAAAAAACAAGAAGGTGTTTCCGCAAATAACCAAATGGCCCGGATCCCGGTCTTTCAGGGGAAAAAAGGGGGCGGCAAAGGGAAAAAAATTAAAACCCGAAGGTAAAAA
>NC_051405.1:34070248-34070394 GCF_015228065.2 Penaeus monodon
TATAAAGGAAAGGGAAAAAAAAATTAAGAGAAAAAAGAGGGGGAGAAAAAATTAAAAGTTGGAAAAAGGTGGAAATGAAAATTTTAAAAGTGAAAAAAAAATTTGCTTTGTCTTAAGTTTCCTTTAATTTTAAAAATTTTTAAAAA
>NC_051405.1:34070418-34070607 GCF_015228065.2 Penaeus monodon
AAACCCCGGTAGGGAAAAGAAGTATATTTGCAAATTTTTAAAAGGAAAAGTTTAAATTTTTTTGGTGGGGGGTTTGGTGTTGGTTGTGGGGTTGGTGTTTGGGTGGGTGGGGTGTTGGGTTGTGGTTTTGGGTGTGGTGAGTTGTTGGGAGGGTTTGGGGTGGTAATGAGGAAGGGGGGAGTGAGTGGG
>NC_051405.1:34071201-34071573 GCF_015228065.2 Penaeus monodon
TATTTTTTTTTGGATAATCATTATTATTATATATAAAAAAAAATTATATAAATATTAAAATTAAAAAATTTATTGTTAAAAATAAAAATTTCATTAATTTTTATAATTTAGATTATTTATTAATTCCAATTATTTTATCTTATTTAAACCAACACCCCAACCACCAAAAATCGTTTTTCCCCCTTTTTATTTTTAATTTTTTTTAGTATTTTTTATCCCCCCCGGGAAAATTTGGGAAATTTTAAAGGAATTTTTAAAGGGAAAAAACGTCCCAAATAAATATTTGTTCAATTTAAAAAAAGAGGGAGAAAAAAAAATAGACCAAAAAAAGAAATAACCACGCAGTACGCAAGAAAAAACCGGTAGCAACCC
>NC_051405.1:34072293-34073006 GCF_015228065.2 Penaeus monodon
GACCCGGGAAAAGACTGCCCCAAAAGAAAAATCTCAAAATAATTAGGAAAAATTAAATTTATCGTCCTTTAAACCAGTGGTTTAAAAGGGGTCCACATCCCACCATGAGATTTTCTTTTCCTAATGATCGCTAAAAAAAGGGGGAGATTTTGGGAGATGAAAAAAAATGAGAAAAAAGGTTTGATTTTGTTAATAAAACCTTAAATTTAAGGGCCGAAAATAAAAAATTAAAAAAGGGTCATTAAGACCAGGTTTTCCGAAAAAAAGAAAACGGGGACAAAAAAATGTTTTTCACCCAAAGTTGCCTGGAAAAACGATGAAAAAATCTGAAACTTTGGAAGTCCTTTACTAAGCCAAAGGCTTGGCGGGAAGGAAAAAAAACGAAGGAAAAAAAAGGGAAGGAAAAAAGAAAGAGGAAAGGGGAGGAGGGAAAAATAAAAGAATAAAAAGAAGGGAAAAAAAGGGAAAAGGGGTAAAGGGGGGACGAGGACGAAAAAAGGAGGGGAAAAGGAAAAAAAAAGGAGAAAAGGGAAGGAAAGGAGAAGGGGGAAGGGCCGGAGAGGGGAAAAGAAAGGGGAAAAAGGAGGGAAAAAAAATTTTAAATGAGGAAGAGGGAGGGGGGGGGGGATAAAAAAGAAGAAGTAAAAGGAGGAGGGGGATGAAAAGGGGGAGAGGGAAAAAGGAAAAGAAAAATAGGAGGGAAGAGGAAAAAA
>NC_051405.1:34073573-34074190 GCF_015228065.2 Penaeus monodon
GAAATGAGGGAAAGGGGAAAAATATATTTTGTTAAACTGGGTGGAAAGTGTCATGTAGTGGAATGGGGGAAAAAAAGGAATATTTAAAAAATAAATCCCACTTAAAAAGGTTTTTGTTATAAAAATTTTAAAATTTTCATTCTTTATTATTCCCCTTTTTTTAATTTTTTCTTTAAAGGGGTTTTTTTTAAATAATTTCGATTTTTTTCTTTTTGGAAAAATTTTCTTAAAAATTTGGTGGTAAAAGGGGTTTTAATTTGGCCAAAAAGAAAATTACAATTTTAAGGAGCAAAATTTTTTAAAAATAAAAAATGGGGCAAAAAAAAAAATTTTTTTAAAAATTTTTTTTGTTTTAATTTAAACCCCCGGGGAACAAAGAAACTTTCTTTTCCTTGGGGGGCTCTTTTACTTTTTTCCCTCCTCTTGGGGTGGTTCCTTTTCTGGGGGTTGTAACCCTATCCCCCAACCTCTTTCTTTTCCTTAACCAACAGGGGTTCCCCTTCTTTTGTTCCTTTCCCCCTTTCAAGGTTGCAGCCCCACCACCAAAATGCAAAACAAAAACAAAAAAAAATGGGGTTTAAAGTTTTACAAAAAACCATCGATAAAATTTTTTCCTC
>NC_051405.1:34074229-34075933 GCF_015228065.2 Penaeus monodon
TTTTTAGTACAAAAAAGTGATGTAACCCAAAACAAAGAAAAGAAAACGGTGGTTTAAAAACTAAAATTGGGAAAAGGAAAAAAAGTTTAAAGGAAAGAAAAAATAATAAAAGGATTTTAAACAGATAATTTAAAAAAACTTTTATGGCGATTTGGGAAAAATTTTTTAAAAAAAAAAAAGGGCAAAAAATATTTTGGTTTAAGGGTTTAATTTTTTTCTTCTTGTCTTAATCCTTTTTTGAAAAAAACAAGGGAAAAATTTCCTTTTTGAGAAAAAAACAAAGGGAAATTCCCAAAAAATTGGAAGGGTTTGGGGAAAAAAATGGGAAAAAAACAGAAACCAAAAAAACTTTCAAATTTTTGCTTTTTTTGGGACCTTTTTGGGTGCGAAAAAACTTGGGGTTTTGGGTGGAATTTGGAAAAAGAAATCCTTTTAAACCCCCTTTTATTAAAAGGGAAGGAAAAATGTTTCTGGAAATTAAATCTTTGCCAAAGGGAAAATTGCGGGCAAAAAGGAAAAACCTTTTGGGGGTAAGAAATTTTTAAAACACTTTTAAGTTGAAAAAAGAATTTCAAAAAATTCCAAAAAATTTTAAAATACACAAAAGGTTGTTCAGACCCAAAATTTTTTTAAATTTGGGGAAAAAAAAAACAAGGTTTGGGGAAAGGTAGAAAAAAGAGGGAATAGGGAAATTTTAAATTTTGGGGGGTTTTTTTCATCCTTTAAACAAACCCCGAAGGTTCCATTGGAGAATTTAAAAAAACATCCGGGGAAAGGGGTTTTTATAATATTTAAAAAGTTTAAAAAAAGCTGTGCCCCAAACTTTGAATTTTCGGGATGGGCCCGGGAAATTTTTTAAAAAAAAAGGAAACGCAAGGCCAAATTTTTAAAAAAAATTTGTGGAATTTTCCCCCCCAAATGGGAAACACGGGAGGAAGGGTTGTCCAAAGGGGTCCCAAAAAAATGGGTTTAGCAAAGGGAAAAACAGCCCCGGGTTGGTTTTAGGAAAGGTATAAAGCAAAATTTCTTTTCCTAGGGAAAAAAAAACCTTTCCGAGGGGCAAAAATTACAAAAACCCCAAAAAAAAACCCCAAAAACAAAACAACCAAAAAACACACACAACAACAAAAAACCAAACCGTTTCCCCAAGTGGGAATTCATTGGGAAATTTTTTTTCCCTTAATTTTTTTCAAGAAATTTGCAAGGCAAAATTACAAAGGGAAACTTTCGGGGGGAAAGTTTAAAAAGGGGGTTTCCGGGGAATTTGGGGAAAATGTTTTGGGGGCCGACGAACCTTTTGTTTTTAAAAAGGGGGGGGGATATGAGGGGGGGAAGAAAAAGGGTTCAATTTCCCCCTTTTTAGGTTTTAAAAAAATACAAAATTAAAACGGGTTGTCCTAATCCCCCTTTCCTTTTTTAGTTTCCAAAAACATTAAAGGTCGTTGGCCCTCTGCCCGTTCCCTTTTTTCGGGAAATTGTGTTTCTCCCCAAATTTTTATTAATAAAAAAGTTCAAAATCCCCCATCCCCCCTTTTTTAAAATTGAAGTGCAGGTAGATATAGAAGCAGTACATTCAAAGGACGAGGTCTTAGAAGATCTGTATCATGAACTTTCAAACTGACTTATAAGATCATTGATGACTTATGATTTCTAAACCACGGTATGTTACAACGGATTAACGAAGCGTCAACGTGTTTGTATAAA
>NC_051405.1:34075974-34076213 GCF_015228065.2 Penaeus monodon
AGGGTCTCTTAATTTCACATACACTCAACGCACAGCTACCTCAATATAACTCCAGTTTCCATTGCTATAAAATCTTACAAAGTTATTTTTTGGCCTGTCTTATCAGTGAGCCATCGCATTAAAGGGATTTCTCTATAGATTTATTCGTTATCTTATATCCATCAGCCTATAAAATAATAGGAATCCTATCAATCTATTTAAAGCTTTGGATTTATGTCTAAATTTTCTATGCATTTTCT
>NC_051405.1:34076271-34076508 GCF_015228065.2 Penaeus monodon
TCAATATATCCGTACAAGTTCTGTTTTTTACTTAAATATCCCTTGGTAATTTACAATAACATTACTAATGCTATAACTCTCGTGCGGTTCTCATGAAGCTTTCCTGTCCATCATGATAATCCAGTTCAAGCGAAATAGTGATGACCAGCGTACTCCATAGACTTTATTCAAATAATCAAAACACTGAGATCACAAACTATTATTGATCACTAAAGAAAACGAATACCAGATCTAGCG
>NC_051405.1:34076672-34076757 GCF_015228065.2 Penaeus monodon
GAGGGGAAAAAAATACGTCTATTGTGCGAATTGCAACGAAGCACAACAAGGGAGCTGAAGCAAATTTATCGTTTGTATCAAGGGT
>NC_051405.1:34076911-34077097 GCF_015228065.2 Penaeus monodon
GGATATTGAGAGAAGACAACAGCGGGTATTTACTCCTTTACTTTAAAACTGTTATCTCACCTTTCAATAAACTATAGTGTATGTTTGTTCTCCCACCGTGGCAACAGACTGGAGTGTTTCCATTCAAGGAAAAACTGCACTGTGATTGGCACTAGGAAGGAAAAAGAGAGGGTAATGTCTTGGTCG
>NC_051405.1:34077452-34077996 GCF_015228065.2 Penaeus monodon
ATGTATCATATACAGAGATCATATTGCTGTCATTATCATTATTTTAATTACTGCTATTACAATGACCTGCTTTACTTCAATCACCGCAGTGGAGACCATAGTATGAAAACCAATGATTAAATGAACAAATAACATAGTAAAGCAACCAACTGGCAACGATAATTCCATTCCGTGCCCATCCTTGCCAAATGTTACCACCCGCAAAAATTCCTTAATATAATAACATTTACATTACAAGAAACGTCAGTCGTCCAGATATACATTCGCAAGGAGTTTGTCTTACGAGTAACATATAATCAATATGTATAATACAAAAAGTTATATAAAAATAACGTGCTAATATTCTCGGTTGATGTGATAAAAATTGGGGCGCATTAATATTAATGGCGGGCTGTAGCATATTTATCGGAAGTGATATATGGTGGTAATCAATTACTTTTCTTTTTACCTCTATTTTCGCGTAAGATACACCAAGGCGTACATACTGACTTTTCTTTTCCCTTTCGTTCCCTTTTTCCATGGATATGGGGGGTGTATTGTGGGG
>NC_051405.1:34078296-34078368 GCF_015228065.2 Penaeus monodon
TGTACATATATATGTATTTGTCTTGCCCTTGGGCAGGACGTTAAAACTTGCAGGGTTACGGTGAATTTTTAT
>NC_051405.1:34079313-34079764 GCF_015228065.2 Penaeus monodon
CCAACCTTTATATCTGTCTATTTACGCACGACATCCCTGTACTAAAACAATGAGCCCTTCCAGCCGTGATTACTGCGGTGAATGGCATACGTCAGAGGGGAAAGAAAGAAAACAGACAGTCAGACGGAGACGAGCGGACAAGTCAGGTGCATAAACAGAGTGACAGGAAATTGACACAGACAAGGGAGGTTCGTCGTGACCAGTTTGTCCTTGAGATTTTCGTGTTGTTTCATAGTATAATTCCTTTTATTTCGTATTGTATATGAGTGTATCCGGAATTCAGGGAACGTTGTAAGGAGTGTTCACCTAATTGCATTGCAATGCCACTTAAAGCACAATCATGAATACAAGTATGAAGTTTAGTATTTAAAGCAATGGACATATACATTGTGTATATGGAGAATGTATGTAGACAGTCCGAGATTCTAACATAAAATGATACATCAAATGT
>NC_051405.1:34079861-34080066 GCF_015228065.2 Penaeus monodon
TTTGCATACTTCGAAGTGTTAGCATATGGCCAATTTCATGTACGCGACAATGAATTATATACATTAAACAAAGGAATAAAAAGAAAATATGAAAAGTTCTGCAGAAAGGCAGTGTAATATTGGAAGGTAGGAAGTTGTGCAAAAGGTAAAACTTCAATGGATGATTCTTCAGATAATCTTTCTGTTCTCTACCCCCCCCCCCCCT
>NC_051405.1:34080108-34080314 GCF_015228065.2 Penaeus monodon
ACGATTAGTGTCATAATACCTCTGGGTCCTTTAGGTCATATCAACTAAGGACTCAGAGTGGTGTGTCACTTAACGCCAATAGTATGTCACTCAACATTTGATATTGCCTGCAAATTACATATATCCCGTAAGCCTAAGGAAGCTGGCTAGAGTAGAATCAGCCATTGCCTTAGACATTTCTCCACATCAAAATCCGAGTAGTCCTT
>NC_051405.1:34082008-34082191 GCF_015228065.2 Penaeus monodon
ACCCGGCCGTTTTTTATTTAAACCGGACCCGAGGGCCGGCTTTTTTCCCCGGGAAACACACTTTTCGGTAAAATTACTTAAAGTTTTGCGGGTGTTATTCGCCCCGAGGGGGGCCCCCGCATAATATTGGAACAAATGCGGGGGAGCTGGGAGAACCCCGCAGAATGATAACTTAGAATATGT
>NC_051405.1:34082450-34082520 GCF_015228065.2 Penaeus monodon
TCAGAAGAACTTTTATTTTGTTATTAATATATTTGCCAATCCATATACCACTGTATGTGCGTCCAAACGT
>NC_051405.1:34083310-34083551 GCF_015228065.2 Penaeus monodon
ATGTACTCCTGGCTGATTTATCAATAATGGAATATAATATTTGCTCATGTTGGGGATGCTTCAGGCGTACTAACAGTCTCCGGAGAAGTCCCCAGGGAAAGGGCTTACCTGAGCAGTTTAATAATACGTATTGCGACTGCAAGGGCTCCCCGCATCCTTCCCCGGAGACTGAATTGCGGGGCTCGCACCAGCGTTTTAATAATACGTCCGTAAGAACCTACTCCCAAATACACGTGCTGTA
>NC_051405.1:34083890-34083957 GCF_015228065.2 Penaeus monodon
TTGCCACGTTGAAACTATTTTTTTTTTTAATGGATGCAAGGCTAGCTGAAATTGCAAGTAGAGGCTA
>NC_051405.1:34084304-34084394 GCF_015228065.2 Penaeus monodon
CTATTTGTTCGTAGACTTAGTTCAAAATTTGATATAGATATATGGTTATACATAATAGAGCCCTATCCGTCACATTTCATATTCTGATTA
>NC_051405.1:34084844-34084991 GCF_015228065.2 Penaeus monodon
CTCTTTGAATAACGATAGATTGTTCTTATTATAAATATGTCTGGTATTGGTCTTTCTTTTCTACAGTTAGTACCGCTTTTCCTTTTACAAATAAAACAATAGTAAAATTATTGCCAAAATTAATAAGCCTCCTTCAATTATCGATCA
>NC_051405.1:34085311-34085429 GCF_015228065.2 Penaeus monodon
GTAATGTTCTAAAGTGATTATAACATAACATATTTTCTGTATATTAAATCAGTGTTTGGATCGGACGAAAAGAAAACACTCAAGGCATTCTATCAATTCAAAAACAAAGGTAATAAAA
>NC_051405.1:34087175-34087860 GCF_015228065.2 Penaeus monodon
TTTTTGTGGTTGACAGACCAATAAGCCAAGCCCCTCACCGATTAATCAAATCCCCTTTTTTTTTGGTAAAATCCCCCCGGAAAGGCCCCCCCTCGGCGAATTCTAACGGGAAAAAACAAAGAGTTTATGCAGAAAGCTAAGGCGGGGGAAATACGATTCATTTTTCGTGTTACGGAATTTTTTCGGTTAAATTCATCAAAAGAAAGAAAAGGTTAGGGGCCCGTACTCAACAAAGGAGGAGGGTGTAGGGGGAGCTACGGGTGTGGAAAAGGGGGGGTGTTTCTCCGGAAAATCCTCCCTGGGGAAGATTGTGTTTGTTTGGCTGAGTCTTTTATACACCAAAACACCATTTATATGTAATACTACATACAATAATTAATTATTTAAAATTATATATATAATAAAATTTTATATATATATATATATATATTAACAAAAAAATTTAATAAATAAAATATATTATATATTAAATTATTAAAAAATATTAAACATCAATTCATATATTTGGTTGGGTTGTTGGGGTGGTGATGTATAAATTTTTCATTTATTTTATATACTGTATTTTTCCCCTTTTGGGAATCCTTTTCAAAAATTTTGGTATCTTCCCTTTTTATTTTATCCCTTACCACACACTTCTTTTCCAAATTTTTGGTGGTGGGTGGTTCCCCCCCCAAAAAGGGGGCTT
>NC_051405.1:34089962-34090255 GCF_015228065.2 Penaeus monodon
TTCCTTATTAAAGACTTCGTGTCTCCAAGTTTTCACACGAAAGCCTTCCCTGTAACTCACAAAATAAGACGAGAAGTGGATCGCCAAGACAAGCAATTTTAGTGTAAGGCAATTTACTGTGTCAAGCTTGGATGGCAATACAGTTTCGCTTTAACTGACTTAGATTTATCGAGCGTTTGAGAAGAAAATTTGTTCTTTTATACTCCTCTCCTCTCTTGGGTTTTTTTTTTCATCTTTTAAATTTCCTTTTTTCTTCCTTTCGTTCCCCTTTTTTCATCAAATTTTACCTCGTT
>NC_051405.1:34090340-34090444 GCF_015228065.2 Penaeus monodon
TTACAGTTTTTCGTTTTTTTTTTTACTCCTCGAAACCCCCTTTTCCTTCTTTTTTTTTGCCCTCCTAATTCCTTTTTTTCCGCTGCCCGTTCCCATATATTTCA
>NC_051405.1:34090758-34090879 GCF_015228065.2 Penaeus monodon
ACCACTTTTTCAAGTTTTTCAAAAAAAACTCTCATTTGGTTTTCTCGAACTTTTTGAAACGGGCCCATAATTTGGTTTATTTTTCTTAGGGTTGGCCTGCGTTTTCGAGGCCCCGGGAGGG
>NC_051405.1:34091267-34091379 GCF_015228065.2 Penaeus monodon
GGGGGGGGGGGAAAAAAAAAAAAACAAACCACTTCGAATTTTTTCCCCATCCCCTTTTTTTCCCCCCTTTTTCCCCATCCCTTTTCCCTTTTACCCCTTTTTCCTCTCCCCC
>NC_051405.1:34091711-34091782 GCF_015228065.2 Penaeus monodon
TTTTTCCAAATATTTAAAAAATTTTTAAAAAAAAATTTTTTAAAAACCCCAAAAAACCCCCAAAACCCCCC
>NC_051405.1:34091925-34092113 GCF_015228065.2 Penaeus monodon
TTTAAAAAAAATTTAAATTTTAAATTTTGTGTGGGTTGGGGTGGTTGGGGGGGGGGGGGGTTGTTTGGGGTTTTTGGGGGGTGGGGGTTGGGCGTGCAGGGTTATGGGAAATTGATGAAGGGAAAAAGGCTGGCGCTCTGGTACAAAAAAAAACACAAAGAAAGACCCGGAAAAAAAATAACAAAAGG
>NC_051405.1:34092191-34092425 GCF_015228065.2 Penaeus monodon
TCTATTAAATTTTCATTCAACTTCTTCACTAGAAAATTATCAATTTTCAAATTTTTTATACATCCCTATATGATTTTTCCCTATTTTTTGTGGTTGTGGGGTGTGTTTTTGGGGGTTGCCCTGGCATTTTTGGTGTGGAAAGGTGTGAGTGGGTTGGGGGTTGTTTTGTGTGTGCTTTTCTTTTAGAAATTTTTTTTTAATGACTCTCACCCCATCACCTCTCACCCCACCATC
>NC_051405.1:34092572-34092751 GCF_015228065.2 Penaeus monodon
TATCTCTTTGTCCCTTCTATCTCCGTCGTCTCGCGTATCATGTCACTTTCTCAGCCTTCTCCTCTCGTCTTCCTGTTCTCGGGGTTCCTTCTTTTCTCTCTTTTCTCTCTCTCTCTCTCCCCTCCTCTCTTTTTGCTCTCTTTTTCCTTTTGTCTGTTGCTTTTGTCGTGTTCTTCTGC
>NC_051405.1:34094091-34094292 GCF_015228065.2 Penaeus monodon
GTTTAATGGGCACGACTGCCAATCTCGCTCGGTCGCCAGCTGTCGCGAGTGCCAAGCCTGAAGGCATCGCCACAGAACGCCTGTGCCACTGCCCTGGTCTCAAAACGGGGAAAATTTGGCGAGAAACTTTTTATACAACAGAAAAAAATACGTTTTTTTTGCTTTTTTGTTAATTTTTATCAGATTAGAAAAAAAATAGTA
>NC_051405.1:34094446-34094648 GCF_015228065.2 Penaeus monodon
ATTGCAATTAATATAAATTGCATATTTCTATCATAAATAATGGATGAGAGAACGAATTTAGTTGCATATTAATAATGGTATGGTTAAAACAAGAGTCTTTATATTGAGAAATGTAAGGCATTTTAGATACTAAAATATTAAAGCTATTATACTATTTTACTAAAGACGAAAAGGGAAACGAAAAAGGGAAAGGGGAGGCCAT
>NC_051405.1:34094731-34094892 GCF_015228065.2 Penaeus monodon
TGTGTTCGGGATGAAACATAAGAGAAGAGAAAAGGACGCACCTTTTTCCTCTCTTATAATTTTGTGTCCTTTCCCTTCCCTTTGCTGTCTCTGGTTCTTCCCCATATCTGATATTTTTTTTTTCTCTAAAAGGGTTTTTTTTTTACACGTCATCTTTCTTG
>NC_051405.1:34095676-34095871 GCF_015228065.2 Penaeus monodon
AATCCGCGACCTTGCTCAGAACCGCAGGAAATGTTTTCTCTTTGGAAAATTTATTCAATGAAAACAGGGGGCGGGGAGAAAAATTTTATTTGTTTTTATATAACCCTTTGGCCCTCTTATGGCACGATACCCCTTCGCTAATTTTTTAATTGTCGTCTTGTTTGTGTTTTGGTAAGTCTGGTTTTCGCCCCCGAA
>NC_051405.1:34097548-34097630 GCF_015228065.2 Penaeus monodon
GTGGTGTGTGTGTGTGTTTTAGTGACAGATAAATAGATAAACATTATTCGCATACGATAAAGTTTATTATTATCTATCTTTT
>NC_051405.1:34097709-34097823 GCF_015228065.2 Penaeus monodon
GTCGATGGCGACACATGATCTTCTCCGTGCTTCGGCTAAAGGAAACAATTTCTAAGTTTAGGCGAAAAGAGGATGGAGATGGATGAGGGCCTAAAGAAAAAAATAAAGGTAACC
>NC_051405.1:34098148-34099566 GCF_015228065.2 Penaeus monodon
ATAGCTAACTGAACTTCATTATTTTATTACCATCAACATTACTTTTAATGAATATCTTGGGCACAAACCCTGCAAGAATTAGTATATCTAGCATCGATATCGCCCTGCTTCACCAGCAAGAACCAAACGAAGAAGGATAACATACTTGAGCTTTCAAACACTCCTAAAATATAACATTCGTTATCACTACGGAACAGAATGAATTTTGGAAGACAGAAGTACCTTACCTTTAAATCTCAAAAAAAAGTCTCATTTGATCCTGCAGCCGAGGGCCTACGAGACATATAGGACTGCTTTGTCATGATTTTTTCCCTTCGATATGACGGTCATGATCTGACCTCGATTTCATTAAGTGACTGTGAAACCATTTTAAACCAAATTAAAAAAAAATCTCTCCACATTTTAAAGAGCATCTGTACCGTTGCCTCACCACGGCGCCATGGGGAGATCTTTTCAGATATTTGAAGTCGGTTGCCGAAAGAACGGGCACTCCAGGGCACGTGAGGGGAATCTATGGCTATTAAACGGAAAGAGAAGGGAATCAGGCCTGACTGAGAGTTTGGAGCTGAATGAAGTTTGGAGATTTGCTGTATGCCCCCCCCCCCCCCCACATACAGACAGACGGGTTTTTGTGTGCGAGTGTCTGAATGCATTTATATCTATATAATTCTATAATCGATGAAAAAAATATACACAAAAATCGTGTTTTTTTTCTTTTCTTTTCTTTTCAAACGGACAAGTAAGCTGCCTAAAGTCTTGAACAAAAATATTGGTCTTTATGATGATAAATGCTAGTCTAATGTTTCGAGGTCTCAGGTACAGCCTCTTCACATTTTTTTCAGAGGGGCTCTTATACAGTAAACCAATCGATCAAAATTGGTGAAGACACCAAGCACAATAAATCAATAAATAATTTATGCATAACGACGTAAATAGTGCTTCTTCCCTCAATGTCAAAAGAAACAAATTCATTTTAACGCAGATACTCTGAAGACTATTTGAAATCGATGTTCTAATTCTTTGCGAATGTTTACGGAGTAGAATAGAGCGTTTGAGTATCGAAGTAAAACCTACTTGTGGTAACAACTTACTGAAAATGGTACGAGACACAACTTACTAAGAATGATACGAGAAGGAACTTGCCGAGAACGGACACGTGAAGATAAAAGTGGGGAAGAATTATGAAAAGACAAAACCAGTACACAAATTACGAGACTAGGTTGGCGTGTGAGCTCATTCCTCAGTCCATAACGGTCACTGACTGAAAGCACGAAGCTCGTGTTGGGTCCATAAGAACAAAACATGGAGGTGTTGCAGCCTGCATTGATGAGCTCGAAGGTCGTTGACTTGAATGCTGCTCATTGCAAAGGTTATTCATAGCTGATCACCTATGCAAAGTGCTCCCCGAAACACCTCCC
>NC_051405.1:34099598-34100086 GCF_015228065.2 Penaeus monodon
ACGTTTGTTATAATCATATTTTTGTTTTTTATGAGGCAAATGAATATGAAACTCAGTAGACGTGAGCTCCATGAAATCTATTAAATCTAATTAATCTATTTTCCGTATTATTATTTTCACTGAATAATAACATAGACCTATGGCTATATAAATTGTAATACTGGAGTAAATGAAATGAGGCAAATTGGCATCCTATTAACCTTATGAGCAGCTTCGAAAGGCATTTGGTTCACCGAAAGCCGTAAAATTTTGATCCATATACTTCGCCTGCTGATTCGAAGGCCTCGAAGCTAGGAACAAGGGCTTGAAACATATCGCATTATTCGCACTTTCCGTCGAAAGGGTGGGAATAGCGCAACTCGATTGAATATGAAGTGCGACCAGGAAAGTGGACGGCGTTGTGAGTTGGTGGTGTTGTCTCCATGATAGAAAAAAAAAACTCTCCCGCACAATATAGTTTCCATGATAAAAAGAAAGTAAACTTTCCC
>NC_051405.1:34100256-34100464 GCF_015228065.2 Penaeus monodon
AGAATTTGATTAACATATACAAAAAATCACTGAATTATTAAGCCAGACATTTTTGTCACATGAACCAATAAGCTGCCTAAAGTAAAAAACAAAAATATCAAGATCTCTGTTAAAGCCTCCCCACAAATTTTCTTTTTGGTGAGAGGCTAAACGCAAATAATCATTGAATAATTCATGCATAATAACATGAGATGTATATCCTTTATAT
>NC_051405.1:34100493-34101030 GCF_015228065.2 Penaeus monodon
TCGTTTATCGATGCCATCAATGTTACGTCGTTTATCGATGATCTCATTCCTTGAGTACGTTTAGAGAGTTATAATAGGAATAATAGAGCGTTTGAGTACAAGAGTAAAACCTACCGGCGGTAACAACGCACTGAAAAACATCTTACTGAGAAAGAACTTGCCGAGAACGAGACACGTGAAGATAAAAGTGGGGAAGAATCATGAAAAGACAAAACCAGGATTAAAATACGAGACTAGGTAGGCGTGTGAGCTCTTTCCTCATTTCTATAAACGATCATGACTGAGAGCACGAAGCCCGTGTTGGGTCCATAAGAAGAAAACATGGAGGTGTTGCAGCCTGCATTGATGAGCTCGAAGGTCGTTGACTTGAATGCTGCTCATTGCAAAGGTTATTTATGGCTGATCACCCAGGCAAAGCATTCCAGGAACACCTCGTTTTGCATTGTATTACTATCTATTTGTAATAGATACGGTTGTTATAATCATCTTTCGTGTTTAAGAGGCAAATTAATAAGGTTCTCATAAGACGGGAGATCC
>NC_051405.1:34101062-34101922 GCF_015228065.2 Penaeus monodon
CCGAAACACTATTTTCACTGATTAATAAGTTTTCGTGTTTTTGAGTTACAGTTATGGGTATGTAAATAATAAGAACGGAGTAAATTAAATGATGCAATATACAAATATAAGCAACGGAAGGGCTAGAGCATTTGATTCACCGCCAGTCGTAAAATTATATTCCATATGCTTCGCATGCTCGTTCGAAGACTTCGAAGCTAGGAGCAAAAGGTTGAATCAGATCACATTATTCGGACTGTCCATTGAAAGAGTACGAATAGTGTTTGAACGTGATGAGGTGCGACCAGGAAAATGACGGATGTTGTGTATCGTATTGTGGTCTATGTGATAAAATAAAGCAAACTTTCCCAAATAAACTTCTGCCAATGGCCCCCTACTTGGGGTCAACACATAATTAATTATATTTTATAAAATAAGATGTTTACTTCCAAATTTGTTCAGGTCTAAATCAAATCACAAACTGAATGTGGAGTGGCAGTCATCACCATTCAAAATTTCCAAACTTGATATTATTCAACAGATTTTCTAGATTATCTTTTGACCCAGATCCTTCAAATTCGTCCGTACGGAACTATTAAATCATGTTAAATTCCACTTGAAGTGAACAAACCCATAAACTCCAGCTACCCTCTTATCCAAGCTGTAAAAGAGATATCAGTCAATCAGGATTTGAACATGCCTGTATTTATGTGATCAATAAAATACGAGAAAAAATTACAAATTGATGAAAACTGTAAACTTGAGAAGAAAAAGTACTACTCAGACTAAGTCAAATGCTATTACCAGTTAACGGCCGTGAAGCTATCATGCCAGCCGTTGTTGTTAAACCCCGTTAGGGGGCGTGGCCTCCTACATATCCA
>NC_051405.1:34101943-34102339 GCF_015228065.2 Penaeus monodon
AACAAAAGTAAGAGAATTTCCAAAATGACAATTTTCGTTTAACTTGATTTTTATAAGCCTTTGGCCCTTTCTGGGTTTATTTCCCCCTTGGACCGGACTCGTCGCTCGGATTATCGTCTTTTTGACCGGGCGGACCCGCGCTCACTTTGGAACTAAGCGAGCCAAATCTAGAACGATCTATTCTCAGATCAAGGGGCAAATTTAAGCTTTAACCAGACCATTATGAGTAAAAAAAAGAAAGAAAAAAAAGGTTAAAAATTGTGTTCCCGGGGGTGCAAACCAGACACTGATGGGGCCAAACAATCTAGCAACTCCCACCTCCTCTAATTGGTGGCGCCTGTGCCCAGATCACTTTTATTATCATTATTTTTTTTTCTGGCAGTAATAATCAAGTCT
>NC_051405.1:34102710-34102866 GCF_015228065.2 Penaeus monodon
GGAGTGTCACTGCAATATAACCTAAACTGGTTCCCGGATGGCCGGAGGCGTTCTCAGGCACGGGGTTTTTTTCTGGCTAATGGAACATTTTTATATAGACAGACAGATAAAGAGAGAGAGGGGGGGGGGGGCGGAAGAGAGGGAGAGTATGACAGG
>NC_051405.1:34102957-34103483 GCF_015228065.2 Penaeus monodon
CGTAAGTTCTTATATTTTAAAAAATATTGGTAACTTCCATATTTTTCATGATGGAGCAGGATTTTTTTTTCTTACCATAACCGTCGCTAGTTACGTGACCCGTCCCGTATATGCAAATATACAACGGAAAGATTTCGAATTCCAGGAACAAAATGGCGGCCATCGGTCTTCAGGGGAAGAAAAACCTAGTTCGAACAAAAGATTACCCAATAGATTTTAAACCATGAATCGTCCCCCCCACCCCACCACCCCCTGAGCCGTGGCAAGATGTCGTGGGATAAAAGAAGGAATTCCCCAACCCAATTAAGGAGAAAATCTCTAATGAGGTCCGTGGCATGAGATTCCACCGTTGGACAGACTGGTGGTAATGAGAAGCTGGGATGTGCCAGTGTTTGCTTAGTCTTTTCTGTTTCCCTTTTCTAGTTCTTTAGTGTATTTTCGTTTGTTCTTGTTTTCTAAACGGATAGGTAGAGTATGTATTCTGTGCACTTGTACAAAGTACTGTCTATTTTTTTATGTTTTTGGG
>NC_051405.1:34104141-34104570 GCF_015228065.2 Penaeus monodon
GGGAAATATTAAAGATTGACAGGAAGAATGTCCCCTTTGTTAAATATAAATTTGCATTAATTTATAATATATTTATCCATGTTATGTTGATTGAATTCCAATGTATTCGTATCTTGATTGATGAACTGCAACATCTCTTCCCGATATCTCGATCTTCTAAAATGCTTTTCTCCTGTTATCTTATTATTATTTTCTTTTTTTACTGTATTTTTTTATCAGTTCGGATATATTTGTTTATGCTTTTGCAGAATTTGTTATGACAGTTTCTTTCACCAAAATTATAATGATAATCTGATATACTTAATGTAACAATTAAGATTGTATGAAACTTTGTAATAATAGACTGAACGATTAGTATGAAATGAGCTCATTTCTAAAGGCTATTGAATACCGGAATATTAACACGCGGAATATTTGTTCAATCCTCTA
>NC_051405.1:34105119-34105745 GCF_015228065.2 Penaeus monodon
CGAACGACCGGAAACGACTGCCCTAAGAACCGAAATCTCAAGTAATTAGCGAAGTTAAATCATCGTCCTTAACCGAGTGTTAATAGGGGTCCACTATCCGATCCCATTGAGCATTTAATCTGTCCTAATGATCGCTAAATACGAGGAGATTATGGGAGATGACAACTAATGAGAACAAGGTGATTTTTGTGCACTTTAAACTCTCTAATTAAGACCGAAAATAAAAAAATTAAAAAGGGCTCATTAAACTCCGGGGTTCTCAGAAAATGAAACGTGACAAAAAAATGTTTTTCCGAAATTTTGCTTTTCTGAATTATGTGAAAAAAACTGAATACTTGGTAGTCACTTCACTAGACCAAAGGCTTGTCGTAAGGGAAGAAAAAAAAGGAAAAAGAAGGAAAAGGGAAAAAATTAAAAAAAAAGGAGAGGAAAATAAAATGAAAAAAAGTAAAGGGAGAAAAAAAGGGGAAAGAAAAGGGGGACGAGGACGAAAAGAGGAGGAAAAAAAAAAGAAGGGAAAAAAAAGTGGAAGGAAAAGGGGAAGGAGAATTAGAGGGCGAGGGGAGGAAAAAGGAAAGAAGAAGGAGGAAAAGAAGAGAAAAGTGGGGAAAAGGGGAAGAGGGGGA
>NC_051405.1:34110795-34110922 GCF_015228065.2 Penaeus monodon
TACACGAACACGGGAAAGGAAAGCTCATCATTTCTCGTCCAGCTGATGGAAAATCGCTGTCATGTATCCGGAACTGCGAAAAAGAATATTACAGAATAAATCCCACTTATGTTTCGTGTTTACTCAA
>NC_051405.1:34110992-34111185 GCF_015228065.2 Penaeus monodon
AAATATTTTCGTTATTGCTTTTTGCTTATGGTATCCATAGTCTTTATATGGTGGGTGAGGTTAACCCTTTGCCATCGAAACTTACAATTTATAATGTTTAGTCACTTTCTTTGCATATGATAATGGCAAAAAAAAAGAAGGTTGCTTTTATTTTCTTTGTTTTACTTTGAAACGTCAGGTGAATCAAAAGAAA
>NC_051405.1:34111474-34111734 GCF_015228065.2 Penaeus monodon
AAGGGACGGGGGAGAAGTTGATATATTTAGACATGAGAGTGACTGATAACCTAATAACGAAATGAAAGATCACAGGTGTATGGAGAACATCAAAGGCTAACATGAAACTGCTTCTCCTACAGAAAGTACATAAAATACTCAACAACGTATTTTTACAGAGATATCCTCCTACATCCTAAGTTGCTATTACTGGCGACTCTCTCGCCAAAATACAAAAACAAAACAGTCAAAAACTATTTTGAGGTAAGGATCTCACACCT
>NC_051405.1:34111758-34112607 GCF_015228065.2 Penaeus monodon
CGAAAACACGAACACGAAACAGATTGAGTCCTTTTTCGCTGGGGATCAAGAATTCTGAAAAGACATTGCGACAGGGTTGGCGTAACTCGAGTGGCGAAAAACAGAAACCATAGAAAGAAATCTTTACTAAATATACTTGTCTTTTTCTGGATTCTTGTTGAGTGCGAACTAACCTGTTTTCTCCTGATGCAAATTCTGGTATCTGATCCTTATGCTCTTTTATACTTTTATTAATGTAAAGAAAATGTTTTGCTGTGAAATACTCTCGTCTATATTTTGGACAGTTTACTGGGCAGTGATTTCCTTTTTGTAACGATTTTCATTCAACATTTCCCCCTAATGTGGTACAGTTTCATGTCCTATTTATAATATACTTTACCTCATTAATTTTGTTGTCTCATAACCATATATATTTAAAATAGTAAAGAAAACAAGGTTGCTGCATTTGTAGAAACAGAGATAAGGGAAATTATCCTCGTTGAACCTGCTCTATCTTTCCTCATAATTCACCCAGAGCGTTCCATTTCGACCGCCATACTGTTCACATCGGAACGTTCAATATCCATACCCATGTTCACAGCTGTGACGCCGCACGAGTCTCCATGATTATTCTCTGGGACTGACGGCAGTTTTGGTATTTGTGGAAAATTCATATGGAATACGCAACGGCCAATGGAAAACACTTCTGTGCAACTGCGCCTCACATAAATCACGGGACGTAATGTATAGTCGCATACGATCCTTAACAAAATGGTGGACGCACAGAAGTACAGCAGGATTGGTTTGAGAAATTGTATATGCGATTTGCTTTACATAGAAAAGCAACCTGTTTCCGAGGATGGCAAAATC
>NC_051405.1:34112714-34113115 GCF_015228065.2 Penaeus monodon
GTGATACACTGAAGTGATTTTTTTTTCCATCCGATTTATATTTTAGACATATGCTAATCTTCCGCAAGGCAAAAATTACGTATTGGACATTTCTGTAATGATAAACATTCATATTCGAGTTTTCGAATTGGTGAAAAGTGTTTTGAGGCGTTCCGACGATCAATTCCGCTAGTTTTCTGGACAAGGGGGGGGGGGATACTGACGCGTGACCTTTTGCAGATGGTTGGGAAGTTCCCTTGCAGGTTTCCAAACAAAATGACGAAATTCAAATGTTTGCTTATCTTCATATCCGCCTTCTTCTTCGTCTTAGCTTTTGCCTATGTCAGTCTAAGTGTCTGTTTGCTGTCCTCTCTGTCAATCTGCTTGCCTTTCTCTGTCTAATTGTCTGTTTCTCTATTTTT
>NC_051405.1:34113171-34113302 GCF_015228065.2 Penaeus monodon
ATAGTTTCGTGTAAATAACAGCCTCGTCTCCCCAATTCATAAAACCTTCCCGTACACCCCCCCCCCCTCCCGGCCGTTACCGAAGATCGTGCGAAACGAAGGGTCGCAAAGTGATCATTGATGACCCTTTT
>NC_051405.1:34113402-34113577 GCF_015228065.2 Penaeus monodon
CCTTTCCAAAACATAAATCCAGGGGAAAAAACCGTAATGTAAAAAGGGTTTCGCATACGATCCTTAACAAAATGGTGGACGCACAGAAGCACAGCAGGATTGGTTTGAGAAATTGTATATGCGATTGCTTTACATAGAAAAGCAACCTGTTTCCGAGGATGGCAAAATCCACAAA
>NC_051405.1:34113652-34114058 GCF_015228065.2 Penaeus monodon
CGCCCCACAAAACCAGTGAACCTGAAGTGATTTTTTTTTCCACCGATTTATATTTTAGACATATGCTAATCTTCCGCAAGGCAAAAAATTACGTATTGGACATTCTGTAATGATAACATTCATATTCGAGTTTCGAATTGGTGAAAAGTGTTTGAGCGTTCGACGATCATTCCGCTAGTTTCTGGACAAGGGGGGGGGGGATACTGACGCGTGACCTTTTGCAGATGGTTGGGAAGTTCCCTTGCAGGTTTCCAAACAAAATGACGAAATTCAAATGTTTGCTTATCTTCATATCCGCCTTCTTCTTCGTCTTAGCTTTTGCCTATGTCAGTCTAAGTGTCTGTTTGCTGTCCTCTCTGTCAATCTGCTTGCCTTTCTCTGTCTAATTGTCTGTTTCTCTATTTTT
>NC_051405.1:34114117-34114452 GCF_015228065.2 Penaeus monodon
ATATTTTCGTGTAAAAAAACAGCTCGTCCCCCCAAATTTCATAAAACCTTCCCGTACACCCCCCCCCCCCGGCCGTTACGAAGATCGATGCGAAACGAAGGGTCGCAAAGTGATCATTGATGACCCTTCAAGACAAGCAGCCTACATTTCAGAACACGTGAAACGAGGTAATTAGAACCCGTGATCGGTTGCAGATGATTGAAGCTCAGGTAATAAGAGATGCGTCTTCAAAGCTGACTTTAATAAGTATTCATTGACTGATACCTTTATGATTTTCTAAACCACGGTATGTTACAACCGGATAAACCGAAGCTGTCAACGGTTTTGGTACTAAA
>NC_051405.1:34114495-34114748 GCF_015228065.2 Penaeus monodon
GGGGGGTTTTCTTAATTTCACATACACTCAAACGCACAGCTACCTCAATTTTAAAATCCATGTTTCCATTGCTATAAAATCCTTACAAAAATTATTTTTTGGCCTGTCTTATCAGTGAGCCATCGCATTAAAGTGGATTTCTCTATAGATTTTATTCTGTTATCTTAATCCATCAGCCTATAAATTATAATAGGAATCCTATCAAACTATTTATAAAACTTGGATTTTTGTCGAAATTTTCTATGCATTTTCT
>NC_051405.1:34114805-34115031 GCF_015228065.2 Penaeus monodon
TCAATATACCGTACAATTTTGTTTTTTACTTAAATATCCCTTTTGGAAATTTTACAATAACATACTAATGCTTAACTCTCGTGGGTTCTCATGAAGCTTCCTGTCCATCATGATAATCCATTTAAAGCGAAATATGATGCCCAGCGTACCCATAGACTTTATTCAAAAAATCAAAACACTGAGATCACAAATATTTTGATCACTAAAAAAAACAAATACCAGAAGG
>NC_051405.1:34115265-34115355 GCF_015228065.2 Penaeus monodon
GAGGGGAAAAAAAAAACGCTATGTGCGAATTGCAACGGAAGAAACAAGGGAGCTGAAGCAAATTTATCGTTTGTTCAAAGGGGTTTTTTT
>NC_051405.1:34115493-34115672 GCF_015228065.2 Penaeus monodon
GGTATTGAGAGAAGACAACAGGGGTATTTACTCCTTTACTTTAAAAAAAGTTATCTACCTTTCAATAAACCTATGGTATGTTTGTTTCCCACCGTGGCAAAGAGGAGTGTTTGCCATTAAGGAAAAGCCCGTGATTTGGGATAGGGGAAAGGAAAAAAAGAGGGTTAATTTTCTTGTCG
>NC_051405.1:34116455-34116519 GCF_015228065.2 Penaeus monodon
ACATACAACCACACATGATATATGTAGCTCTTCTCCTCCCCTTTTTCTCTCTCCTCTTTATTAT
>NC_051405.1:34116637-34116827 GCF_015228065.2 Penaeus monodon
CGAAAAGAAAATTTAACCCCTTTCTTTTCCTTCCCTAGTGCCAATAAGTGCAGTTTCCTTGAAGGGAAAAACACTCCAGTTGTTGCAGGGGGGGAAAAAACAAACTTTTACACTATGGGTTTTTTAAAAAGGTGAGATAAAGTTTTAAAGTAAAGGAGTAAATCCCGCTTTTGTTTTTCTCTCAATATCC
>NC_051405.1:34116967-34117082 GCF_015228065.2 Penaeus monodon
AAAACCCCTTGAACAAACGAAAATTTGTTTCAGCCCCCTTGTTGTGTTTCCGTTGAAATTCGCAAATAGACGTATTTTTTTCCCCTCAGAGAGAAAGAGAGGGGAGGGGGGGAGG
>NC_051405.1:34117228-34117732 GCF_015228065.2 Penaeus monodon
GTATTCTTTCTTTAGGACAATAATAGTTTGTGATCTCAGTGTTTTGATTTTTTAAATAAAGTCTAGGAGTACGGGTCATCATTTTTCGTTTTTTAACGGATTATCTGTGGACAGGAAAGTTTCATGAGAACCGCAGAGATTTATAGCATTAGTAATGTTATTGTAAATACCAAGGGAATTTAAGAAAAAAAAACAAATTGTAGGAATATTGATTCATATTACGAGATGTCGTGATAGTAAGTCAGCGATATAAATAAAAAAATTTAGAAAATGCATAGAAAATTTCGACATAAATCCAAAGTTTTAAAATAGATTGATAGGTTTCCTATTATATTTATAGGCGAGGATATAAGATAACAGAATAAAATCTATAGGAAATCCATTTTAAGCGAGGCCATGATAAGACGGCAAAAAAATAATTTTGAAAGGGATTTTTAGCAAGGGAAAAAACGGAGTTATATTGAGGTGCTGTGCTTTTGAGTGTATTGAAATTAAGAGAACCCT
>NC_051405.1:34117778-34118027 GCF_015228065.2 Penaeus monodon
TTTGTCCCAAAAAACACTTTGACGCTTGGTTTACCCGGTGAAAACTACCGTGGTTAGAAAACATAAAGGTATCAGCAATGAATACTTATTAAAGTCAGTTTGAAGAGCATCTCTTATTACCTGAGCTTCAATCATCTGCAACGATCAGGGTTCTAATTACCTCGTTTCAGTTTCTGAAATGTAGGCTGCTTGTTTGAAGGGTCATCAATGACACTTTGGGACCCTTCGTTTCGCACGTTTGGAACGGCC
>NC_051405.1:34118045-34118532 GCF_015228065.2 Penaeus monodon
TTTGTTTACGGGAATTTTAAAATTGGGAGACGAGGCGTTATTTACCGAAAAATGGGAGAGAGGAGGGAGGGAGGGAGGGAGGAGACGGTGATGGGAAGGGAAAGGGGGGAAAAAATAGAGAAACAGACAATTAGACAGAGAAAGGCAAGCAGATTGACAGAGAGGACAGCAAACAACACTTTGACTGACATAGGCAAAAGTAAAACGAAGAAAAAAGGCGGATATGAAGATAAGCAAACATTTGAATTTCGTTTATTTTTTTTGGAAACCTGCAAAGGGGAATTCCCAACCATCTGCAAAAGGTCACGCGTCGTTCCCCCCCCCCTTTTCCAGAAACTGCGGAAGCGTCGAACCTCAAACATTTTTACAATTCGAAACTGAATGAATGTTTTCATTACAGAAATGTCCAATACGAATTTTTGCCTTGGGAGATTAGCATATGTTAAAATATAAAACGGAGGAAAAAAAAAAAAACTTCAGTGTACAC
>NC_051405.1:34118654-34119493 GCF_015228065.2 Penaeus monodon
TCCCCCTCGGAAAAAAAGGTTTCTTTTTATGTAAAGCAAACGCTATACAATTTCTCAAACCAAAACCTGCTGTATTCGTGCGTCCACCATTTTTTTAAGGATGTAGGGATATACATTTCGTCCCGTGATTTTGGAGGCGCAGTTGCCCCCAGAAAGGGTTTTCCCCTTGGCCCTTTTTCGTATTCCATATGAATTTCCACAAAAAACCCCAAAAAGCCGCAGTCCCAAGAATAAACATGGAGATCGTGCGGGGGTCACAGCTGTGAAAAAGGGTAGGGTATTGAACGTTCCCATGTGAACAGTATGGCGTCGAAATGGAAAGCTCGGGTGGGAAATTTTGAGGAAAGATAGAGCAGGTTAAAAGAGGATAATTTCCCTTATCTCTGTTTTTCAATGCAGCAACCTTGTTTTCTTTTCTATTTTTAAATTATATGGTTATGAGACAACAAAAAAAATGAGGTAAAGATTTATAAATAGGGCATGAAAAAATGTACCACATTTGGGGGAAATGTTTGAAAAAAAATCGTTACAAAAAGGAAAATCACTGCCCAGTAAAAGTCCAAAATATAGACGAGAGTTTTCCCCGCAAAAACATTTTTTTTTACATTTAAAAAAAGTATAAAAAAAGCATAAGGATCAGATACCAGAATTTGCACAGGAGAAAACAGGGTTTGTTCGCACTCAACAAGAATCCGAAAAAAAACAAGTATATTTAGTAAAGATTTCTTTCTATGGGTTTTTGTTTTTGCCATCGAGTTTGCCCAAACCCCGTCGCAAGTCTTTCAGAATTCTTGATCCCCCGCGAAAAAGGGGCCAATCTGTTTTGTTTGTGTTTTCGG
>NC_051405.1:34119522-34119802 GCF_015228065.2 Penaeus monodon
GGTGAAAATCCTTACCTCAAAAAAGTTTTTGACTGTTTTTTTTTTATTTTTGGCGAGGAGCGCCAGTAATAGCAATTAGGATGTAGGAGGATATCTTGTAAAAATAGTTTTTGAGTATTTTATGTATTTGTAGGAGAAACGGTTTATGTTGCCTTTGTTTCTCCAAAAACCCCGTGATTTTCATTTCGTTATTAGGTTATCATTTACTCTATGTCTAAATTATCAATTCTCCCCCCCTCCCTTCCCTTCTGCTGTCGATAGAGCGACACAAAAAATTGTA
>NC_051405.1:34120030-34120187 GCF_015228065.2 Penaeus monodon
AGGAAAAGAAAGTTTCTTTGATTTACCTGACGTTTTTCAAAAATAAAAAAAGAAAATAAAAGCAACCTTCTTTTTTTTGCCCATTTTCTATGCAAAGAAAGTGATAAAAAATTAAAATTGAAGTTCGATGCAAAAAAGGGTTAACTCACCCCCATAT
>NC_051405.1:34120311-34120413 GCF_015228065.2 Penaeus monodon
TAAATGGGATTATTTGTAATATTCTTTTTCCAGTTCCGGTTACATGACAGCGATTTCCATCAGTGGAGAGAAATGATGAGCTTTCCTTCCCCTGTTCGTTAT
>NC_051405.1:34121404-34121588 GCF_015228065.2 Penaeus monodon
CCCCTTACTCTCCTTTACCCTTTCCCTTTATACTTCATTCATTCGTTCCCCCCGGCCTCCGTTTCTCCTTTTTCATTCGTTTTAGTATTCTGACCATACCTCACATGTCTTTTTTTATTTTGCTTTTTAATTCTTGTTTTTCGTTTTCCTTTTTTTTGTTTCTACTCCCTTTTTCTTCTTTTAC
>NC_051405.1:34122096-34122457 GCF_015228065.2 Penaeus monodon
TTTTTCCCCCTCCCCCCTTTTTCCCCCCTCTATTTTTTTCTTCTTTTTTTGACCTTCCTACCCATCCCCAACCCCCCCTCTTTTTTTCTCTACCCACATCTTATTTTTTTTCTTCAGTAACTTTTATCCAAGCATTTTCTTTTCAATTCGTGGCTAAAAGAGGGGTAATCTTTTTCACGGGAAAAATTAGCCTGGGAAAAAAAATAGCCCGTTGTGGTAGAAAAATTTTGCCTTATGCCGGGAAAAAAATTTAAAGTCCTTCTTATGTGTAAACCTTTTTTAGAAAACAGTGATATTATGGTTTTTTTTGATATTTTTTACTGATCGCAAAATTTCTTTTTTGTTTTTGAGGGGTTTTTCC
>NC_051405.1:34122484-34122627 GCF_015228065.2 Penaeus monodon
ACCATTTTACAGCATGAATGATCATCAGTCTCCAGGATTTTCACTAATATGACATCTAGATTTTCTGACGTCTGTATAACTCAATTATTATGCTTCGGTAACACATGCCTGAACTTTACTAAAGGCAACCGTGTACGTATTTC
>NC_051405.1:34123133-34123412 GCF_015228065.2 Penaeus monodon
TGTATGTTTCATGCCTGTGCAAGCATATTTTTCCCATTCCCCCTTTCCCTTCTCCTCCTTTTCCGTCTCAACCCCAGCAGAGACCAGCCATTCCAAGGCACTGCTGTCTCATTACTGTTTCACCGCGCTCTGTCCCTTTTCCTCATTAAATATTTGGGGGGAACAGTTTAGATATTGTCTTTTTACTCTCGTTGTCGGGTTTTTGGTTCCCCTGAGAAGGTGGGAAAACGCAGGGAACCCTTTTTTATTTTCTGATATTTTGTCAGCCTTTTTTTTTTT
>NC_051405.1:34123564-34123766 GCF_015228065.2 Penaeus monodon
AAAAATCATCATCTTTACTTTATTTCCCTCTCTTCCCCTTATTTTTTTCCAGCATCCGACCCAATTCCGTCCGATCTTTTACTTTATATAAAAAGGGAATTCGCTTTTTTAAAAAATGTTTAGGGGCCCATAAGTTGAAATATTCCTTTTGGTTGTAAACTCTGTTTCTTTTGGGCGGGTCTTCTTTTATAAACGTTATAGA
>NC_051405.1:34124063-34124191 GCF_015228065.2 Penaeus monodon
ACAAAAAGGGCCTAGCTTATTAAAAAAATAAAAAGGACAAGCAAATCAAAAAATAACTTTACGTTTTTTCCCCTAGAATAATCAAATTTTTCTGCCAGTTTTCTTTTTCTTACATACCCCCTATTGTC
>NC_051405.1:34124217-34124404 GCF_015228065.2 Penaeus monodon
GGACTCTCCCCAACTTCTTTTCATCTGTTAAATCTTTGTAAAAAGGATTTCCTATCGTTTGCTTTATTTTTTCAGTGCATAACGATCGTTGAAGAAAGAAAAACAAGGGGGGGGAAAAGAGAGAGGGAGGGAAAGGGGGGGAGTGGAGATAACGAAAGGGGAGAAGGGGAAAAAAATCGAAAACCGA
>NC_051405.1:34124919-34125516 GCF_015228065.2 Penaeus monodon
TTTTGTTCAAAAATTAAGAGGAGAGAAAATAGTACGTAAAAGGCACAACCTTTTATTTGCCTGGATGAAATGTAATATTTTATTTTTCAAAGAACTGGGGCACTTTATTTCAAAATTTCTGTTCAAATTCTTTATATTTGATTTGAGTTTATTTCAACTTTTTTGATAGATTAATTGTTTGCAGAAAGATGGTTTCCCCTGTGGTAATTTCGTGGCAAAACAGTATGTTAATAACAGAAAAAATATGGATAATCTTATTATGAATATAGTAAAATAATAGAAGGCATTAATTATCTTCCGATAAATTTTTTTTTAATATGAATGTTTTATATAGCAAAAAAAATCAAATTTCTCATTAAAAACATTTTTGGGAAAAATTAATAAATGCTGTAATGCTTTAAGAAAATTAAAAACATCACCCCCCTCTGCAAAATTTAAATTTAATTTAACGAAAACGAGAACAACATTACAGTTTATAACAGAAAAGGGAAAGTAATATGGGGAACCCCTCGTTAAAAGGTCGACCCCCCCTTTTCGATTTCCTGACAAACTAAAAAAAAAGGGAAGTGGCTGAGTATCAAAAAGAGACTGGAAGTG
>NC_051405.1:34125935-34126078 GCF_015228065.2 Penaeus monodon
CCGTGCATGCACCTTGTTTTTCACAAAACCCAAAAATTCAATAACAGGAAAAATCCACTTACCCCCCAACCAAGCACACGCAGCCACACCACCATGCACGTGTGTTTTCATGACCATGGTAAGTTTCCTCTCTCAATTTCATG
>NC_051405.1:34126105-34126251 GCF_015228065.2 Penaeus monodon
GGGGGTGGGAGGGGGGGGGGGAGTCTTACTCGTCAACATTTTTCGAAATTTTTTACGACATATTTTTATTTCTGGTGTTCTTATTCTTGCATGTGTTAAGCCTGAAATTTTTACTTAAATTACTAAACACCCCTTTTTTCCCCGGG
>NC_051405.1:34126302-34126615 GCF_015228065.2 Penaeus monodon
AAAATTCCTACTCGACAATGGAATGGCAACTTTGTATCCCCAAGTTGAATAATATAAATTTTAAGGCTATAATTTTTTTTTTCCATTAAAATTGGGATTTAGAAAACATGATAAAAAAACCAGAGTTTTGAATAAAGTGGAAGGTTTTTTTTTTTTATGAAACGGTTTACTTTGTTTAAAAGCTGTGAAAGCCCCCCATTTCTTGCTTTAGTTTTTTTATTAACTTTCTCCCAAGAGTGAAAAAAAAATTAACAAAAACGTTTCAAAAACTGAAAAAGAACCTTAAAAAAAAAAGGGGGAAAAAAAAAAGAAA